>NW_006774135.1:3161021-3228870 GCF_000442215.2 Lipotes vexillifer
GGACGCGCAGGCTCAGCGGCCATGGCTCACAGGCCCAGCCGCTCGGCAGCATGTGGGATCCTCCTGGACCGGGGCATGAATCCATGTCCCTTGCATCAGCAGGCGGACTCTCAACCACTGCGCCACCAGGGAAGCCCCCCTAATTCTCTTAAGGGTATGTTTTACCTTCCCTTGATGGTGGGTTCTCACTTCTCAGCTGCACCCAGGTTTTCTGGCCCAACTTTATTTGTGGTTAGGCCAGTGATTTACAGGTATTGACTGTGTCATCTGTGCCCCTTTTGAGGGTTGACCAAGGTGAAACCCACCACCAAAAAGGGATTTCTTTTTTCTCCTTTCATTAAGTTCCAGGCTCTGGCTAGCGATGGGTGTAAGAAGATCAAACGTCACAGAAAACATGCAAATCAAACTTCTGGGCACTCAGGGGCCTTTGCTGGGCACCCGGGAGAGACAGCCTTCCCCTGCTTTACTCTTTCCTGGCTGTGTTCCAGAAGCACAGGCGTGCACCCCACGGCACCCCGCCTACAGTCTGGGATGTTGGGCTGCGCACGGAAGGAGCGTCTGCCCAAGGAACACCTTATAACATCAACTTCTGGAAATATCATGGGACAATGGCCAAAACAGGGCTTTATCCTTTACTGCTGCAGTCCTTCTGTTAGCATCTCACAAAGCCCTTGTTCATTCTTGAGAAAAGGTGGTAGGGCCATTCCTCTTGTTTCTGACACTTGGGTGAGATAAACCACAGGAGAATGAAATGAAGGTGTGCCCAAAGCCTGGATATATCCTGCCAATAGGAAGCTGCTTTTGTCCCTCAAAAGACATCACATTGGATGGGCTCCTCCTCACGTTCCCAGTCTTTTTGGTCCCCCCACCATTTGTCCTATGCTTTAACCGCAGGGAACAAAACATTGCTTCCCCTAGTATGACTTATTCTTTGGGGTCCATGCGTTAAGTTGTTTGCTCAGCCTAGATTGTTCTTCTCCCAGGAAAAATAATTCAAACTCTCCAAGCACAGCTCAACTCTAATTCCTCCTCCTTCAGAACACTCTTATTTCCAACTCCTCTCTTGTAACACCTGCCCTGACTTGGGTTTAGTCCAACACTGCCGTGTACTCCTACCACATTGGGTCTGAGGTACAGTGCCCATCACTCTAATAGATGCACTGGAGGCCATGGTAGAGCAACAGGTGACATCTGCTGAGCATACAGAGTCTTCCCTGACTCTGGCCAGCAAGAGATGAGGTCAGTGGTCTGGTTGTCTATTGCTGTATAACAAGCCAACCCAAAGTTAGTGGCTAAAAATAAATGTCATCATTCTATTTTTTATCTCTAACTCTGCTGAGCATGGACTGGGCTCAAGCTGGGCAGTTCTCCCTCCAGGCCTCTCACCTGGTTGCAGTCAGATGGTAGTTGGAGCTGGAACCCTCTGAAGGCTCCAATGCTCATGAGTCTAGATCCTGAGCTGAGGAGACTCAAACATTTGGGACTCCTGCATCTATCTCTGTGTGATCTCCCTGTGAGTGTCAGTTTCCTCATCTCTAAAGTGGTACTGATAATATGAACTATCTCAGGTATTGTTTTCAAATTCAAATGAGCAGGTAAATACCTGATAAATATCAGCTGATATAGCGGTAATTGTTTTCATTATCAAGAAGACTTGGGAGCTGCAGAAAGTCTTTGGATACTTAACAGCTATCACTAGAATGTAGGACACTTGTCTACACAGATTCTGAGGGAAGAGAGAGGCCAATGGATGGAAGTTATGCAGAAGATTCTGTGTGATTTCTAACAGGAAAATGGTTCCGAAATGGAACAGGCTGCCATGACAATGAGTAAGTTCCCATTATTGAATGGGTTCAACACAACCTAGCTGACCATTTGCTAGGGAGAGGCAAGGGGATGGCTGCACCAAATGGAAAATTAGACTAAGTTCCTTCAGGATTTTTCTAACTCTGACTTCCTATAAGTTTCTGATTCTGTTATTTCCATTAATGGGGCCAAGAGCATTCAATGTAAACATAACCCTTATTTCTTCATCTGTACATTCATTTATGCAACCAATATTTATTGAGCATCTTATAAGTGCCAGGTCCTGTGCTAAATATTGATGATAGTGATTATAGCAGCTCATGAATACATGGGGTTCATGAGCCTCATCCTAGAATCTAGTGGAGGATACAGACAGTTACAAAACCATGTAATAGGAGAAATGCTCTATTGGGAAAGAAACCCAGGCCACCAAACCTCATCTGTGGAAAAGTAGGGAAGGAAACTTTTTTGAAAGAAGGAATTTTTTTTTTTTTTTTGCAGTACACGGGCCTCTCACTGTTGTGGCCTCTCCCGTTGCGGAGCACAGGCTCTGGACGCGCAGGCTCAGCGGCCATGGCTCATGGGGCCCAGCCGCTCCGCGACATGTGGGATCTTCCCGGACCGGGGCACAAACCCGTGTCCCCTGCATTGGCAGGCGGACTCTCAACCACCGCGCCACTAGGGAAGCCCAGAATATTTTTTAGAACTGAAGGATGAGTAGAAATTTGGAGGCAAAGTATGGTTAAAGATAAGAGGTTGAAAGGAAGAGTGGGCCAAAGAAAAGGAATAGTGTATGGGAAGATTCAGAGATGAGAGAGAGCATGGTGAAGGGGAGTAATAAAGGTCTTTAGGTGCCCAGGGCACAGGGTATGGAGTAGACAGGTTGTAATTGAAGAGCCCTGTCGATCATTGAGAGGTATTCTTGTTCTTCTGATATATGTACCATCACTCAGCCTTCTCCCACAGTCTGTCATTTAGAAAGGTATTATTTAGTTGATGAAGACCTGTCCCAGTTATGTTGCAGTAGAAATAGAGAGAAGGGAGTGGATTTAAAAGATCCTTGAGGAAAAATTGACATGCCTTGAAACTGGAAAATTCAAAGTATTCTAAAGGATAACTAAACATGGGCACTGGATATTGTAATATTCAAAATGTCTAGCATCAAATAAAAATTACTAGACATGAAAAAGTAGACTAAGTGACCAATTACAAGAAGAAAACTTATTTGATAGAAAAGAGACCCAGAAATCACAGGGGTGGTGGCATTAACATTCAAAGTCCTTAAAACAGTAATCATAACTATGCTTAAGGGCTTAATGGGAGATATAAAAATAATGAGAAAAAAGATATTAAAAAGCATCTTAAATTGAAAAATAAATTATCTGAAATGAAAACTTCCCTGGAATAGTTTAACTATAGATTAAATGCTTAAGAAGAAAGAATCAGTGAAATTGAAATATAGAAGTAGAAATTATTCAATTGAAACATAGAAAGAAAACAGACTGAAAAAATAAATAAACAAAGCTTTAGTGATCTGAAGGACAAAATCAAGCAGTGTAACATATGTATATTTGGAGTCCCAGAATGGGAGGATGAAATGGGGTCAAAAAAATATTTGAAGAAATAATGGCTGAAATTTCTCCAATTTGATAGAACTATAGCTCACAGATCCAAGAAGCCTCACAGACTCTAAGAGGAAAACAAAACAAAACAAAAGTAAAAACAAAACCAAAAAGCCACATTATCACTCAATTCTTGAAAACTAGTGATAGAGAAAAATCTTAAGAATATTCAGCATAAGAAAACACACCTTCCATACAGCAGAACAAAGATAAGACTTATCTTACATGTCTCATCAAAACAATGAAATATAGAAGACAGTGAAAAGACATCTTTAAAAGGGGAAATAAAGACTTTAAAAGACAACAAAAGCTGAGGGAATCTGTGGCCAGCAGACCTGTACTAAGAAATGTTCAAGCTTTTCAAACTGAAATAAAATGGTATCAAAGGAAACTCAGATCTACCCAAAGCAATGAAGAACACCAATGATGGTAAATATGTGGGCTAATTTAAAATAGGCCCTTTTCATCTTGACTTTTAAAAAGATAAATTACTGTTTAAAGCAAAAAATTATAGTGTTCTGTGGAGTTTAAAGAAGTAAAATATCTGACAATATTAACCCAAAGGGTGAGAAGGAGAAATAATTTTTATTATTGTAAAGTGGCTATAGTAGACATGAAAAGGCTTAGTTGAAGTTAGATAGCCATTGGGACTTCCCTGGTGGCACAGTGGTTAAGAATCTGCCTGCCAATGCAGAGGACACAGGTTCAAGCTATGGTCCAGGAAGATCCCACATGCCATGGAGCAACTAAGTCTGTGCCCCACAACTACTGAGCCTGTGCTCTAGAGTCCATGAGCCACAACTACTGAGCCCACGTGCTACAGCTACTGAAGCCTGCATGCCTTGAGCCCATGCTCCACAACAAGGAGTATCCCCCACTTACCACAACTAGAGAAAGTACATGTGCAGAAATGAAGACCCAATATAGCCAAAAATAAAAATAAGTAAATAGATTTATTTTAAGAAAAAGCAATTAAAACCATTAAAAAAAGAAGTTAAATGGTCATCAGTTAAAATGTGTACGATGATCCCTATAGAAACCACAAAAAAATTAAAACAAAAAGGTATAACCTGGGATGGAGATACAATGAAATACTAAAAGATAGTCTAAGTAAGGCAGGAAAAGAGGGGAAAGGAGAGCAGAGAGAATATGACATAAATAGAAAGATGAGAGCCTTGGACATGATCGTGTTGATAATTACAATAAATGTAAATAGTCAAATTATTTAAATTAAGGACAGATAACATCAGACTGGAAAAAAGCAAAATCAGTGGGCTGCTGGTAAATGCTCAACAACCAGCTCCCTGGAGGAATACAAGTCCTAATTTGTATCAGTTCCTGATTTATGTGGTGCAAATACTACCACTATGGTCAAGTTCAAGCTGCAACATGACATCCACCAGCTTGCAAAATTCCTATAAAGTTAACAATCAACCAGTCAACTCTTATGAGCCAGTATGAACATGCTTCAGCACATCACTGATTAAAAACGAAAAACAAAACGAAAGAAACCATGTATGTACTGTCTACAAGAAACACACTATAAAGACACTGATAGGGCTTCCCTGGTGGTGCAGTGGTTGAGAGTCCACCTGCCAATGCAGGGGACACGGGTTCGTGCCCTGGTCCGCGAAGATCCCACATGCTGCGGAGCGGCTGGGCCCGTGAGCCAGGGCCGCTGAGCCTGCGCGTCCAGAGCCTGTGCTCCACAACGGGAGAGACCACAACAGTGAGAGGTCTGTGTACCGCAAAAAAAAAAAAAAGACACTGATAAAAACAAGTAACTGATATGTGAAAAGTAAAAGAATAAATGGGGGGAGGGATATACCATGCTAAAAATAATCATAAGAAAGCTCAAATGGCTACATTAATTTCTGACACAGTCGATTTAGGACAAGAAATATTACCAGGGACAAAAAGAATACTTCATAATGAGTCTATTCATCCAGAAGACATAACAATTCTATGTACACAACAAATAAAAACTTCAAAACATGCTAAGCAAAAACTTACAGAACTGAAAAAAGACAGACATATTCATGATTATAGTTTCAATAGTCCTTTTTTGCTACTGATAGGAAAACTGGATTGAAAATCAGGGCACTACAGAAGACTTGAACAATACTATCAATCACTTTGACCTACTTGGTATTTATAGAAAGTTATTCCAATCAACAGAAGAATACATTTTCTTTTCAAGTGCATGTGTAACCTTCACTAATTTAAGCCATATGCTGGGCCATAAAACAAGTTTTAATAAATTTAAAATATTAAAGTCATGTACAGCATGTGTCTGATCATAATAGCATTTTATTAGAAATGAAAGAACCAAAAAAGGTATCTGGATTATATCCAAACCTTTAGAAATTAAACACTCTTCTTTAAAAAGAAACAAAAGTTGCAAGAGACATTAGAAAATATTTTAAGCTGAATATAATGAAAACAAGGAAGAAATCACAAAGGAAATTGAACATATTTGGAACTGAATGATAATGAAAACACAACAAATGAAACTTTGTGTGATATAGTTAAAATAGTGCTTAGAGAGAAATTTATAATTTTGAATGCTTATATGAGAAAAGAATAAAGTTCAATAAAGTAAGATCAAGATCAGTGATTTAGTCTTCCCACTTTAAGAATCTAGAAAGAAAAAAACAAATTTAAAAAAAGTAAGTGAAGCTAAGGAAATACTAAAGGCAAGAGTGGAAATCATTGAAATAAAATACCAGCAACAAGAGAATGAATTAATTAAATAAAAAACTGGTTCTTTGAAATAGCCATAAAAATCATAAACACCAGCTAGTCTAATAAAAAAGAGACCAATCAAAATCAGATAAGACAACATATCAAAATGAAAGTGTGATATAGATCCCCCCAGACAATAAAAGGGAAGTATTGGAAACAACTTTATGAGAATAAGTTCAACAATTCAGATAAAATGCACACATTCCTTAAAAGATACAAGTTACTAAAACTGACACAAGAATAAGAAATTTTGGATAGCTGTATATGTATTAAAGCAATGGAATCCACACCTAAAGACATTCCACAATGAAAACTGATCCATATGGCTTCATACTGGTGAATAATAACACAGTCCTGAGGAAATACTAGTCCTACATAACCTCCTTCACAGAGGAAAACAATAAATACTTCCCAGCTCATTTATGATTTGAGAATGAAAGACAGAACAACAACAAAAATCTACAGACGAATATCCCTTATTAAATTAGATGCAAAAATTCCAAATACAATTTTACTAAATCAAATTCAGGTATACATAAAAGGATAATACCAACTAGTGCTTATCGCCAGAATATGAAGTAACTTCACTATTCAAAAACTCAATTAGCTATTCCATTACATTAACAGAAAAAAAGGGAAAAATATGTTGATTTGAATAGATTATGAAAAAGCATTTGACAAATTTCAAGGCCCATAATGTTAAAAACTCTTAGCAAAGTAGAAATAGAAGGAAACATCCTCAGATGATAAAAGACATCAAAAAAATGAAACAAAACAAAACAATCTATAAGAAAACAAAACAAAAGCACACTTAATGGTGAAAGCCTGAACACTTATAGGACCATGGCAAGAATGTCTAGTCTCACTATTTCTATTCATTGTTTCATGGGAGCTCATAGCTAGTAAAACAACAGAAGGAAAAGAAATAAAATGCATACAAATTGGACAGGAAGCAATAAAACTGTCTTTATTTGCAGATGATGAGATCATGTGTGTAGAAAAATCCTAAGGAATCTCCAAAAACGTTACCAGAACAAATAACTAAATCTAGCAAGTTATCTGAAACGTCAATATACAAAAATATACAAAAATCAATTTCATTGATTTTTCAATTTCATTTTCATTTCTGAAAATGAATCAATCAATTTCATTTCTGTAATAGCAACAAACAAATGGAAAACGAAACTTAAAAATAGTGTCACTTATAATAGCATTGAAAAAGCGAAATATTTGAGGAACTATATGTAGTCAATATAGTTATATACATCTAACTATATACTATACAAAAATATGTAAATATGTGGGGATATACATATATATATATATATATGTATACATACAAAAACTGTACACTGAAAAACTACAACTTTGCTGAAAGAGACTAAAAAGTTACATAATTGAAGAGGAACATCTTCTTCAAAGACTAAAAACTTTACATTAAGATGTTAATTCTTCCCAAATTCACACATAGATCTGATATAATTCCAATCAAAATCCAAGCAGAGATTTTGTTTCTTTTGACAAACTGATTCTAAACTTTATCTGGAAATGCAAAAAGACCTAGAACAGGCAAAATGATTTTGAAACAAAGAAGGGACTTAGTCCTTTTGGGCTGCTATAACAAAATGCCATAAACTGGGTGTCTTAAGCAACAGAAATACACTTTTCACCGTTCCCGTGGCTGGGAGATCCAAGACCACGTGGTGAAAGAGGGGAGGAGAGAGAGAGGGAGAAAGCAAGCTCTCAGGGGAAGGGCTCTAACCCCGACTGTCCTGGGGGACCCACCCTCACAGCCTCATCTAAACCCAGTCACCTCCCAGAGACCATACCTCCAAATGCTATCCTTGCACTGGGGGTCAGAGTTCTGACATATGAATTTGGTGTCGACACAAACATGGATCCATAACCAGTAGCAAAATTGAAGACTTGCCATATCTTGATTTCAGTCCTTACCATAAAAGCACCGTAACTGAGACTGTGTGACAGCCATAGAGATAGACATATAAGTCAATGGAACCTAATAGAGATTCAAGAGATAGGGTCATATTTATATGCTCAAATAACTAGCAAAAAAAGTTACAAGGTAATTTAATGAGGAAATCATAGTCTTTTCAAAAATGGTGCTGAGTACCACTGTGCAAAAAAAAAAAAAAAATTAGCATTGATTCTTATTTCACATCATACTCAAAAATTAACTTGAAATGGACCACAGACTTAAAGGTAAAAGCTAAAAGTACAAACTTTTGGAATAAAATATAGGAGAAATCTTCATGATCTTGAGGTAAGCACAGATTTCATAAGACGGAGAGAGGAAAAGGAATAAAGATTATAAATAGGACTTCATTTAGCATGGAAAACTTCTGCTTTTCAAAAAAAAGAAAAAAGAAAAACACCACCATTAAGAAAATGAAGTTAAGTCACAGACTGGCAAAAATATCTACAAAACATATTCCTGATAATGAACTTGTATCCAGAACATGTAAAGAACCCAATAAAAGAAGACAAATTGGTTTAAGAAATGGATTAAATACTTCAACAGACACTTCACAAAAGAAGGTAGAGGCTAAAAATTTTTTTAAATTAAAATAAATTTTAAAAAATTTAAAAAGAAAGTAAAGGTGTGGCCAACAAGCATAATGAAAAGGCTCCCAGCATTCTTTTTTTGTTTTTTTTTTGCGGTACGCGGACCTCTCACTGTTGTGGCCTCCCCCGTTGCGGAGCACAGGCTCCGGACGCGCAGGCTCAGCGGCCATGGCTCACGGGCCCAGCTGCTCCGCGGCATGTGGGATCTTCCCGGACCGGGGCACGAACCCGCGTCCCCTGCATCGGCAGGCGGACTCTCAACCACTGCACCACCAGGGAAGCCCCCCAGCATTCTTACTCATCAGAAAATATAAATTTAAATATATCAATAGCTTTAGAATGGCTAAAATCAAAGGGAAGATACAAGTGTGGAAAGAACGAAAGTGCTCAGACGTTGCTGGGTGTACAGGGCACTTTGGAAAGCAGTTTGATGAACAGTTTCTTAGGAAGTGAAAATATACTTCCCATAAAATCCAGCAATTTACTCCTGGATATTTATCCTATAGAAATGAAACCGAGTCCACACAGAGACTTAGTCACAGACATTCATAACAGCTTTAATCATCATAGTCCAGCCTGGAGAAGACCCAGCTGTCCATCAGCAGGTGACTGGGTGTAGAGGCTGTGGTATAACCACACAAAGGAATATGTCCAGCACCACACAGGGTCCAAGTACTGACACACAATAAAGCCAATGAGCAAAATGAGGCAAAGTGATAAAATGCACTTGCTATACGGTTCCACGAAAATGAAATTCCAGAATAGGCACAGAGCAGGCCAGAGTTTGCCTGGGGCCAGGGGCCAGGGGCGGGGAGGGGCACTGCAAGGTGACTTAAGGTAAGTTAAGGTAATTTTTGCAGAACAGAGATATTCTGTGTTTTTGCAGGGATGGTTACACGGGTCTATATTTGTCAAAACTCATCCAAGTCTGCATTTAAAATAGGTGTTTTAGGTTTTTGTAAATTACACCTCAATGAAGTTGATTTTTTGTTTTGTTTTGTTTTTTCTTTAATTTTGCCTTTTATTTTTGTGTGTGTGTGTGTTTTAATTTTTTTTTTTTTTTTTTTTTGGGGGGGTACGCGGGCCTCTCACTCTTGTGGCCTTTCCCATTGCGGAGCACAGGCTCCGGACGCTCAGGCCCAGCGGCCATGGCTCACGGGCCCAGCCGCTCCACGGCATGTGGGATCTTCCTGGACCAGGGCACGAACCCACATACCCTGCATCGGCAGGCAGACTCTCAACCACTGAGCCACCAGGGAATCCCAAGAGGTTTTTTTTGTTTTTTTTTGTTTGTTTGTTTGTTTTTTGCGGTAAGTGGGCCTCTCACTGTTGTGGCCCCTCCCACCGCAGAGCACAGGCTCGGGACGCGCAGGCCCAGCGGCCACGGCTCATGGGCCCAGCCGCTCCGCGGCACATGGGATCATCCCAGACGGGGGCACGAACCCGTGTCCCCTGCACTGGCAGGCGGACTCTCAACCACTGCGCCACCAGGGAAGCCCTGTGTTTTAATTTTTATTGAAATATAGTTGATTTACTATGTTGTATTAGTTTCAGGTGTACAGCAAAGTGATTCATTATATACATGATATATATATTCTTCTTAGGTTCTTTTCCATTATAGGTTATTACAAGATATTGAGTATAGTTCCCTATGCTATACAGTAGGTCCTTGTTAGTTACCTATTTTATATATAGTAGTGTGTATATTTTAATCCTAAACTCCTAATTAATTCCTCCCCTTCCCTTTCCCCTTTGGTAACCATAAGTTTTTTTTCCTATGTCTGTGAGTCAATTTCTGTTTTGTAAATAAGTTCATTTGTATCATTGTTTTAGATTCAATGTATAAGTGATATATGATATTTGTCTTTCTCTGTCTGCCTTACTTCACTTAGTATGATCATCTCTAAGACCATCCATGTTGCTGCAAATGTCATTATTTTGTTCTTTTTTTATGGATGAGTAATAGTCCATTGTATTTTTAGACCACATCTTCTTTATCCTTTCATCTGTCAATGGACACTTAGGTTGCTTCCATGTCTTAGCAATTGTGAATAGTGCTGCTATGAACATTGGGGCACGTGAACATAGATGCAAAAATCCTCAACAAAATACTCGCAAACTGAAGTTGATTTTTAAAAGTGTGAAGGAGCTGAGGGGGGAAGTGGGTGAGCCAGGATGTAAAAGCCCTCAAGCCACCAGCTAAGAGTCAGGATGTATCCTGTGCAGATGGGCTGATGAGGGTTCCATCAGGGACGAGCACATGGAGATTTGGTTTTCACGCTCACATCTGACACTCGTATGGATACTGAATTGTAAGAAGCCATACAGGAGACCTTGGGCTGAAGCTACAAATGTAGAAAAGCATGGAAAGTGAGAACAGCCGAGAAAAATCATTGCAAGGTGTAACTAGGAGGCTTTGGAAACTGATTTGCTGAGGGGAGGAGAGGCAAGGCTCTAAAAAGTCTTCAAGTAGAGACTTCCCTGGTGGTACAGTGGTTAAGAATCTGCCTGTCAATGCAGGGGACACGGGTTCAAGCCCTGGTCCGGGAAGATCCCACATGCCACGGAGCAACTAAGCCCGTGCCCCACAACCACTGAGCCTGTGCTCTAGAGCCCACGAGCCACAGCTAATGAGCCTGCATGCCACAACTACTCAAGCACATGCGCCTAGAGCCCGTGCTCCATAACAAGAGAAGCCACCACAATGAGAAGCCTGCTCACTGCAACAAAGAGTAACCCCCGCTCGTCACAACTAGAGAAAGCCTGTGCGCAGCAATGAAGACCCAACGCAGCCAAAAATAAATAAATAAATTTTAAAAAGCCTACAAGTAAAATGTTTTTAAAAGATATTCCCATAAAAAAGGGCAAACATCTTGAACAGACACTTCACCAAGGAGGACCTATGAATGGCTGAGAAACACAAGAAAAAGTCCTCAGTATCATTAATCCTCAGAGAAATGCAAAAAAAAAAAAAGTCACTAGACTATACCCCTTTGCACCTATGGGCTTGGCAAAATTTGACATTATCTACTGTTTGTTGAGGGTGTACAGAACTGTTGAGGGTGTACAGAACAGAAACACGTAGTAATTGTTACAACCACTTAGTGACCTGGCTGCACATTATCTACCAAAATTAAACACACATGTTGCCTCTGACCTATTGAATTCATTACCAGGAGTATACCAGGTGAGAAGCCCACCTGGACATGAGCACGAGATTAACAGTCTCAAACTGGAAACAAACCAGACTTCCATCAAAGGTGAACTAGAATCATGGACTTACACTGAAATACTTAAGCAGCAGTAAAGAGATGAATGAACTACGTGGACACGTGTGGATGAATTTCACAAACGAAACTTCAGCAGAAGGAAGCTAGACACACAGCATGATTCCGTGTACGTTACATTCCACAACAGGCAAGGCTGACGTACCATAATGGTGCATAGGGATGCACAACTGGGTGGCGTCACCATAGCAACAACAATACCGAGAGCAAAGAGTAGTCATCATGAAAGTCAAGCTAGGGCCCTCTCTGTGGAAGGAACATTAATATCTTCCTGGGGCAATGGCAGCATTCTATGTCTTGATGTAGGTGATGGTCACATGGGTATGTGCTTTAGAACTACCCATTAATCTGAGCAGGCATGCCTTATGATTCTGCTTTAAGGTCAGCAGAATACGGGGTAGTCATTGAAAGCTTCAGACACATGGGGCCACTGAGCACAGCTGCCCACGACGCCTGAGGGAGCCACACACGTAGATGCCAATGACCCCAAAGGGAGTCAAGAGAGTAGAACTGAGCACCTAGTCTGAAGCCTGGAGAGGCAGCCTCTTCAACGGAGAAGCATGAGGAGGTGGGGAGAGACCAGGAAGGAAGGACCAGAAGGCTGGAGGTCACCCGGCACAGTGCAGAGATGGGAGAAGGACCCCCAGGGAGCACCTCCTCTGGGAAGCCCCTCCGGATCCCAGGGGTCCCCTCGCCGGGCCCTACAGCCCTCCAGAGGCTGCCACCTCATTTCCCCACCAGAATCCAGACTCGGCACGACATCCCAAGAAGCACCTGGAATCAGAGCTGCCTGTGGTCAGAGCCCCAAGCCCCTCCCAGGGAGAAAGCAAAGGATTTGCTCTGAGAGTGAAGAGGGCTGTAATGATGACAAAGACGTAACTGCAGCCTCTCCCGCAAAAGGGGACTTAGGTCACCTTGTCTGTGCGGGTCCATCTGTTTTATGGAGAAAGCCCAGATGGGAGACGGGACATGACCTCCTCAGTATCACGAGAACTTACAGGTCAGGCTAGAGGAAGCCTCCCAGCCAGGTTCTTCCCCTGGATGGCCTTCTCATTTCTTATTCTAATGTATGATTCCTGGTGGGGAGAAATGTTATTCTGTTAACATATTTGCATGATAGTAGGAATTCAACATATTAATGGAAGGAACACTAGCCCAGGGAAGGCCAGTGAGGCAAGACTTTGCCTCTGGGGGTTCTGGACTTCCTGTGAATTTGAGAAGAACCCTGGGCCCCCTCCCCAGAGAAGGTGACGCTAGCCCATAATTGTGTGTATGCTTTGAGCGGGTTTGCAGACACCTTCTCTCCCCACCAGCCCATCGGAGGCTCAGGCTAACCCCTGTGAGGGAAGTCAGCTTTAGTCCTAATGACTGTGTGATGGTGGGCAGGAGGGAGAAGGCCCCCATCGTTGGGAGAGAGAGGGAATAGGGAGAGAGACAGAGACAGACAGACAGAGGCAGAAAGAGTGACAGAGAAATTCTCTTCCGTGTTCCATTAATAATAAGACCAAGTAACAGCCCATGTCTACCAAGTGTCTACCCTGAACCAGGTGCTGTTCTAGACACATCACAGGAAACAGCTTTCTTACAATTAGGGGTTCGCATTAGAAACCTGCAGGGCTCTCTGTGGCCATCCAGGATCTTTGGACCCCCTGAGCAGAGACAGTGGCATGAGATGCTGAGTCCTAGGGTCATGAAGGGGTCTTGGCCACAGCACTTCTGGTCCAGGTGGGCTAGAGGCCCCTGGCTTATTATAAAAGCCGAGCAAAGAACAAAAAACTCAAACAGCAACACAGCCCACCCATCATTAGCCTCTGTTCAAGCCTAATGAATGTAATTAAGGCAAAGAAGAACATCTGGGGTATTTTAAGCCACAGTTGGTGTATCATTTTGAAAAATGGAATGCTGGATTCTGAAACAACAGGTAGCAGCCCCCCAACAAGACATAGCAATGCCTTTCGTAAACAACTATTTGTACCCCTGCTTCTCAGCCCCCACTTCTTTTTATTCAGACCCGAGGCCAGCTGCAAGTCCTTTCTGTGTGGCAAGTGCAGTGCTGGACCAGGGTACCAAGCTAAGAGCCCCCAACAAGACATAGCAATGCCTTTCGTAAACAACTATTTGTACCCCTGCTTCTCAGCCCCCACTTCTTTTTATTCAGACCCGAGGCCAGCTCAGCTGCAAGTCTGTGTGGCAAGTGCAGTGCTGGACCAGGGTACCAAGCTAAGAGCCCCCCGATGATGCCTGAGAGGACCAGGGGCCGAGAGGAGCCCATCCTCCTCAGCCCCCTGCAGACTAGCCGCCACCTTAAGCTGACCCCTGGGGCCACACTTGGAGATCCCAGGAAAGGTTCTGCACTCTCCCACTATTGGTTTAGACTTATGGTCCTCATGCACACACAGACACTCAACAAGGTGCACAAGGACACCCCCATCCCTTGGCCCATTCACCATGTGCAATGTACACAGACAGTGAGGCAGGAGACAGATGGGTTCCAGGTTAGACATTTACAGATAGAAATAACTTCCAGGTAGGAATAACAACAGGAACAGGATAAATAGCTGGATTTTGCCTTCAGTGGACACTTTAAAATGACAGTAATGGCAGGGACAGAGAGGAGCTGAGCCTTGCCCAGATAAAACATAAAGAGACCACATATTTCTCATTCTTGAGGTCAAGGAGACCTTCCCGACTACACATGCACAGTAGGGCTCCTTGGAGGTCAAAAAGGGAGGGGGCACCACCCCATAGTAGGTGATGCCAACCTTCCCATAGACCTCTTGGCTAGAATCCATCTTAGCTAAGAGATGCGCATACACACATGGGAGGACGCTGAGTTATACCAAATAAGGACTCAGAACCAAGCAAAGCAAGATGACTGGCCAGAGTAAATTGGAAGAAATGCCTCATATAAGTGATTCAAACTATCACGAGGGCATGACTCTCTCTCTGAGCCCGCCCGTGTGTGCCTATTCACACGTACTTTTTTCCTCCTAATAAACACTTTACTTGTTTCACTACTTTCCATCTCTCTGTGGAAATTCATTTCTACAAAGCTGACAGGCCAGGGGCCTTGTCACTGGCCACTGGTCCTTGGTGGTCTAGTGGCTAGGATTCAGCACTCTCACTGCCGTGGCCCGACTTCAATCTCTGGCCGAGGAACTGAAATCCTGCTTCAAGCTGCTGCAGGCCGAGGGCACCAAAGATCAGTTGTACCCCCAATTGTGGTTAAACATCTTCCAGCACCCGGGACCCTGCAGCCTGCCCACAGATGCATTCACTCATGAATTCAGAGCCTGATAGAGTCCAGCTAAATCAGGCTCCTCCCCAACACTGGAACCAGGAGCCCTGTTGCCTCTGCCTTCTTCTTTGTGCTCCTTCTACTTGTGTTAATTCATCTTTCTCTCCCTTTTAGGGAAGCACGGAAGGGGCTGCTGCCAGTTGGGAGCAGATAATATCTGTCTGACACCTACTGGGCATAAAGGTCAATGCAGCAACGTATTGATGGGTTGGGATTGTTCCCAGTTCTTCTTGATGATAAAGTTGTTTGAGATACAATTGCTGAGGGAAGGCAAAGGGGGTTTGCAGGAGTACATGTGCCGTGAGTCTAAGAGGGTGTGCAGAGTGCCTGGGGGGGGTGTGAGGTGGGGGTGTGCGCACACGCAGGGCAGGGTCCATGTCACCTGTGTCATGGGAATGAGGGTGTGTAGGAACATGTTCCTATAAGCTTGTGGGGGGAGGGTGGCAGTGACTTCTGCTGGTGATAACATGCCTGTGAGCATGTGGCTGGGGCCACAGGGAGTGTGTCTGTCACTAGGAAGTAGACATGTGGACCTGTGGACGTGTGGAGTGGTCCTGGGGGATGTCTGTGTGCATCTGTAATGTGTGGGAGGTTGGCTCTATTCAGGTTTGGGGGGTGGAGGGGTCTTTACATTTCCACAGGAGGTCCTTTCTCAGACATGAGCTCTTCGCTTATGCTCTTCCAGCTAGAAGACGGACATGCAACTTTATTTAACGGATGAGAAGTGGGGTTTCTTGGGTATTTTCATGTTCTCAACTAGAGAAGTAGACACGTGTCTCACTTAAACACACACACACACACACACACACACACACACACACATACACACATGCCTTGCACAATCTCAGATACACAGGAAACAAAGCACTCTTACCCCATGAAAGGTAAGTCCAGGGCAGCAGGGTACTAAGAAGAAAGCTCTGCACAGCATGCAGCCAGACTGGGCACCTGCACTGTGCCCAGGGCCTCCGTGATGACCTCTGGCCATCAGTCCAGCAGCTTTGCTGTAGTTCTGCTTTTAGGTGCAAAGAGCCTTCATTAGGGTCTGCCCCAAACAGATGGTTCCGGAAAGCGTTGATGGTGAGGATGACGATGGTGACATGTGAGCTATTTTAATGTGGCAGGCGCCTGCTGAGTGTTTTCTGTGCATCATCTCATTTAGTCTTCACAAGGACACTGGTGGGTCTACATCTCTCCTCCCTGAGACTCAGGGAAGAGGGCTGGCCAGGGTTACCTGTGGATGACTGCTGGCTGCCTGTCACCTTCTATTGATCATCTCATCTCCCAGAGAAAGGACTTTAGCTGGAGAATGGCTGCCTGTAAAGAGTCTACACTTTCTACTCATCCTGTACTGGCACATATCAAGATCCTGTGATAAGTTCAGGTCAGAGGGGTGTAAGTAAAAGCCAGCCGTGTGGCTTTGCAGGAGCTCTTTCACTAGAATGGATCAGCTCTGCCCTCCCCTGGTCCTTCCCCACTTCCAGCAAGAGCTGGTGCCTCTGTGACCCACAGGTAGATGCTCCAAGATAGAGATGCAGAGCTGCCTTGCTGGCCATGGAGCTTACTTCTGAACTAGAACACTAGAGGGAAAGTTTCTTCCATGTTAACCTGGTCCCCTGGCTACAGCAGTGCAGACTGTTATCGAATTAATACAGAAATTGTCATACTTACACCGAAAAGGTGCAGGTTGACTCAGTAAGGTCTCAGATCTTGCCAGCTAGAAGCTGGTGCCCCTGAGTGCATCCTTCTGTGAAGTTTCAAAACACCAAGAACACCAGTGAGGGTGGCCCACATCTCGAGAAAGACGGGTTGGGAAGAGTCAGAATGTTGGAGCCTGTGGCCAACCTCTTGTTAATTTTAGCAAAGCCCAGCAGAAGAAGAGCCCAGACAAGCACCAACTGCTCTTACAGGCAGGTAGTGGAGAGAAGGCTGGCAGCCCTGCTGAGAGAAGGCCCTCTGCGAGCATCCAGCCACCAAGTGGATAGAAATGCGGGACCTTGCCGATTTAAGAAAGTCAAATGCTTTTGAACCCCAGATGATTGGATGTAAGGGTGGGGCCTCTGCCTTTCACAAGAGCCCCCCTCCCCATTACTACTTTCTGGCAAGAAGGTAGAGCCCTTCCAGCTGACAGCAGACAGGTGGAGGCTGGGACTTCCCTACCCAAGTTTACCATGTCCAATGGCCTCAAAGAAGCCATCACTGAGGAGAAAGGAAAGGGGTGATCAGAGCACAGAGGCCTGGAAATGGATGAGGAGCTGCAGGTTTCAGCCTCATGCAAAAAGAGGACTCTGCCTGTGATCACTCAGGCCTGGAAGAGACTGGAAACCTGTAAGACTTGGAGAACTCATTCACAGAACGATAGACAAAATGAAAAGGCAGAGGACTTTGTACCAGATGAAGGAACAAGATAAATCCATAGATAAACAACTAAATGAAGTGGAGATAAGCAACCTTCCAGAAAAAGAATTCAGAATAATGATAGTGAAGATGATCCAGGACCTCAGAAAAAAAAAATAGAGGGAAAGATAGAGAAGATGCAAGAAATGTAAATACACTAGAAGGAATCAATAGCAGAATAACTGAGGGAGAAGAATGGATAAGTGACATGAAAGACAGAATGGTGGAATTCACTGCTGCAGAGCAGAATAAAGAAAAAAGAATGCAAAGAAATGAAGACAGCCTAAGAGACCTCTGGGCCAACATTAAATGCAACAACGTTCACATTATAGGGATCCCAGAAGGAGAGGAGAGAGAGAAAGGACCCGAGAAAATATTTGAAGTGATTATAGTCAAAAACTTCCCTAACATGAGAAAGGAAATAGCCACCGAAGGCTAGGAAGCACAGAGTCCCAGGCAGGATGAACCCAAGGAGAAACATGCCAAGACACATAGTAATCAAATTGACAAAAATGAATGACAAAGACAAATTATTGAAAGCAACAAGGGAAAAACAATAAATAACATACTAGAGAACTCCCATAAGGTTAACAGCTGATTTCTCAGCAGAAACTCTACAAGCCAGAAGAGAGTAGCATGATATATTTAAAGTGATGAAAGGGAAGAACCTACAACCAAGATTACTCTAGCTGGCAAGGATCTCATTCAGATTTGATTGAGAAATCAAAAGCTTTACAGACAAGCAAAAGCTAAGAGAATTCAGCACCACCAAACCACCTCTACAACAAATGCTAAAGGAGCTTCTCTAAGTGGGAAACACAAGAGAAGTAAAGGACCTACAAAAGAAACCCATAACAATTAAGAAAATGGTAATAGGAACATATATATCCATAATTACCTTAAACGTGAATGGATTAAATGTTCCAACCAAAAGACACAGTATCACTGAGTGGAATCAAAAACAAGACCCATATATATGCTGTCTACAAGAGACCCACTTCAGACCTGGGGACACATACAGGTTGAAAGTGATGGGATGGAAAAAGATATCCCATGCAAATGGAAATCAAAGAAAGCTGGAGTAGCAATACTCATATCAGATAAAATAGACTTTAAAATAAAGAATGTTACAAGAGAGAAGGAAGGACACCGTATAATGATTAAGGGATCAATCCAAGAAGAAGATATAACAATTATAAATATATATGCACCCAACATAAGAGTACCTCAATACATAAGGCAACAGCTGAGAGCTGTAAATGAGGAAATTGACAGTAACACAAAAATCGTGGGGGACTTTGACACCTCACTTACACCAATGGACAGATCATCCAAACAGAAAATTAATAAGGAAACACAAGCTTTAAATGACACAATAGACCAGATAGATTTAATTGATATTTATAGAATATTCCATCCAAAGACAGCAGATTACAGTATCTTCTCAAGTGCACATGGAACATTCTCCAGGATAGATCACATCTTGGGTCACAAATCAAGTCTCAGTAAATTTAAGAAAATTGAAATCATATCAAGCATCTTTCCTGACCACAACTCTATGATTAGACATTAATTATGGGGGGAAAAATACATAAAAAACAAAAACACATGGAAGCTAAACAATACTTTACTAAATAACCTAGAGATCAATGAAGAAATCAAAGAGGAAATCAAAAAATACCAAGAAACAAATGACAATGAAGGCACGGTGATCCAAAACCTACGGAATGCAGCAAAAGCAGTTCTATGAGGGACGTTTATAGCAATACAAGCCTACCTCAAGAAACAAGAAACATTTCAAGTAAACAATTTAACCTTACACCTAAAGGAACTAGAGAAAGAAGAACAAACAAAACCCAAAGTTAGTAGAAGGAAACAAATCATGAAGAACAGAGCAGAAATAAATGAAATAGAAACAAAGAAAACCATAGCAAAGATCGATAAAACTAAAAGCTGGTTCTTTGAGAAGATAAACAAAATTGATAAACCATTAGCCAGACACATCAAGAAAAAGAGGGAGAGGACTCAAATCAATAAAATTAGAAATGAAAAAGTAGAAGTTACAATAGACACCACAGAATTGCAAAGCACCCTAAGAGACTACTACAGGCAACTCTATGCCAATAAAATGGACAACCTGGAAGAAATGGACAAATTCTTAGAAAGGTGTAACCTTCCAAGATTGAACCAGGGAGGGATAGAAAATATGAAGAGACAAAACACAAGTAATTAAATTGAAACTGTGATTAAAAATCTTTCAACAAACAAAAGTCCAGGACCAGACATCTTCACAGGTGAATTCTATCAAATATTTAGAGAAAAGCTAACACCGATCCTTCTCAAACACCCATCCTTCCAAACACCCATCCTTCTCAAACTCTTCTTGCAGAGGAAGGAACACTCTCAAACTCATTCTATGAGGCCACCATCACCCTGGTACCAAAACCAGACAAAGATACTACAAAAAAAGAAAATTACAGACCAATATCACTGATGACGTAGATGCAAAAATCCTCAACAAAATACTAGCAAACTGAATCCAACAACACATTAAAAGGAACATACACCATGATCAAGTGGAATTTATCGCAGAGACGCTAGGATTCTTCAGTATATGCAAATCAATCAATGTGATACACCAGATTAACAAATTGAAGAATAAAAACCATATGATCATCTCAATAGATGCAGAAAAAGCTTTTGAGAAAATTCAACACCCATTTATGGTAAAAACTCTCCAGAAAGTGGGCATAGAGGGAACCTATCTTAACATAATAAAGGGCATATATGACAAACCCACAGCAAACATCATTCTCAATGGTGAAAATCTGAAAGCATTTCATCTAAGATCAGGAACAAGACAAGGATGTCCACTCTCACCACTGTTATTCAACATAGTTTTGGAAGTCCTAGCCACAGCAATCAGGGAAGAAAAAGAAATCAAATAATGCAAATTGGAAAAGAAGAAGTAAAACTGTCACTGTTTGCAGATGACATGATACTATACATAGAGAATCCTAAAGATGCCACCAGAGAGCTACTAGAGCTAATCAATGAATTTGGTGAAGTTGCAGGATACAAACTTAATGCACAGTAATCTCTTGCATTCCTATACACTAATGATGAAAAATCTGAAAGAGAAATTAAGGAAATACTCCCATTTACCATTGCAACAAAAAGAATAAAATACCTAAGAGTAAACCTACCTGGGATACAAAAGACCTGTATGTAGAAAACTATAAGACACTGATGAAAGAAATTAAAGATGATACAAACAGATGGAGAGACATACCATGTTCTTGGATTGGAAGAATCAATATTGTGAAAATAGCTATACTACCCAAAGCAATCTACAGATTCAATTCAATCTCTATAAAATTACCAATGACATTTTTTTACAGAACTAGAACAAAAAATCTTAAAATCTGTATGGAGACACAAAAGACCCTGAATAGCCAAATAAGTCTTGAGGGAAAAAATTGGAGCTGGAGAAATCAGACTCCCTGAATTCAGACTATGCTATAAAGCTACAGTACTCTAGACAATATGGTATTGGCACAAAAACAGAAATAGAGATCAATGGAACAGGATAGAAATCCCAGAGATAAACCCATGCACCTATGGTCAACTAATCTATGACAAATGAGGAAAGGATATACAATGGAGAAAAGACAGTCTCTTTAATAAATGGTGCTGGGAAACTGGACAGCTACATGTAGAAGAATGAAATTAGAACACTCCCTAACACCATACACAAAAATAAACTCAAAATGGATTAGAGACCTAAATGTAAGACTGGGCACTATAAAAGTCTTAGAGGAAAACCTAGGAAGAACACTCTTTGACATAAATCACAGCAAGATATTTTTTGATCCACCTCCTAGAGTAATGGACATAAAAACAAAAATAAACAAAAGAGACCTAATGAAACTTAAAAGCTTTTGCAAAGCAAAGGAAACTACAAAGAAGATGAAAAGACAACCCTCAGTTTGGAAGAACATATTTGCAAACAAACCAACAGACAAAGGATTAATCTCCAAAATATATAAACAGCTCATGCAGCTCAATATTAAAAAACAAACAACCCAATCCCAAAATGAGCAGAAGACTTAAATAGACATTTCTCCAAAGAAGATATACAAATGGCCAAGAAGCACATGAAAAGCTGCTTAACATCACTAATTATTAGGGAAATGCAAATCACAACTACAGCGAGGTATCATCTCACACCAGTTAGAATGGGCATCATCAGAAAATCTACAAACAACAAATCCTGGAGAGGGTGCAGAGAAAAGGGAACCCTTTGCACTGTTGGTGAGAATGTAAATTGATACAGCCACTATGGAGAATAGTATGAAGTTTCCTTAAAAAACTGAAAATAGAATTACAATATGACCCAGAAATCCCACTACTGGGCATATACACAGAGAAAACCATAATTCAAAAATACACATGAACCCCAATGCTCATTGCAGCAGTATTTACAATAGTCAGGTCATGGAAGCAACCTAAAGGCCCATCAGCAGATGAATGGATAAAGAAGAAGTGGTACGTATATTCAGTGGAAAAATACTCAGCCATAAAAAGGAATGAAATTGGGTCATTTGTAGAGACGTGGATGGATCTAGAGACTGTCACACAGAGTGAAGTAAGTCAGAAAGAGAAAAACAAATATCGTATATTAACGCGTATATGAGGAACCTAGAAAAAAGGTACAGGTGTACTGGTTTGCAGGGCAGAAATTGAGACACAGATGTAGAGAACAAAAGTATGGACATCAAGGGGGGAAAGTGGCTGGGTGGTGGTGGTGTGATGAATTGGGAGATTGGGATTGACATGTATACACTAATATATATAAAATGGATAACTAATAAGAACCTGCTGTATAAAAAATAAATTAAATTAAATTAAAAAAATAAAGGACTTGGAGAACTGGTTTGGCAAACAGAATACAACCTTTGCTGGCAAGTGCTGTGACTGAACCTGTAAGTAAGTGTCATCTCCCCAAAATTCTGTCCCTTAATTGGACACTGCCTCTCTCAACTGCCCAAGGGAAGCCCAGAGGTAAGAGCTGGGCTATGAATGAATGATGGATGATGAGCTGTGCAGAGAGCAGAACCGAATCTGACCAAGTATCAGTTCACTTCAGACACAGGGAGCCTTCAGAGTCCTCACCAGCAGAGGCAAAGCCAATTTGTATGGGGGCAAGAGATATACAATTTTAGGGCCCTCTTGTACTTTAAGTGCAAATATATATGCAAACTTAGATCCTGGAGTGGATGCTTATTATTTATTTATTTATCATTTTTTTGTCACTGTTGTTGGCCATGCTGCACAGCTTGTGAGATCTCAGTTCCCCAACCAGGGACTGAACCCAGGCCACAGCAGTGAAAGTCCAGAATCCTAACCACTAGGCCACCAGGGAACTCCTTGGATGTTTTTTTTAAATGAGAAAAATATCATAAAACATTTGAAATCTTAAAAGAGATAAAGGAAGTACATTTTCTTCTGCTTTACATTTTTGGCTTCCATTAATCTCCTTCTTTCCCATGTATTTGAATTTTGGGTGTGATCCATAATTCTGTAAGAATTTAAAAAATCCATCCAAAATCAATGCATTTTACTACTGCTGCTATGTTGTATTGAGCTACACCACTGTATAATCAAATTGTCCCATACTCTATATGTCAGTTCATCAATGAATGTGTATAGTTTTGTCACTGAAACATTTATTTCATCAGCTGTTTCACTGGGTTGGTGGCATTGCATGTTGTTTCAGCTAAAAATTCTAGACTTGGTTGAGATGAGAGACTTTGGCTACATCAATTACTGGATCCAGAACTTGGCACACATAATACCTGCAATGTTTTGCACAAATATGGCTGCTGGTCATTCTGCTAGAGTTTTGTGCCTTACAGACACAATTCTAGTAAAGTCTACTTTGCAATTTCCACCATGAAAGAAAACAATAGGCAGTGAGTTTGTAAATGTACACACAGCACTTTTGAGTGTGTTCCTGAGAGCTTCTGTTTTCACAAGTGGATGAGGAGAAAGAAATATTTTCATACCACGTGTTTGGAAGAATCCACTGCCTGATAGCTTTGGCTGTTTGTTCTCCAAATCATGTTTCTCCTCCACCAAATATGTAATTTTAGAGGCATTCTTATATCAAGATGTAACCCCTGCACCTGCATGTTCAGGTCACGAGTCTTGGTGAGTGGGCACTTGGGCAGCAGGAGAATTTCTAGAAGCTATTCCTATAGCACACAACTAGCAGAGCCTTGTAAACAGAAATATAGCCCACTAATCCCAGTGTACCCCCAACTCTGCTGCCCTGTAGCCACATCCCAAAGGCCACTCCAATGTCTGCAGACAGGAAAGGTGATGTGGTAGGCATGCTGGAACGGAAAGAAACAGTGGCTTAACCGTTGCAGTTGCAATGTTTTCTGTGAATTGTATAAAAACATACCACAAATGCAATCCTCAAGAAACCCATGAATTATTTAAGTAGGGAAAAAGTGAAGAGTTAGAAAATATTGGAAGAACCATTGAGATTGTTTGGGGCTTGATCTCGTGGTGCGCTTTCAGAGATGATGTGGGAGAGGGAGAGAGAATGTGATTTTGCATCATGAGATAGAGGCTGGACTCCAACTTCCTGTGAGACCTGGGCAAATCGGTTCCCTCTCTGCCTTTCCATTTCCTGGTGAGTAAAACCAGGCAGTAAGAATGTCAGCTCCACGTACCTCCTCCAGTTGTTGTGAGGACCAGACCCCTGAGCACAGCAGGAAGTGCTTTGTAAATCATGCTGTGTTCTAGAGAACTGAGCTATTATTGAGGCTCTCAAGTTCGGGGGAAAGCTGGAAATTAGCCTCCGTAGAGCACGTTTCATCACTGCACGCCAACCAGGAGGACAACCTCGATTCCAAGAGGGCACTTGTCTGAGTGCTTCCACTTGCAAAATCCCTCATCATTCTTCCATTGCTCATTAATGCAGAAAAAGTGTCTGAGGACCTGCTCCATGCCAGATGCTGGCATTACAGAGGTGAAGGGGCTGATGAAGTCCCTTATCTCATTTAAGTCATGGAAGTAAACCTGGAGACAGATGAGAACAGACTGGACCAGCCCTTCTTCACTGCTTGGCAGTCATGGACTGGAGTCTATTCTGCCATGAGCCTGATTCAAAGATAGAACAAACCACAACCACTGCTGGATCTGGGCAGGTCTGGATCCATCCTGATCTTCAAGCAAGGCTCCTTGTTGTGGTGGTGATTATTGGTGGTGTGGTGATGGTGGAGGTGGCTGTAGTTGATGAGGTTGTTGTAGCTGTTAGTAATAGTGGTGCTCTTACCAAAACCAAGCTCCTACTGCTCACCACAGAACAGGCCAATAAATCGAGAGACGCATGGTTGGGGCAAGGAATAGTGACTTTATTCAAAAAGCCAGCAGACTGAGAAGATGTTGGACTAGTATTCCAAAGAACCATCTTACTCGAGTTTGAATTCAGGCTTCTTTTATACTAAAAGGGGAGAGGGTGTTGGTCGTTGCAGACTTCTTGGTGCCAGAATCCTTTGTTTTTGCAGCTGTGCACAGGTCAGGTCATGATGTTCCTGTAAACCTCCAACAAGACAAATGTTATTCTCTGTTCTTCAACCTTTTATCTCTATATGAATGGAAAAGTGTTACACCCTTCAAGGTCAGAGCTTTGAGAAGGGGCTGTCCTGTATATTTAAGACTCTAGGCAACATTCTTAACTTGTTACAAAGCAACAGGACACAAAAGTTAAAGTAAAAGGAACAGATCCACTGTGGAGTCAGATTTGTTCTTCCCTAAGACAGTGCTTGTTGTTATGATGATTGGTGTCATGGTGGTGGTTGTTGTTGTTGTGGTGTTTGTAGTGGTTGTTTTGATGTGGTGGTATTTGCAGCTGTTGATTTTTTGTGGTCATTGTAATTGTTGTTATGGTGGTGCTGGTGGTGGTGGTTGTGATTATTGTTGCATAATATTCTTATGGTCCCGGTACTGGTTGTGATGGTTTTAGTTGTTGCCATGGTGATGGTTATGGTTGTTCTTACAGTGGTTGTGTTTATTGTTGTTGATGTTACTGTTGCTAGGGTGGTGGTGGGAGTTGACATTGTTGCATTGTTGTAATGGTAGTGATGGTTGTAGTTGTTCTGATGGTGGTGGTGATTATTGTTGATGTTGTGTAAGTGTTGGTGATGCAGTGGTATTGTTGGTGTTGATAGTTGGTGGTATTGTTGTGGTTGTTGTAGTGGTGGTGGCTGTGTTGTTGTTGACAATGTTGTGGTGGTATTAGTGGTGTTGGTAGTTGGTTGTGTTACAGTATTGCAATGGTGGTGGTGGTGGTTGTGATGTCACTGAGGTGGGGGTGATGGTTGCAGTTGTTCTTATGGTGGTGTTGGTGGTGATTGTGGTGGTGATTGTGGTGGTGGTTATTGTTGGTAAGTGGTAGCATTGGCGCTGTTGATGGTGGTGTTGTTGTTAGGGTTACTGCAATGGTGGTGGTGGAGGTGGTGGTTGCAGTTGTTATGGCGGTATTGGTGGAGACTGTTGTTACAGTGGTGGCTGTGTTGGTACTTGGTAGTGTTGCAGTGACGGTGGTCATGGTGGTGATGGATGTTGTGATGTCACTGTTGTGGGGTTAGAGGGGAAGTTGTTACTATCTGGAATGTATCTGTTTCCAAGTGCATTCACTGCAGCCTCCTTTCCAGGATAGCCACACCGACTTACTTTAATTATTGATGGAGAAGTTAATTGTAACATGGAGCTTCTGCAAACCCCAAAATGATAGTCTTCAAACATGCTTTCCTTGCCATTTATTATGGCCCTCTGTTCACAGGCTGTGATCCCGCCTTCAATCTTTGTGACAACGTTCTGATCCCAGCCAATTTAAATAATTCTGTCAGTAAAAATTCCACAAGATGCTATCAAACATTTTATGAGTCTAAATATATAACACCAACTGTGCCTAATCATCTTTTCTTTTTTTTGAAATCCCATTGGGAGGAAACTAGTGATAAAGAATGTCTGGCGTAATTTGCTCCTTTGAGTCTCTCATTATTATTCAGGATTCCCGAATCTTCCATTTCCTCTCCTAATTTTTCCATTGTTTTATTTTCTTGAAGATAATCTGCCACATGACGTCTGAAAGCAGATTTGTTCAGCCTTTGATGAACATGGGGCTCCTGCACATGACCCTTTATTCAGCAGCTCACTGTGGTCTCTCACCGTTGGCATCTCCAGGGGTGTCGCAGTCCGTGGACTTGTGCTCCGATCCAGCTGACAACTGCTTGACCGTGAACTGGGGATTATGTGCTGAGTCTTGGTTTCTTCATCTATAAGTTGGGGATCATCATGCCAACCTGCAGGGCTGTCCTGAGGATGAGGCACGATCTGGACACTGAGCTCTCAAAGCTGAGCCTGGCCCAGAAACAGCAGCCCCTTTGGCGACAAGGCCCAGTGCCCTCTAAACAACAGAACTGAGCAGTCATTTCTTCATTGGCCAGCACCTCCCTCCTTAGGGACCTCTGGCCAGATGGGCCACCTTCGGGTACATGGGCATGGCCCTACCTCCTCCATCCCCGGGCCTTTTTGACACACACCTGACACACAACTTGGAAAAGAGCAAGAACGCAGCAGCCAGTCCTTGCCCTGGAGAAGCCTGTGTTCTGGTAGAGAAGTGAGGAGAAGCAGGGTTGGCTTCACAACTTACAAAGCTCAGGGCAGAAGGAAAATACGTGGTACTTAATAAATTATTAAAAATTTCAAAGTAGCAGGGGATTAAACCAAACACAGGGCCCTTCTAAGTGTGGGGCCTTGTGTTTCTGAGCAGATCACATGCCCATGAAGCTGTTTCCAGGGAGAAAGGAACACCTGTCATGACAGGCCATGCTGGG
Organism: Lipotes vexillifer; assembly: GCF_000442215.2. Classification (NCBI taxonomy): domain Eukaryota; kingdom Metazoa; phylum Chordata; class Mammalia; order Artiodactyla; family Lipotidae; genus Lipotes; species Lipotes vexillifer. The sequence goes on from NW_006774135.1 coordinate 3,188,674, forward strand.
CCCTTTATGTGATTTATTTTATTTCACTGACTTAAGAGCCCCCCAAAGTAGGTATTTGAATCCCTCATTTATAGAAAAGGGAGATGGAGGACATAATATGTTGAGAGATTTCCCAAGCACACGTCAAAGCCCATGTTCTACTGATTAGGCTGGAATTGGGTCTTTCTTAGCACCTGCCGGCTTTCCGTGAGGAGCCCCAGACAATGTGGAGAAGGAGACAGAGCATCCTCTCAAACAGCCTTGCTCTAGGCCCAGATCTGCCCTGACTGTTCAATGCAGAGTTTCTGGGTCCAGTGTTCAAATCCCATCTTTACCTTCTACTAGCTGGATGACACTGGACCAGTCATTTAAACCCTCTGGGCCTCAGTAGCCCCATTTGTGACACAGACAATATTGTACCTGATGATGTTGAGAGGATTGCGTGAGTGAAGAGGAAAAAAAACATTTAGAATTGTGCCTGAAGTATTAGAAATTCTGTCCTTGGGTTACATAATAATAACTCACGTGGATTTGGGATAAAAAGTAGGCTTTGTTTTGGCAAATGGAAGGAGGTGGCTACCTGCATCACTCTAGTAGGAAGATTACAAGGTTGGGAGAGTGTGTGGCACACACACTTACCGCTGGGACTTACACCAGTAGCAGTTCTCAGGCCTTTGGACTTGAACTGAATTTTATCACCTGGTTTTTCTGGGTGTCCGGCTTGTGGATGGCAGACTGTGGTACATGGTCTTCATCACCACGTGAGTCAACACCTACAATAAATCTCCATATATATAAAATGTATATTTTCATATATAAATAATATATACGTGTGTGTGTGTGTATATATATATATATCTCCTATTGGTTTCCTCTGGAGAACTCTGACTAATTCCAGCCCCTATGTCATTGTTCAGCTCCTGGGACAGAAGTTGTGTTTTCTGTGTTCACTGTTATTTCCCCAGCACACAGAACGGTGCCTCGCGGGTGCTCAGGAAATATTTATCAAATGAATAGGTGAACAGGTGGAAGAGACAGGGTCTTCCCTGTGTCATGCCTGGGGACCGGCTAAGGGGGTCTTCAGTTCTCCAGCAGACCTGCTCCATATCCCAGCCTGAAGAGCGTGGCCCCAGGGTAACTGCAGCTAAAGGGATGGAGCTTATGTCCCATGAGACAGGCACCCCCACACACACTGCATGCCTTCGGGGTATGTTTCTTCCCTGGAATCTTAAAGAATTGTGAAGACCCAGGCCTCTGGCCCACATGTGCCTAAGACATGGACAACGTCTTTGACCGGAGGGACACACCCTTAGCCCTAAATCTGCCATCCACCACAGTGGTCTGGAGATCAAAGTTTGGGACTAGATCACAGACCACAGATGAACATTTAGTTACATTCTCATTATGTGTCATTGTCTGCATATGTTTTCATAGACTCTGTTCTATGGGGACAAAACTGACTTTTTTTTTTTAATCTCTCTATTCCCAAGATCTAGAGAGATATGGCTCCAGGTATGGTCATACGAACTGAGAGTCTATGGAGCTGGGAGGTGTTACGTGGTGAAATGTCCCCCCCAAAAGATGCTGAGGTCCTAACCCCCAGTGCCTATGAATGTGGCCCTATTTAGAAATAGGGTCTTTGCAGATGACCAAGTTAAGATGAGGTCATTAGGGTGGGCCTTAATCCAATATGACTCATGTCCTTATAAAAAAGAGAAATTTGGATACAGAGACACACGCAGAGGGAAGAGACCGGGTGATGATGAAGACAGAAACCAAGGTGATGCATCCTGATCTCAGCCTTCCAATCTCCGGAACTGAGTCAAAGATTTTGTTGTTTAAGGTCCCCATCCTGTGGCGCTTTGTTACAGCAGTCCTAGCAGACCAGCACATGAGGGGTGACACTTACTCATGCTGTTTGCCAAATATTTCTGGTTCTTCTCTTGGGCATACAGGAGGGTCCCTGTTCCCTCATCCTTTTAAGTTCAGGGTGACCATAGGACTTGCTTGGCCAAGGCATGTAGGCTAAGAAGTGTGTATAAACTCTGGGGAGATGCTCCCAAACCCACATGTGACTCACCACATTCCCTCTGTCTACTTCCGTGATTATGGAAGCTGTGCTGGGATGAAGACTCTCCAGCTTCCCTCTCTGAAGGGTGACAGTTATTACAGGCCCTCTACCATCCTGCAACAGGCCTTTAATGCATGAAAAAGAACTTTGGTTATGTCACACTACTGTGATTTGGGGGCTACTTGTTACAGCAACATAACCTAGCCTATCCTAGTTAATACAGGTAGAATGGCAAGAAAGAAGGGAAGGAGGGAGGGGAGAAAGGAGGAAGCCTGTTTGCTGGGTGATGATGCATTTCCCTCCTAGAAAACCTGAACTCTGGGGTTTCCATTTGGCTGCCAGATGTGCCCATTAACTTCAGCTATGATCCTGTTGGTTTAGACTAAGAGTGCATGCGTGCATACCACATATGCATGCATGTTTGCATTGCTTTTTGCATGCACACATGTGCATTTTACTAGTCACGCAACTCCCTTTGGAGCCCACTTTGAAAACCAACAATGCACTTGTGCTCAGGGGACAGAGTGCATATTAGCCAAGTCAGAGACACTTCCTGTGAGCATCTGAAACAAGGTACCTTCCTCCCACTCCGGATCCAGAGCCTCTCACCTGGGGCTGAGCTGAGCTCCCAGTAAAGAACTAATGTTATAGAAGAGCTGGTGTCAAGGTAATTTGTCATAATAAAGCCTTTTCCACCTGCAATCTCCCTCAGCAGAGTTTTGAAATATGGCAGAAACTCATTTAAGGCAGAAGAATGATAACAGACCCAGAGCTCAAGAAAACCAAATACGTTTGAGCAAAATCAGTCTTCATCAGAACCAACCCATTAAAAAACAAAACAAACAAAAAATGGTGTGCCTAGTTCTATGTAGGGCATTTGCATATTTTTCAAGTTCTTAACAGAGAAAAATCACAAGCTGTCAGGATAGGAACCTCAAGACAGCTCCCATTCCCTTCAAAATGAACGAGAGATGTCATTTCTAATGAAGGGAGAAGAAAGATGTCTTTAATCCTCCCACCACTCTCCCTCCTCCGCCCACAAATTGGGATCCCTCTCTTTGCAAGCTGCTGCAGAGAAGGGAACAGAGAAATGGCCCAGGTTGGTTTGAGTGGGGCTTATTAGTCTTTTCAAACTCAACAGCCAACTGCCTTGTGTGGCCGGCAGTGAACTGGACGTTGACTCCACAGAACGACATCTCCTGATCTTGTAGAGTTCCGCGGGTGCTGAGGCTTCTCTGAGCCAGCCCAGCATAGGCTTTAAATCAGCAGCAAGATGCAAGGGCAAGCGGCTGCCCACCAATATGGCTTCCAGGGGGTTGCTCCTTTCAAAAGAAATAGTTGATTTTAAGCCTCTGTTCACACTGGAAGCTTTATAAGTCAGAGGGGCTTTACAGGACAGACTGTGGCAGGCAGAATTTGAAGATGGCCTTCAGGATCCCTGGTCCCTGCTCTGCATACCCCTCATAATTCCCTTTGCTTGAGTGTGGGTGGGCCTGACCTAATCAGGTGAGACCTTTGAAAAGTCTAGGAATCAGGGAGAAAAGGAGCCAGCGAGACCCAAAGCCACAGAGATGCTTTCCTGTTGGCCTTAACAGAGGACCTGCCTTGTTGTGAGCCACATGGCAAGGAACCATAGATGACTTCTAGGAGCTGGGAGTGGTCCCTGGCTATGAGCCTCAGTCCCACAACAGCAAGGAGCTGAATTCTGTCAGAAGAACATGAGCTTAGAAGAGGACCCTGAGGTCCAGAAAGGAACCCAGCCATGCTGGCACCTGGATGGCAGCCTTGAGAAACCCTGAGAGGAGAGCCCAAAATTTTCTCTGAAATCTGACCATGTGGTGATAATGGAAATATTTGATATCAGTGTGGGGAGATAGCATGTGGAGTGGCAGCCCACTCCCTGCATATCTGAGAGTTGGGGTTGCCCAAAGCTAACACCAGAGGCAAAGGCATAGCACAAGTCCAAGGCTGCAGTCAGCGCAGCATAATCTGACTGTGGTTAGAGAGGTAGTCCCAAGATGCTGAACATCTTGTTCAGTTTTTCTTTGTTTTCAGCTTCCATCTTGATAAAAAAAAAAAAAAAAAAAAAAAAACCCTTTTATTTTATGCATTAAACTCATCAAATGGGGTACACTAACCACTAGAAAAATCACAAATCACCAAAAAATAAATATTGGAAATCTATTCCAAAGTACCCCTTAGAGTTCACAATGAAAAAAAAAAAAAAAAAAAAAAAGCCAACTTTATCTTTAGATTTCACATTCTATTTAAGTTGTAAAAAATGAGAAAATATTGAATCAGTTAAGATTCTTTCTATTGAAAGTGACAAAACTTGATAGAAACTGTCTTAAGCAAAAATGTGAATTTATTGGCTCATGCAACTGAAAGTCTTGGCATGTATTCAGCTTAAGGCATAATTATAACCAAGACACAAACACAGCTCTCAGAGCTTTCATCTCTTAGCCCTGCTTTCCTCTGTCAGCTTCTACCAGGGAGTTCTAGCTCTCCCACTGTGGTGGCAGGATGGATGAGCCTGCTCCAGCCTCACAATCTCTCACATTGAGATGGACAAGAAGAATGAGAGTCTTTACTGCAGGTAGATTCTGGAGCCTGGCCATTCACTAAGTCCATGTTGGTGGTTAAGAACTCAAGCTGAGTGACTTCTTGGGTTCACATCTCTGCTCTGTGTATTTGGACAAGTTACTAAACCTCTCTGAGCCACATCTATAAAAAGAGATGGTACATACTATATAGGGTAGATGTGAGGCTTAGATAGGTTTGTGCAGACTGAGTGCTCAGGGTAGTATATGCACATAGTAAGAGCCCAGCCAATGTTAGCTACTGTTGTCATATTCCTGCCCTGAATCTGTCAGAGGGCAAGGAGAGGAATGACCTGGACTGATTGCTTGGGCTTGGGTCCTGTGCCCCTGCAGACAACCTAGATGGAGAGAGGAGAATGGGCAGACCCCCACAATAAATTTATGTTATCCTGGGGGGAGACATACCCGTGTTGTAACATTATGACATGAGGGTGGGGATGATCTGGAATGGTGCCATCTCAACTCACTGTAATTCTACTGACTGCATGTCACTTTCTCTCCCTCTGGTCCTGGAGGAAGAAGCACTCAGCCTGTGTAAGAACTGTCCAGAGTGCACTGGGAGGTCAAACTCACCACCCTGTTAACCAGTGACAAACACAGCATAATGTTAAAAACTCTCCAAGCTCAAGAGCATCCCCTGAGCTTGGCTTCCATGGAGACTGCTTCCACCCCTGGGGAATCTATTCAGAATAAGGTCTTCTAAATTATGAAGCTAAGGATGTGAAGCAATTTCCACCCAAAGGAAGCTGACAGTCAGCTCATGAGGTGACTCACAAGGCAGGAGTCAGGATCGAGGGATGGAAGTGAGGTTGTGGTGGGCGGGGAAACGGGCTCTGATGCTTGTAACTAGAAACTTCTGGAGGAGAGTTATGTAACATCCTGAGCCTCAGTTTCCTCATCTGTAAAAGGGGACAATACCCCTTAACCCACTGAGTTGTTGTAAACCTGACAAGGTGGCGTGTCACCTGGGCTTAGTGAGCAGCAGTCTCTGGGGCAGTGTAAATGTGTAGGGTTGCAGCACATCTCTGAGCCTGCGTTAGGAATAATCTTGACCTGTCCATTCGTTCACTTATGAAAAATGGTACCACACGTGGGTCTGCCTAAGACTGGGGCCCCCAGGATGCATCTCCCCCATTCAAGCCTTCCAACCACAGTGAACTAGGGCATGGATCTCTGTTCTGAACCCTATTTTCAAGTTAACTTTAAAATCTATCCTCACAGAGGGCTTTACCTATGAGGAAAGTAGTGTTAACAAAACCCTCTCAATTAGACCAGATTGCAGAAGAAGCCATACAAATAATCCTTCCCCAGGGACACCCGACGTTGCTATGACATCATGGTCCCAAGTGTGCCCAGCAACCACCAGCTCAACAAACAGGTCATGGGCACCAGGGCTTCTAGATAAACTTGCTCATTGCTCTTCCTGTGACTTTTAGCCCCATGAATCCATCTCCCCTCTGCAGGATAATTCCACACTCTGATCATTTGGAGGGTCTCCTTCTTGGCTGCTTGTAAGGCTGGTCTTAATTATCTGGGGGTGTGGGTCTTAGGCAGGCTGCTTAAACTCTCTGGGTCTCAGTTTCCCCAACTATAGGCAAGGGAGGAAGCCAAGGTCATCTCTCAGGGCTGTTAGGGCAACTGGGGCCAGCAAAGGAGCCATCTCATCAATCCACCAAGTCTGCAGAGCCAGCAGTGACACAAGCTTCCTTCTCATCCTCTGCCTCCTCTTCTTAGCCTGTGGGATGGATTTGAGGGTAAATGAGATAAGGTAAGTGAAAGATCTCTGTAAACCAGCGGTCCCCAACATTTTTGGCGCCAAAGACCAGTTTCGTGGAAGACGATGTAGTGATTCACCGCCGAGAATCCAGAGACGCTCCCACAGAGGGGAGGGGTGGTTCAGGCGGTAATGCGAGCGATGGGGAGCGGTGGGGAGCGGCAGATGCAGCTTTGCTCGCTCCCCGCCACTTCCCTCCCCTCCTGCTGTGCGGCCCTGTTCTTAACAGGCCGTGGGCGGCTCGGGGGTTGGGGCTACCTGCTATAAATGAAAGAGTTCCACGATGTTCCCTCCCTGGCATCCATATTATATTCAAGTGCTGTTTGATGACCAATGAACCACAGCACAACAGATTCTCTCCCCAGCAGCAATCAAGCAGAGAGAAAAGAGGGGAGGGAGCAATCCTGCTTCCCCAAGTTAGCTTTCCCTAATAGATGCGCTATTTTCCAATCTTTATTTTTCCATCAAAAGAAAAATGGTCCCACCCCGGAACCTCACTCCAACACGTTGAAAATACGCTCAGCGTGGCTGTGCCTTCGCAGCAGGGCTGTGTGCTCGTTTGTTTCCGAAAGAAACAGCTTTCATGAACCAACTCGGGGGTGGGGGGTTGATATGATGGTGGCACAAATTCGCAGCTCATTAAACCATCCACATAGAACACGGTGTGGACCAAACATCTCCCTGAAGAGTCCAGTGTGAAAGAATAAGAAAGACGCAGCCCACATCAGACCAGATCCGGAATCGCAAACCAAGAGCACACAGCGCAGAAGGTGCTGATCGAGATCTGCGGTTCGGCCCTGTGTTGCCGTAAATTCTGTAATTGTTAATCAGACGGGCATTATCATCCCTGATGACACCCCATTCACCGCCGAGAATCCAGAGACGCTCACCTGTGTGCTCGCTATTACATCTTTTGCAGCACAGTGCATCCTGAGATTATAATTCCTAGTAACGACCCTGCATTTTTATTCCCTTCTGCCTGCACGCATCACCAAGAAACACACGAGCCTTTTCAGATGTAAAATAACGTAGAAGAAAACCGTGTTTATTGTGGGCTTTCAGACTGATAGTAATTAGGACTCCCTATGCCCTCGATTAATGCATGTTTATAAACACGCCAAGAGCTTGCCTCCTGCGGTGCCTGCAGGAAACAGTGACTCGGTCCTGACGAAACCACATTGACACGGAGGCTCGCTCTTTGGAACCAAAGCCAGTCGTCTGAAAGAGGCTCACCGCTCCTCTCTGACTCAGGAGGGTCTGTTGTAGGTCCGCCAGATCCGAGAAGGAAGATGGAAGCAAACACGGACCTAGAGTCTCAGTGTTGTGTGGGCATGTCGTGGTCACCGGCTGACTCAGAGACGTCTAAGAGTTTCTCCCAAGATACAATTTCACCCTCAGCATGAAAAAAGACATCTCAAGGGCCTGATACTGAAGAGTGATAAAGATCTGAAGGAAGGTCCTCCTAAACTGCTGAACTTGGAGCAGCTCACTGAAACCTGTTTGCTTATTTAGGAAATGTATCCGTCAGGGTTCGACCAGAGAAATGAAACCAGTAGGAGGTAGAGCTACATCTCCATCCATATCTGAAGCTACACCTCTCTGTCTCTATCCAGATTCTTATCTACGCATCTATATCCACATCTGTGCAGATACCTATATCCACATCCTTGTCTAGATACAGACAGAGGTGTATAAACATATGGATATGGACATGGATATATATTTTATATCTCTAAAAAAGATATATTGATAGACAGATATGTAGATAGATTGATATTTATGTTTCTGTGTTAGTCAGTTCAGGTTACTATATATAACAAAATACCACAGACAGGGTGGTTTATATACAACAGAAATTTACTTCTCACATCTCTGGCAGCTGGAAGTCTAGTATTGGGGTGCCAGTGTGGTCGGGTTCTGGCGAGAGCCCTCTTCCAGGCTGCAGATGACTGTCCATTCCTGCATCCTCATGTGGTGGAAGACGGGAGAACATTTTCTGGGGTCCCTTTTATAACAGCATTTATATCATTCATGAGGGCTTCACCTTCATGATCTAATCACCTCCCCAACCCCCCATCCCCACCCATAGCATCACATTGGAGGATAAACAGGTATTATAGCTCTATAGCTATATCATAATATCTATCTATATATCTATATCATAAGATCTATCTTGTGTATATGTACCATAAGATACAGGTATCTATACAGATCTAGACATATTATATCTCTCTATCCATGTCTATAGATCATATTTTTATACCTATATCCATATTAATATCTATATATCATATCTCTATATCTATATCCGTAGCTATACAGATACCTATCTCTCTACTCTCTATATATCTTTGTCTATCTATCTATATATGATTTCTATATTGATAATCATATACATACATCATATATGTATATCTCTATATCCATATATATATGGATATTTATATAGAGATCTATGTCTATCAATAGATATAAAGATAGAGAAAGATCTATATGGAGATAGAGATAGAGAAATATATGGATATACATGTATACTATGAGGTTTATTTCAAGGAATTGGCTTCTGCCATGGTGGGGCTGGCAAGTTGAAATTCGTAGGCAGGCCGTCAGGAAGGGCAGGCGGGGACTCGCAGGTGGGAGCTGACGCTGCCGTCCACAGGCAGAATTGCTTCGTCCTCAGGGAAGTCTCAGTTCTGTTCACAAAGGCTTTCAACTGATTGGACCAGGCCCACCCAGATTACGAGGATAATCTCCCTGACCGAGAGTCACCTCACTGTAGATGTCAACCACATGTACAAAATGTATTCACAGCAGCAGCTAGATTTGTTTTGGCTTGAATCACTGGGAACTCCAGCTTCAAACTAACCATCGGGCTTCGCTGGTGGCACAGTGGTTGAGAGTCCACCTGCCGATGCAGGAGACACGGGTTCGTGCCCTGGTCCGGGAAGATCCCACATGCCATGGAGCGGCTGGGCCTGTGAGCCTCCGCATCCGGAGCCTGTGCTCTGCAACAGGAGAGGCCACAACAGTGAGAGGCCCGCGTACCACAAAACAAACAAACAAAAAAAAAAAACAAAAAACACTGACCATCAAACTGACCATCACAGGAATGAATAGAAGATCTCGCATTCTGTTGGAGAAGGTGGTAGGTGCGTTGGGAAGTTAAATATGGGAGAATAATTTGGGGAGGAATTTCCATCAACTATACAGAGTATTGAGTGTGTTATGGGTGTCTCACTAAATCAACACCAGCCATCTAGGAGCACGCACCCACGCACTAGCCCATGAACCATGACTACCCATGTACCAGGCACTAGTTCACAGACCTACACACTAGCCCATGCACCCACACACTATCCTGTGTGCGCATACACTATTGCATGCACCACACATTGGTCCATGCACCTAGACCACATGCTAGCCCATGAACCACATACTAGTTTGTGCACCATGCACTGGTCCATACACCATATATCCATGCACCACGCACTAACCCATGCACCAGCCCATGCACCACTAGCTCTGTCCTCCACCCTTGTGGGCTTGTCTTATTGAACCATCCACAACTCTAGGAGGGAGATACCATTTCATCCCCACTTTCCTGATGCAAAAACACAGGTGAAGTGGTATCTCCAGGGTCCTATGATTAACTCATGACAGAGACAGGATTTGAGCCTAGGATCCCTGGCACCTGAGTTTTTAATCCCTCTTTCACAAGATTTCCCAGTGATCTTTGCATTTTGAGACAATCCTGTATTATTCTTGAGAGTCAGCACTGATGTTGCCAATGACTCACCTGTGATGTTTCGACTCATCATTTTGCCTCTCCAAGCCTGTTTCATCATATGGAAAGTGCGGGTGTTGTCCCCATTTTAGGCCGTCCCTATTTGCTAGATGGCTTGAAGGTTTAGGAGGTATCAAGTGTGTAGATATAGCTCTGTAAACTGTGCAAAATGGGAGGGATTCTTTTTCCTTAATTCTCATCTGAATAATTTTACTAACTACTACCTCTGTGTTGAGCTTGGCTTGATGAATTGCCCTGTGTAAACAGGCAACCACAGTTCCATGGAACATGAGTGTGATTAAAAAATGCCGTCTCTAAAATGCATTTATTTTCAGCCAAGGTTGGAGAGATGTCCTCCACCATTCACTTTTTTTCTGTTGGCTATTTCCCTCTTTCCCCCTCTCCTAGAATGGGGGGCTCTGGAGACCCCGAGCAGAGCCTGATGGCCTCTGTTACAACTTGTCCTGGCTCACAGCCCCATTCCTAAGAATGTTCTCTACCCAGGCTCAGCCGCCGGCATCTTGCAGAGACCCCAGAGGCCCCTTGTTCAGAACCTGACCATCCACATGACTTGTCATGGGGGTTCTGTCCCCGCCATGCTTCTGGGAGCCCATCACCCTTGGGTTTCCTTCTCCTGGTCTTGGAGCATTCTATGTCCAATGTTTGTGCCATTTCCTCATCTCTCTAATGGCAGTCTGCAGTATCTTTCGTTCCTTCCAGGAGAACACAACCCTGATGTGTTTCCCCCTTCAAAACAGCTCAGGGTAGCATCACACATTGCCCTCCTCCACAGGACTGCTTCCCTGGGAAGAGAGGAGCTGGCATCTTTAGAAAAGAAAGAGGTGCTTTCTCTTCCTGCCCCTGCTCCCTTGCCTCCTTTTTCTCTCTTCTTGCTTAGTCCAAAACACCCCTTCTTTTTTTTAGTGGGCAGATCACCCTGTCACATCTTTTTGTGTAGACACACAGGCATGGAGAGTTGAAGTGACAAGGTTTGCTCACGTACATCTCTCACCCACGATGTTTTCGGTGAAACTGAAAGTGAGGATGAAGCCCATTCGAGGAGTTCTCTGAGGGAGCCTGTTACTATGGAAGCTCCAACTTGGCATCACATGGAAATACCTGCCTCCCTTGAAATCTGCCTGACAGTGATGCTCAGCAGAAAATGTGGAGCACGGTAAAATGGGTTTTTAACTTTTATAGAGGGACCGTGATAGCCGTGCCTGCTAATTAATTATGCACAAACACTCAGAGGGGCACCTGGTAGACAAGTCTGCAGGTAATGGCCTTTTGACAAATTCCCTTCAACTCAATTTTTTCCAGGGAAGTCTTTTTTTCAGTAAATAGAATAAGAGAAGGAGAGGCAGTTCATCTAGAGCTGGCTGCCCTGGGTACCTACTAGTTGAACCTTCACTGAAAAACTTCTCTCTCCTCCTCATTAGTGTGACGGGAACAGGACCTCGAGTGCCACCTGGCCTGCCTCGTGTGCTCAGGCAAATCCCTTGGGGCTGTCCGTCTCTAATCAGTGAAAAGCATGTCAGGAGCTCCCATATTAGCACGATCCGCTCTCCCGGGGGCTGCCATCCAAGACCACTAAGGGGCTCACCGACAGTGGCCGGCGGGGACTGGATCCCAGTTCAGTCTCTGGAAGGAGACTTCTGCAGAGCTCAGAGACACGGGACGTGGAGTTTGGGTCCTGAGCCCTCCGAGGCTTCCAAGGAGGCAGAGAAGAAGCACCTGAGCCCAGTGAGCTCTTGGTGCAAAGGTCACCGAAGTTTGTCACCACATTAAAGGAGGAGACCGGTGAAAGCGGGGATTGAAACTTGAGGGGACAGGATGGGAATCAGGCAGAGGGAACGGCATACATGGGGGAAGCCCTGAGGACCTGTCTGGATGGAGGCGGCTCTGTCATCAGGACCCTGGGCAGGCCCTGGTGAGGAACTTTCCAGAAGCAGACTGGGATGCACGGGGCCCCTCACACCCACAGTCTAGGGTTTGGGTCCTTCCCAGTGGGGGTGAGCAGTGTGATGGCACAGCCCATGGGGACCCAGAGGCTGAGGCAGAGCAGAAGTCAGGCAGGTGGGTGGGGAAGGTGGAGGCCTCTCCCGGTGCAGGGGGACATGGGGTCAGTGGCACAGGGACCTGGGGGCGGGGGGGTGGGGTGGCGCCAGCAGCCTCACCTGGAGCACAGCAAACAGAGCAGTAGTTCTGGGCACACTTTCTAGCCCTTCCCTTAAAGCCCCTGGAACAGAGTGAGGGGGAGCTAATGTCTGGGAAGGGAGGCAGTGGCCCTTTGGGAGCCAGTTAGCAAGATCAGGACCATAATGGCCCCCAAAGGGTCATCGTCCCACAAGGGTCCTAAGCCTGCCTGGGCTCCTCTATGATGAACATACAAGTGGAAGACTTGGGTTATGTTGTGGGTAGAATTGTGTCCCCCCCCACCCCAAATTCACATATTGGAGTTCTAATCCCGAGGACTGCAGAACGTGACCTTATTCTGAAATAAGGTCGTTGCAGGTGTAATTGGTTGAATTAAGATGAGGTCATACTGGAGTCAGAGGCCCTAATCCAATGTGACTGGTGTTCTTATAAAAAGGGGACTTGGACACAGATGCTCAGACAGGGAGACGCCACGTGAACGTGAAGGCAGAGACCAGGTGATGTGTCCACAAGCCAAGAAGCACCGAATATGCCAGAAGAACCTAGGGAGCTGGGCGACAGGCCCTGGACAGATCCCCCTCAAAGGCTCGGGGGATCCACCCTGGATCTCAGACTTCCAGCCCTTGGAGCTGGGAGAGGATAAGTTTCACAAGTTCGAGCAGCCCATCTGGGGGCTTGTTGGGAGCTCTGGGGTCTGATTCAGGTTAGACCTGGAACAAACCCTGAGACTCATCTTTCAGTGTTGGTGGTTGGACCACAGCTGCTGAAGGACCACACTGGGCATCACCACCCCAGTGTCCAGGGCTCAGGAGTGGCAACAAGGTCATGGGCTGGGGTGAGGGGGAAGTGAGCAGCCAGGCCAGGATGTGGCTCTCCAGGCCTCGGGGATTCCACAGGAGGCCGTGGAATGTGATGCATCCCCTTGAGTTTGCAGGCTCCCTCCCAGTGCTTTCCCTTTGATTCTCATCACAATGTGGCAAAGAAAACAGAACAAGTGATCTTATGAAGACTGTGAGGGCCTCAGTCCCACAGCCACAGAGCAGAGAAGGGATCCCACCTTCTAGGGATGTGACCGCCATCCCCAGTGCATCACACCCGCTGCTTTGTGGGCCCTGGGTCTCTATTGGAAGATGCGAGCCTTCAAGTCAGTAACATTTCTCCAGGGGAATTTCAAACGATGAATTGTTTAGTAGGTGAAATCCACTTCCTCCATAATTGGAAACACAAACATAAGTGATTATAGACTGATTTCTAGCAATTTGGCAAATTTAAGGAGCGCACCAATCTGCTGGAACAGAGGCTGGCGTTGGGGGCTTTGCCTGTTCATGGTGGATGCAGGGGCTGTGCAAGGGGTGCATAGAAGGGTGGGGTCCCAGAGGGCACTGTGCTGACCCAGCGTGGCCCTGGATGCATGATTCCACTGTCAGGGAGATGATTTAAAAACTCAGACCCAAGAACGTGGCTGCCACAGACACACAGATGGGCCGTCTTCAACCACCCCTAAGACCCAGGATTTGTTACCTGTATCTCCCTCTGCTCCAACACACACACACACACACACACGCTCACACTTGTATGCACACACACACCCATGCACACTCATACACATGCACACAGACACACATGCATACACATGCACACAAACTCCATCACACACACACAGTCATGCACACCCGCACTCCACACACACTTCTTCTGTCACCCTGTCCTTCCTCCGTGCTGCCTCCCCACGATATTAACTCAGATCTGCGGGGTCAGGACCCCTGTGCAATCACAGAGATGCAGAAGAGGTGGTAGTGTCGCCTCCATTTACTGGGTGGTCCTCACATGACCAGGCTTTGTCACATCAGCTCAGTTTAGCCCTTCTCATGGAAGACAAGGGAATCTGTGCTTTTGAGATGCAAAGTGTCCTGTCCATGGTCATGCAAGCTCACTCAAGGTCATACAAGGTCGTGAATCTCCTTGTCCCAGAGCCAGTATATGTGTCAAATCAATGCCCCTTGGAGCACCCTGAACCATTGGCCTTGTTGAGTCCCTGAGCTCATCCCCACACTTGCTCTTTCAGTTTTCCAGAGAATGGCTGATGGGTAAACCAATTCCTGCTCAGGAGTTTGGGCCCTTCTGGGTCCCACCCCACACCCTTGCTTGTACTTAGGAGGGGTCACTGAAGTTTTATATCCCTGCCTTGTCAACTCCAATGGACTCTGGCAATGCCATTACTTCTGCTGTGTTTACAAGTGTGAAGCAGAGGTCAATGTCTAAGCCCAAGGAATTAATCTGCAATGGAGAATTCCAAGTTCTGAGATTTCCAAGGAAGTCTGGATGACAATATTTGATTTAGTGACTGCATGCCTTCCTGTCTAGCTCCCAACATTGTAATACCCGCTGACAGAGCCACTGGCTTCCCCTCTTGTGACTTAAAATCGATGCCTCTCCTCATCCCTCCTGCTCACTCATCCTTCCTCAGGCCTGCATCTCAGCCACCCAAGGAGGGAGTCAGCTGGAGACTCCTTAGGGAACTTCCAGCTCAGGGATTCTAAGATGGGTACTCTTACTCCAAAAGGTCCTCTCACTGGATCTGCAAAGGTGCCAGGCCTCCGAGCAGCAGTGCTGTCCCCATGTGTCCACCTGCCCAGAGGCTTACCCAGGCTTCCCCCAAAATGGCGCCCTGCATCCTTCTGCTTTCTCAACCCAGGGACACCAACTGGAACTAACCCCAGGGAGATTAGACCCTGCCTGTCACACATTTAGACAACAGTGTAATAAGCATGTGTCAACTGAAGGCATAGAAGTGATTAAGAAGAGAAAGCGAAGTGAGAATGATTTTTAAGAACTCTGTATTGCTAAAGCCTTGGTCCTTAGTTTGGTCTCCAGTATATATTATGCAAATCTCACTCTCTCTCTGTGTCCCTCTAATGGAAGAGTCTGGCTGGGTTTGCCTGGATTTTTAAAGTAGAAATTTAAATACAATATCTGAAGTATTTAGCCTCACTTACAGCAACACAAAAAATCCAATTATCAATTAGAACTGATAAAGTTTTATAGACTGTTCTCTTTATTACAGCCATATTGCAGCTAATTCTAGAGAACCATTTCTTGGAAAGTCCCTGGGTTATGGTTTTGCTGACTCCATTTTGCAGAAGATTTAAGATTCCAGAGAGAGCCAGCCTGAGCGTGGGGCAGGGCTCGCCACCGCCATCCCTGAGCAGCCTGGACGGTTGGTTGGCTCTCACGAGGGGCTTGAAAGAGCACCACAGATGGGCCCTGTGGACAAACCAGGCCCCCAGTTAGGTGATTTACCAACCCCTTTATGTGTTTGGTTTAGGTCTTCTGTCACTGCGAGGTGCACCCTTAAGTACCTGCTGAGAGTCTGCGAAAACAGGAGGAAGCAGCATCCTCCACAACTTTATGCCAGCATCTCTGCAGCCGAGGCCTCTGCAGGACACATTGGCAAACCCACATTCCCAGCCCTGGGAACCCTCCGAGAGGCCCACGAGAGTCAATCTCACACCACCTGGAGCTGCCTCTGAACATCTAGCAGCTCTGCTCGCCTTCATCTCGCGGCATCTGCTCTGCACCTGTCATGCTTCCAGCTTGAAGCCGTCAGGTTTCCACCCCAAATGCAAAACCTGCTGGGCCAGTGGACGAGAGCAGCGCCAAAGGAGCTGGTCTTGGAGCCAAGACTTCTGAGAAGACCCCTTACTCATCCATATCTGACAACACCAAGAGGTACATCATCCCTGGTTTCCAGGGGAGGAACTGACCCTCGGGAAGACTCAGGGCTTGCTTGAGGTGTCAGAGCAGGACTCAGACTTGAGTTTTCTCTGCATGGAGTCTGGACTCTTCCACGGTGCCGAGATGCTGGCAGAATCACACAGAGATGCTCCCTTTTTTTTTTTTTTTTTTTTTTTTTTTTTTTTTTTTTTTTGTAGCTCATGGGCCCAGCCACTCCGTGGCATGTGGGATCTTCCCGGACCGGGGCACGAACCCGTGTCCCCTGCATCAGCAGGTGGACTCTCAACCACTGCGCCACCAGGGAAGCCCGAGATGCTCCCTTTTTAAACGGAGTGTCCTGGTCATGGCATGTCTGTTCCAGTCCCAAGGTCTCAGCTCTGCTCCTGGGTGGCCCGGGCCATGTCCACATGTCTATAAATGCTGGAGCTAATGGCTTTGTTCCCACACTCCTTACATGACTGATTAGTAATTAGAACTGAGCTAAAATTAACTCACTGTCCCCAGAGCCCAGTGCAGCCAGGCTGGGCTCATTGGCTGGTGGGTGGTGGGTGAGTCAGCCTCCAAGGGGAGATGGAAAGCTTAGTTCATTCACTCATTCATTCAATATACTGTCACTGAGTTCTAGGTTGATATAACCTCTGCCATCAGGATCCCTAGAATGTGTGCAGGCTTGTCCCAACCACAAGGTAAAAAAAGGGCTGGGTCTTGATCTGAGGTTCTCCCACCTCCCCGGACCTCCCACCATCCCACCATGTAGGCAGCTCAACAGTGGTGGCTAAGAAGATGGTAGAAAACCCAACCTCCTTTAAGAGAAAAGGGAAGTTGTTAAATCCAGCCATCATGATAGGATGTGCTGGGCGTGGCAAAACCAAGATCAAGGACCCCCTCACCCCCCAAAGTGATGGGCTGGGGAGGAGGTCCTCGAAGACTGTTTCCCAGCAAATGCTGTGGTTGCCCGAGTCGAAGGTAGTTGACCTGCAGTGCCCTGCAGTGGGATCTGCATTGAGGGGTAGTCTAGAGCAGGGGTCCCCAGCCCCTGGGGGCCTGTTAGGAACTGGGTGGCACAGCAGGAAGTGAGTGGTGGTGAGTGAGTGAAGCTTCATCTGCCACTCCCCATCACTCCCCATCTCTCATGTTACCACCTGAACCACCCCTCCCCCCCAGCCCCATCTGTGGAAAAATTGTCTTCCACGAAACTGGTCCTTGGTACCAGAAAGGCCGGGGACCACTGGTCTAGAGACCATGCCCTCCTCTTCCTGGGTGGTCTGTGGTGCAGTTCTCTTATTGCTGGGGTGTCAGTGGGAGACATCAGACTTTTGCTGGCTGCAGTCTTACAGAGCAGCAGCAGAAAGGAGTTTGTTATTAAGTGAAGCTGAAATCTTAAACCAGTCCCAAGGGATATGAGAGAGGAAGGGAAGAACCAGGAGTCTGGGTGGCAAACTGCAGGATGGGAGGGAACGATCAGAAGGCGGCAGCCCTCTCCTGCCACAGACATTAGCGCCCCACCTTCTCTTAGGTGCTGGCAGGGCTGATTTACCTGTAGTCAAGGTCGGCTCACTCACCAAGGCCAAAAGGGGAAAATCCACTTAGGTCTTGTCAAGTACAGCGAGAGGACACACAGCTCTTGACCATGGACCAGACAAGGTCACACACCTGGAGTTTCACAGAACCAGACAAATGGAGAGACCTTCTGCAAGTGGGATGGGGACTCAAGTTCTAAGGGCATTTCTTCTAGGGGACCAGCCTGGGTCATTCCTCCAGCCTCTGGAAGCTTCCTTGGAAAGTGGGGAGCAGAGGGATGCCCAGTGCAAATCCCACTGCATGTTTCCACTCATGGCAAACAAAACTCCACCTTGCATCTTAGTGAATAAATTAGTGGCGAGGAAGGAACTTGGAGCCTGGGAACTTGGCTTCCCATTGATCGAGAGCTTCATCCATATTCCTAAAACTCCAGAGGTGAAGCCCTTCCATGTGATCCTTGTGAATTTTGCACCCCCTGCCAGGGTAAGTCTGGCTCCATCCCAACGGATTTTCGGTAGAAATCTTCAACCCCAAGTGACCAAGTTCTCTGAGCTTCTATAAGATGACAGATCATGGCCAGACCAGAGAACGAAGACCCGGTCTGTGAGAAGATGGGCTTTTTCTCTTTTGCCCAGGGGCCTGGCCTGTTACAGTGCTAACATGTTCAAGGCCTAACCTCCTAGTAAACACACACTAAACTAATAAAGAAGATATGGTACATAGACACAATGGAATAAAGAAGATATGGTACATAGACAGCCATAAAAAAGAATGAAATAATGTCATTTGCAGCAACATGGACAGACCTAGAGCTTATCATACTAAGTGAAATAAGTCAGACAAAGAAGACAAATACCATATGATATTGCTTATGTGTGGAATCTAATTTTTAAAAATCGATACAAATAAACTTATTTACAAAACAGAAACAGATTTACAGATTTTGAAAACTCATTATGGTTACCAAAGAGGAAACTTCGGTGGGGGGAATAAATCAGGAGTTTGGGATTAACATATACACACTACTATATATAGGGTAGGTAACAAACAAGGACCTACTGTATAGCACTGGGAACTCTACTCAATATTCTGTGATAACCTATATGAGCAAAGAATCTGAAAAAGAATGAATATGTGTATATGTGTAAGTGAATTACTTTGCTGTACAACTGAAACTAACACAACATTGTAAATCAACTATACTCCAATAAAATAAAACTAAAACAGCAACAAAAAACAAAAATGAACAAATAAAAAATAAGAGAGTCCAGAATTGCAAGCTTGTGGCCTTTGAGTAGCACAGAAGACCTGGGCGTGCTTCTGGGCATGGTGAAAGGGGAGAGGGGCCCTCGAGGAGCTTAGATGGACACAAACCCCCAAGGCAAGGGGGAAGATGGTGGAAGGCACCACACCCAGGAGATGACCCACACATGGCCCAGAAGCCAGGGTAAAAAGGGTGAGGGAGCCATGTTCAAACCCGATTCATCACTTGTAGGTACAACAGCAGCTCTACCATCAGCCAGCAGAGGATGAAAAGACAGGGATGCAGAGATTCCATGTGGGGACCCAGTGGGAATTGTGCTGCTCAAGGAATGAGGGTGGAAATTCAGGGATAACAGAAAACAGAGCATTTCCACCTTAATTATCATCCCCAGAACCCCAAGACCAAAGAGGCCACATCTGGCCCTTTTCATTTAGAGACAGTTTCAGAGGCCAGATCCTAACACGTGAGTTGGAAAGATGCCTTTGTAGGTCTCGCTAATGAAGGCGCAAAAAGGTGTTTTTATTTAGAAGTGTGGCTCATCTGATAAGGCCACAGAGGACCTAGAGGGGGCGGGCAAACAGGGCAGCATCTCCCCTAATTACTACTTTTGCTCCTTTTAAGCTTCAGGGACTTGGCGCTGAGACCCCGCCTTCAGGTGAAGGTCAGAACCTTCAGTCCTAAGGGCCTCCCAAGATGTACCTGGCAGGACAGGAAACTCTAATGAGTTTGTGTTGTTCTGTCTTATTCACCAGGAACAGAAGGCATTTCAGTCTCTCCTCTGGGGGTGGGATGATTTGCTTCCACACCCCTCCCAGGGGTTCCAAGATGCCCCACAGACTGGCTTCCCAATGTGTAGATGTGGGGTCACTGGCTGACCTTCTTCTCCAGAGTTGTGTTCCTTTATGTTGATCCCAGGCCGTCCGAGAAGCGTGTAGTCAGCCCTCTCTCTGAAAGGGTGTTTGCAAGATGAGTGACCATGGGGAGGGTCAGGGGAGACTCTTCCTCGGGGTCAGCACGAGAGCATCAAGGAGGCACCATGGACATGGGGGTGGGGATGGAGGTGGGGCAGCGAGAACTTCTCCTAATTTGACTCAAAGACCCGGGGAAGAGTATGGAAAAGCCAGTGCATCCCCCATGCAGACACCTTCCGCTGATTGTTTCCAGACATCCGGCAAGAAAGCAGATTAGAGAAAGGCCCCCCTTCCAATATCACAGGCCAAGGGGGCCTAAGCAAGAAGCCAGAAAGAGGACCCTGGAATTTGGGGGCACAGGGCAAGCCCAGGGCCTCTGCCTTATGGAGCTTTGAGGCTGAGATGCTTGCTCTACAGACGAATGGATTAGCCGTGCCTTTCTTGTTGTTTTAATTTCACTTATTTAAAATGTGGACTGATGGGCCCAAAACATGTTACCCTAAACTATGGCACCTTGAGATACTGAACATTTAAACTGAAGAGATTTGAGAAATGGCAGGGGCAGGAAGGATTCTCTGATCTCCCCCTGAAACAGGTCAGGAGGCCCTCCTGTGGGAGTGTCCTACCCAGGCCCAGAGGACAGGAGCATCCTCATCTCCAAGACAAAGAGACGCTGAGACGAATCTGAAGGTACATGATTCTCTAGGTCCCCCTGTTGGTTCCCTCCCCTGAGCTCAGAGCCCTTCGTTCCATCATGATTTTCATGACTTTCCCTCCTTCCTCAAACCCGTGCTCGATACTCAGCCATCACCACTTACATAGGTCTTCATTTCCTCATGAAGTCTGTCATGTCACGCAATACCTACATTACGTACATTTGTCTAGTTTTCTCCCGCTAATCTGCCTTCCGTTACAGACCCCAGCTGAGAACCTAAAAGGATAGAAGGAAATATTTTGTTTCCTCCCCTACAGGGTTGTGTATTCCCTCCTCACTGGTCATTTATTCTCTTAATAATTTTGTTGGCTCTGTCCCTCCTACAGCTGGCATTGCTGCCACTTTTTCTCAAGGAGAAGGACCAAGCTTCCTGCTGGGTGGGCGGTGGCCGTGGTGCACAGACCTTACCGCACATGCTCCAAGAACCCTAAGTTCCCATCACGATCGGCTCCTTGTTCAGCTGGGTAGCTGCAGAAAAACTCTTAGTTCCTTTGTGCCTCTGTGATCTCATCTACACTGTGGATATAATAATAACCCTCATCTTATGGGGCTGTGAGTTAATGTACCTACAGAACTGAGATCGGGACTGGTGAGAACTAGGTATGGGTTCGTGAGATTGAACTCACCTTGTAATACAAGGAGGAAATGGGGACTATAGCCAAGGAGCAGGGTCAGGGAGTGGTGGGTGGTGGGGTCAGTGGTGGAAACTTACTAAGAGGGAAGGGCAATTCTTCACTGAACCCACCTAACAGGATTCTCACTGAAGGCAGGCCAGGGTGAGCAGATTACTACCTGGGGGATGAAGGATGTGGTCAGATGTGGACGGTGGGGGCTCCGGCTAAACCAACTTGATGGGATTCTTGCTAAAATCGAGTCCTGCAAGGACAGGAAGTCCCAAAGCCGTGGCCTCCTTCGGGGGAGGGTGCAGAGGGGCCGGACAAGACCTGGTCAGGGAAGACTCTCTGTCAGACAGAAATCTGCATAATTATGTTTCAGAGCAGTTACTTGGCATCAGCTCCATGCAGCTTTTGACTCGTTTTGTAACCACTGATTCTTGAGCACCTACTGTGTGCAAAGCCCTTGCCCCGAGCGCACCCCCTCTACATGCATTAGCTGTTTGCTCCTCCCTGAGTCCTGGAAGGCAAGGACTGCAGGGTGATGCCCAGGAGACTGAGGTCTGGAGGGGTTAATTCCCATTAGAAAGAACCTGGGCCAAGACTCTTCAGGTTATCAGCAGAGATCCAAGGTCCTGTCCTGGAAAATCAGGTGGCCCAGCAACCCTCCTCTTTCTGACCTTGTGGAACAGTGAAGACAGGTCTGAAGGACCTCCCATGGCTGCTCTGAGGACCTGTGGTGTCCAAGCCGGGTGGCGGCTGCTGTAGGGAAGCAGGTTTCTGGGATCCCATCCTTTTGGCAAACACTGGACCATACAAAGCTCTTTGAACTGTGCGTACTCATCTTTAAATATGCTAACGAGTGCTGGGAGAGGGTTGAGATGTGGGGTTTTCAAGTGGATTTGACTACAGAACATTATTTTTATGGGGTCATCTCCTCACTGGTTTCCAAAGGAAAACGGTTGGAAAATGCTGTCCTGAATGCCCTCGAAGGTCCTCTGCAGCCATAAAATCTCTTTGATCTGATAATTCCACAAGACTGAATAATGCCATGCATCTCAGAAAATACACGGTAAGAAAAAAGAGTAAAAGGCACATCAGCTTTTCTTCCCCACAGATGGCACAGGGAGGGTGAAATGAATGACTGTCTTTCCTGGACACTCCAGCATCTCTGCATCTGGGCAAACGACTCTGTAAAGCCATCATCTCGTGTCACTTGGACAAGATCCATCATCGGTGGCATTTCAGCCTTTCTCCTGAGCCTCAGCATTGTGGTTTGAAAAACAGTCCTGCGTTAATTGTTTGAGTCTATGGTTTCCCTACTATTCCCCCAAGCAGAAGACAAGGACCATTGCCTTCACTTCATGGCAACAGTTGTCAAAAAGAAAGACAGCTCTACCCCAGAATGTCGATTCTGCTTCTCTTGCCCTGTGAGTTTTTCATCTACAAGAACCACTCAAAGCCATTTGGCAGCTGAGTGCCTGGGATCTCAATGAGAAAATCTGCTTAAGATGAACAGGATGGAAAGAGGTTTACCATTTTGGCAGGAGCCTGATTATGTAAATCAGGAAGTGCCCTGCCCAGGCCCTGGAGGTCTCCAAAGCTCATCAGGTGTGCTCAAGAAAAGAAGCTGAGTGTGTTCCCGTATACTAAAGGTCAACCCCAAAGTGGGTCTGTAGAATCCCGCTGGTGGACGCAGCTCTTAACCAGTCCACGCTGGTGTCCGCACTGCCCCCTAGATGTCTGACGGAAACGTACTTCCAGAAATCCACTATACTCCAATAAAAATTTAAAAAGAAAAAAAAATGTCATTGGAGGCTATTGTGAACTTAAATATAAATAAATAAATTTATAAGAAACGACAAAAAAAAAGATATACACGCCTATATTAAATAAATATTTTGCTATTTGTGCATCAAATGGAATTTACCAATCAATCTTACATTGTAATCTAAAATAAAATGAAAAGTACCATTCAAGTTGAAATGGGTTAACTGGAATTATTAATTAAACTAATTCTTGGCAGTAAAAAAGAAAAGAAAACTGAAAAAAGAAAAGAAAAGAACTTCCAGAGAGTGCAACCTGCAGGGCTGCCAGTGAACTCTGACAGTTTTTTGTGAGAAATGTCACCAATGTCATACCAATCAATGGGTAAAACATAGGACCCTAAAATATACATGGGTCAAAGACACAAGCAGGTAACTCACAAACACAAACAAATGACTAGAAAAGTGTCCAACAGCCTTGGAGATGAAAATGCAGATGAGACATAATGTATATGTGTTAATGTGTACATGTTTGCCTATCAAATTAGAAGTGACCACATACATTCCTAGTAACCAGTGAGTGAAATCGTTAGTCTTCCTCATCACTAGGAGGTATATAAACTGATTTTGGGGGGCAATCTATCAAAGATTTTGTAAAGCCTAGTCAAAAGAATAGTTAACATTTACCAGACATCAGGTTGAAATCTAAGTGCTATAGACAGTCTTGAATATGTACCCCTCACAAATACTCAACATGGTGTGTGTAGTATCATCTTTATCCTCATCTTCTGGGTCGAGAAACAAAAAGAGAAAGCCTTCAAGTAATTGGCCCAGGGCTACAAGAGAGTAAGTGACAGACAGAATCTGAACTCAAGACACATAGTCCCAACCACTTCATCTTACTGTTCTGTGTGACTTACTCATTGGTTCCACATCTATGAAGGAGCCTAAATACACATTCACACACATCTTTGACACTAATGTTCACCAGTTTATCTATGATAGTGAAAACTTGGAAATAACTCAAACTCAAAGGAATAATACTCTTTTTGTTTTTAATCTAGAATTTCAGGTTATAGATACACATAAACACACTAATCTCCAGTGCCTGCCTAAATCCTACTAAAAAGGATTGTAAGTGGAAATTTTTAATAATGCACAAGATCACAAGGACAAAGAGAAGAGGAAAGGAGACAATACATTATTGTGGATGCTGAGATGAAGAAAGAAGTGTTAACAGACTCAGCCATCCAAGAGAGCAGAATCCAATCAGCAGTATAAGAAACACAGAAAAGAAGGATTGGTTCAAGATGGCAGAGTAGAAGGACATGCTCTCACTCCCTCTTTTGAGAACATCAGAATCACAACTAACTGCTGAAAAATCATCTACAGGAAGACACTGGAACTCACCAAAAAAGATATCTTACAGGCAAAGCTAAAGAAGCTGCAATGAGATGGCAGGAGGGGTGCTATCATGATAAAATCAAATCCTGTAACTGCTGGGTGGGTGACTCACAAACTAGAGAACACTTATACAACAGAAGTAAACCAACTGCAGTGAAGTTTCAGAGCCACACGTCAGGCTTCCGAACCTGGGTGTCTGGCAATGAGAGGAGGAATTCCTAGAGAATCAGACTTTGAAGGCTAGCGGGATTTGATTGCAGGACTTCGGCAGGACTGGGGGAAACAGACTCCACTCTTGGAGGGCACACACAGAGTAGTGTGCACATCGGGACCCAGGGGAAGGAGCAGTGACCCCATAGGAGACTGAACCAGACCTACCTGCTAGTGTTGGAGGGTCTCCTGCAGAGGCAGGAGGTGGCTGTGTCTCACCGTGAGGACAAGGACACTGGCAGCAGGAGTTTTGGGAAGTACTCACTGGTGTGAGCCCTCCCAGAGTCCATTAGTCCCACCAAAGAGCCCAGGTAGGCTCCAGTATTGGGTCGCCTCAGGTCAAACAACCAACAGGGAGGGAACACAGCCCCACCCATCAGCACACAAGCGGATTAAAGTTTTGCTGAGCTCTGCCCACTAGAGCAACGCCCAGCTCTACCTACCACTGGTCCCTCCCATCAGGAAACTTCCACAAGCCTCTTGGATAGCCTCGTCCACCAGAGAGAAGACAGCAGAAGCAAGAAGAATTACAATCTGCAGCTGTGGAACAAAAACCACATTCACAGAAAGATAGACAAAATGAAAAGGCACAGGGCAATGTACCAGACGAAGGAACAAGAAAAAAAACGCAGAAAAAAAAAATTAAATGAAATGGAGATAGGCAATCTTTCAGAAAACGAATTCAGAATAGTGATAGTGAAGATGCTCCAGGACCTTGGAAAAAGAATGGAGGAAAAAATCAAGAAGATGCAAGAAATATTTAACAAAGATCTAAAAGAATTAAAGAACAAATAAACAGAGATGAACAATGCAATAACTGAAATGAAAAATACACTAGAAGGAATCAATAGCAGAATAACTGAGGCAGAAGAATAGATAAGTGACCTGGAAGACAGAATGGTGGAATTCACAGCTGTGGGACAGAATAAAGAAAAAAGAATGAAAAGAAATGAAGACAGCCTAAGAGACATCTGGGACAACATTAAACACAACAACATTCACATTATAGGGCTCCCAGAAGAAGAAGAAAAAGAGAAAGGACCCGAGAAAATATTTGAAGAGATTATAGTTGAAAACTTCCCTAACATGGGAAAGGAAATAGCCACTCAAGTTCAGGAAGCACAGAGAATCCCATACAGGTAAACCCAAGGAGAAACACGTCGAGACACATAGTAATCAAATTGGCAAAAATTAAAGACAAAGAAAAACTATTGAAAGCAGCAAGGGAAAAATGACAAATAACATACAAGGGAACTGCCATAAGGTTAACAGCTGCTTGCTCAGCAGAAACTCTACAAGCCAGAAGGGAGTGGCATGGTATGCTTAAAGCGATGAAAGGGAAGAACTTACAACCAAGATTACTCTACCCAGCAAGGATCTCAATCAGATTTGATGGAGAAATCTAAAGCTTTACAGACAAGCAAAAGCCAAAAGAATTCAGCACCACCAAACCAGCTCTGCAACAAATGTTAAGGAACTTCTCTAAGTGGGAAGCACAAGAGAAGAAAAGGACCTACAAAAACAAACCCAAAACAATTAAGAAAATGGTAATAGGAGCATACATATCGATAATTACCTTAAACATGAATGCATTAAATGCTCCAACCAAAAGACACAGGCTTCCTGAGTGGATAAAAAAACAAGATCCATATATATGCTACATATATATGTCTACAATAGACCAACATCAGACCTCGGGAAACATACAGACTGAAAGTGAGGGGATGGAAAAAGATATTCTATGCAAATGGAAATCAAAAGAAAGCTGGAGTAGCAATACTCATATCAAATAAAATAGATTTAAAATAAAGAATGTTACAAGAGACAAGGAAGGACACTACGTAATGATCAAGGGATCAATCCAAGAAGAAGATATAACAATTATAAATATATATGAACCCAACATAGGAACACCTCAATACATAAGGCAACTGCTAACAGCTATAAAAGAGGAAATCGACAGTCAAAGAATAATAGTGGGGGACTTTAACACCTCACTTACACCAGTGGACAGATCATCCAAACAGAAAATTAATAAGGAAAGACAAGCTTTAAATGACACAATAGACCAGATAGATTTAATTGATATTTATGGGTAATTCCATCCAAAAACAGCCAATTACAACTTCTTCTCAAGTGCGCACGGAACATCCTCCAGGATAGATCACATCTTGGGTCATAAATCAAGCCTCAGTAAATTTACGATAATTGAAATCATATCAAGCATCTTTTCTGACCACAGTGCTATGAGATTAGATATAATTACAGGGAAAATAATGTAAAAAACACAAACACATGGAGGTTAAACAATACATTACTAAATAAGCAAGAGATCACTGAAGAAATCAAAGAGGAAATCAAAAAATACCTAGAGACAAATGGCAATGAAAACACGATGATCCAAAACCTATGGGATGCAGCTAAAGCAGTTCTAAGAGGGAAGTTTATAGCTATACAAGCCTACCTCAAGAAACAAGAAAAATCTCAAATAAACAATCTAACCTTACACCTAAAGGAACTACAGAAAGAAGAACAAGCAAAGCCCAAAGTTAGCAGAAGAAAGAAATCATAAGGATCAGAGCAGAAATAAATGAAATAAAAACAAAGAAAACAATAAAAAAGATCAATAAAACTAAAAGCTGGTTCTTTGAAAAGATAAACAAAATTGATAAATGATTAGCCAGACTCATCAAGAAAAAGAGGGAGAGAACTCAATTCAGTAAAATTAGAATTGAAAACAGAGATGTTACAACAGTCACCGCAGAAATGCAAAGCATCCTAAGAGACTCCTACAAGCGATTCTATGCCAATAAAATGGACAACCTGGAAGAAACGGACAAATTCTTAGAAAGCTGTAACCTTCCAAGACTGAACCATGAAGAAATAGAAAATGTGAACAGACCAATCACAAGTAATGAAATTGAAACTGTGACTAAATATCTTCCAACAAACAAAAGTCCAGGACCAGATGGCTTCACAGGTGAATTCTATCAAACATTTAGGGAAGAGTTAACACCCATCCTTCTTAACTCTTCCAAAAAATTGGAGGAAGGAAAACTCCCAAACTCATTCTATGAGGCCACCATCACCCTGATACCAAAACCAGACAAAGATACTACAAAAAAAGAAAATTACAGACCAATATCACTGATGAATATAGATGCAAAAATCCTCAACAATATACTAGCAAACAGAATCCAACAACACATTAAAAGGATCATACAACATGATCAACTGGGATTTATCCCAGAGATGCAAGAATTCTTCAATATATGCAAATAAATCAATGTGATACACCAGATTAACAAATTGAAGAATAAAAACCATATGTTCATCTCAATAGAGGCAGAAAAAAGCTTTTGACAAAATTCAACACTCATTTATGATAAAAACTCTCCAGAAAGTGGACATAGAGGGAACCTACTTCAACATAATAAAGGTCATATAGGACAACCCCACAGCAAACATCATTCTCAATGGTGAAAATCTGAAAGCATTTCCTCTAAGATCAGGAAAAAGACAAGGATGTCCACTCTCACCACTATTATTCAACATAGCTTTGGAAGTCCTAGCCATGGCAATCA
Organism: Lipotes vexillifer; assembly: GCF_000442215.2. Taxonomy (NCBI): domain Eukaryota; kingdom Metazoa; phylum Chordata; class Mammalia; order Artiodactyla; family Lipotidae; genus Lipotes; species Lipotes vexillifer. Next base: position 3,216,763 of record NW_006774135.1, read on the forward strand.
GAGAAGAAAAAGAAATCAAATAATGCAAATTGGAAAAGAAGAGGTAAAACTGTCACTGTTTTCAGATGACATGATAATATACATAGAGAATCCTAGAGATGCCACCAGAAATCTACTACAGTTAACAATGAATTTGGTAAAGTTGCAGGATACAAAATTAATGCACAGAAGTCTCTTGCATTCCTATATGCTAATGGTGAAAAATCTGAAAAAGAAATTAAGGAAACCCTCCCATTTACAATTGCAGCAAAAAGAATAAAATACCTAGGAATAAACCTACCTAGGGAGAAAAAAGACCGATATGCAGAAAACTATAAGACACTGATGAAAGAAATTAAAGATGATGCCAACACATGGAGAGATATATCATCTTCTTGAATTGGAAGAATCAATATTGTGAAAATGACTATACTACCCAAAGCAATCTACAGATTCAATACAATCCCTATAAAATTACTAATGGCATTTTTTATTGAACTAGAACAAAAAGTCTTAAAATTTGTATGGAGACACAAAAGACCCTGAATAGCCAAAGCAGTCTTGAGGGAAAAAGACGGAGCTGGAAGAAACAGACTCCCTGAACTCAAACTATACTACAAAGCTACAGTAATCAAGACAATATGGTACTGGCATAAAAACAGAAATATAGATCAATGGAACAGGGTAGAAAGCCCATAGATAAACCCCACACTTATGGCCAACTAATCTATGACAGAGGAAGCAAGGATATACAATGGAGAAAAGACAGTCTCTTCAATAAGTGGTGGTGAGAAACTGGACAGCTACATGTAAAAGAATGAAATTAGAACACTACCTAACACCATACACAAAAATAAACTCAAAATGAATTCAAGAACTAAATGTAAGACCAGACACTATAAAAGTCTTAGAGGAAAACCTAGGAAGAACACTCTGACATAAATCTCAGCAAGATCATTTTTGATCCACCTTCTAGAGTAATGGACATAAAAACAAAAATAAACAAATGGGACTTAATGAAACTTCAAAGCTTTTGCAGAGCAATGGAAACTACAAACCAGACGAAAGGACAACCCTCAGAATGGTAGAACGTATTTGCAAACGAATCAGCAGACAAAGGATCAATCTCCAAAATATATAAACAGCTCATGCAGCTCAATATTAAAAAAAAATCTACCCAATACAAAAATGGGCAGACGACCTAAATAGACATTTCTCCAAAGAAGACATACAGATGGCCAAGAAGCACATGAAAAGCTACTCAACATCACTAATTATTAGACAAATGCAAATCAAAACTACAATGAGGTATCACCTCACACCAGTTAGAATGAGCATCATCAGAAAATCTACAAACCACTAATGCTGGAGAGAATTTGGGGAAAAGGGAACCCTCTTGCACTGTTGGTGGGAATGTAAATTGATACAGCCACTATTGAGAAAAGTATGGAGGTTCCTTAAAGAACTAAAAATAGAATTACCATATGACCCAGCAATCCCACTATTGGGCATATACAGAGACAAATCATAATTCGAAAAGACACATGCACCCCAATGTTGATTGCAGCACTATTTATGGTAGTCAGGTCATGGAAGCAACCTAAATGCCCATCGAATGGATAAAGAAGATGTGGCACATATATACAATGGAATACTACTCAGCCATAAAAAGGAACGAGATTGGGTCATTTGTAGAGACGTAGATGAATCTAGAGACTGTCACATAGAGTGAAGTAAGTCAGAAGGAAAAAAACAAATATCGTATATTAACGCATATATGTGGAACCTAGAAAATGGTACAAATGAACTGGCTTGCTGAGCAGAAATTGAGACAGAGAAGTAGAGAAAAAACATATGGACACCAAGCGGGGAAAGCGCCAGGGGGGTGGGGGTTGTGGTGTGATGAACTGGGAGATTGGGATTGACATGTATACACTGATGTGTATAAAATGGATGACTAATAAGAAAAATAAACAAATAAAAAAGAAACATAAATAAAAACAGAAACATAGAAGAAAGCACGGTAGACTGATGGGCACTGCAGGACACTCACTGGATGCAGGACTAGATGCTGTTGGAACTGTGGAAGCAATGTGGATGTGTGCTGAAGACAGGAATATGGTTTACAGTCCATTTTGAAGTGTTTGGACCACTTTGTCCCCCAGAGCTTCCTTCCCCCACTCAGTGTGCTGGAAGAGTGACTTCTGACACTCTGACAGGAGACTAGAGATCTATTTTTTGGAGATGCTAAAACAGAGGGTCACTGAAAACATGAGGATTCAATGAATGGCCAAGTTTAAAATATGACAATTAAATGGATATTTTGCCCTGGTTGATTCCCAGGATCCTGATGGTTAAACCTCTCTTTCCCAGGCAGGAGACTAGAAGATTCTTCTCTGGGAAATCTGACTAGCCTAAGAGAAAAGCCTTAAAGACAAGAGTCTCCCCAGTGACGTCTTAGGAAAATCCCCCCATTGCAACACTAAAGGAGACAATTATCACCATTACTTGGGTTTATCACCCAGCTTTTTAGGGCTTCTCTATCAAATATAAGCAAAATTTAGAAGGTCACCAAATATTTGAAAAAGACTTGTAGACAGGTACCAAACAAGGAAACAGTACCCCAGAAAGGAAACAATTATGTAGGAAGGTGAAAACCAAAGCCAAACAAATAAGAAACATGCCCATAATATCCTCAGGGTTATAAGAGAAGATGTTACAACTTTGAAAAAGGAACAGGATACCACTGAAAAGGAGCATGTGGAAAAGAAAATGAAACAAAGGAAAACAAAATGAAAAGCAGTTTGGGGACACAAAAAAGATAATGGCAAAAATAAAAACACAGAAGAAAGCTTCTAAGATAAAGTTGAAGAAATCTGACAGAAAGTAGCAAAATGAAAAAGTGATTAAAAAAAAGAAAAGAAAATAGAAGAAGAAGGAAGAAGAAGGAGAAGGAGGAGGAGGAGGAGGAGATCTAGGAAGAGGGCGGAAGAATAAGACACGGAGATCACCTTCCTCCCCACAGATACATCAGAAATACATCTACACATGGCACAACTCCTACAGAACACCTACTGGACGCTGGCAGAAGACCTCAGACCTCCCAAAAGTTTCCTGGTGTGGGAGGAGAGGGGATTAAGAGCGCTGCTTACAGGAGCTCCAGAGACGGGCGTGAGCCATGGTTAACAGTGCGGACCCCAGGGATGGGCATGAGATGCTAAGGCTGCTGCTGCCGCCACCAAGAAGCCTGTGTGTGAGCACAGGTCACTCTCCACACTTCCCTTCCGGGGAACCTGTGCAGCCCGCCACTGCCAGTGTCCTGGGATCTAGGGACAATTTCCCCTGGAGAATGCATGGTGAGCCTCAGGCTGGTGCAACTTCACGCTGGCCTCTGCTGCCACAGGCTTGCCCTGCACTCCGTACCCCTCCCTCCCCCCGGCTTGAGTGAGCCAAAGCCCCCGAATCAGTGGCTCCTTTAACCCCATCCTGTCTGAGTGAAGAACAGATGCCCTCCAGTAACCTAAACGCAGAGGTGGGGTGAAATCCAAAGCTGTAACCCGGGAGCTGTGCTGACAAAGAAGAGAAAGGGAAATCTCTCCAAGCAGCCTCAAGAGCAGTGAATTAAATCTCCACAATCAACTTTATGTACCCTGCATCTGTGGAATACCTGAATAGACAACGAATCATCCCAAATTGAGGAGGTGGACTTTGAGGGCAAGATTTATTATTTTTCCCCCTTTTCCTCTTTTTATGAGTGTGTATGTGTATTCTTCTGTGTGAGATTTGTCTGTATAGCTTTGCTTTCGCCATTTGTCCTAGGGTTCTATCCATGAGTTTTTTTTTTAAATTTTTTTTCTTAATAATTTATTTAATTTTAATTATTTTATTTTACTTTCTTTTCTTTTATCCTCTTCTCTCTTTCTTTCTTTCTCTCTTTCTCTTTCTGTCTTTCTTTCCTTCTTTCCTTCTTTCTTTCTTTCTCTCTTTCTTTCTTTCTTTCTTTCCTTCTTTCCTTCTTTCTTTCTTTCTTTCTTTCTTTCTTCTTTTTCTCCCTTTTATTTTGAGCCATATGGATGAAAGGCTCTTGGTGCTTCAGCCAGGAGTCAGTGCTGTACCTCTGAGGTGGGAGAACAAACTTCAGGGCACTGGTCCACAATAGACCTCCCAGCTCCACATAATATCAAATGGCAAAAATCTCCCAGAGATCTCCATTTCAACACCAACACCCAGATTCACTCAACGACCAGCAAGCTACAGTGCTGGACACCCTATGCCAAACAACTAGCAAGACAGGAACACAACCCCAACCATTAGCAGAGAGGATGCCTAAAATCATAATAAGTCCACAGACACCCCAAAACACACCACCAGACGTGGACCTGCCCACCAGAAAGACAAGATCCAGGCTCATCCACCAGAACACATGCACTAGTCCCCTCCACCAGGAAGCCTACACAACCCACTGAACCAACTTTAGCCACTGGGGACAGACACCAAAAACAACTGGGACTATGAACATGCAGCCTGCAAAAAGGAGACCCCGAACACAGTAAGATAAGCAAAATGAGAAGACAGAAAAACACACAGCAGATGAAGAAGCAAGATAAAAACCCACCAGACCTAACAAATGAAGAGGAAATAGGCAGTCTACCTGAAAAAGAATTCAGAATAATGATAGTAAAGATGATCCAAAATCTTGGAAATAGAATAGAGAAAATGCAAGAAACATTTAACAAGGACCTAGAAGAACTAAAGATGAAACAAGCAATGATGAACAACACAATAAATGAAATTAAAAGTACTCTAGAAGGGATCAATAGCAGAATAACTGAGGCAGAAGAACAGATAAGTGATCTGGAAGATAAAATAGTGTAAATAACTACTGCAGAGCAGAATAAAGAAAAAAGAATGAAAAGAACTGAGGACAGTCTCAGAGACCTCTGGGACAACATTAAACACACCAACATTCGAATTATAGGGGTTCCAGAAGAAGAAGAGAAAAAGAAAGGGACTGAGAAAATATTTGAAGAGATTATAGTTGAAAACTTCCCTAATATGGGAAAGGAAATAGTTAATCAAGTCCAGGAAGCACAGAGAGTCCCATACAGGATAAATTCAAGGAGAAATACGCCAAGACACATATTAATCAAACTGTCAAAAACTAAATACAAAGAAAGCATATTAAAAGCAGCAAGGGAAAAACAAGAAATAACACACAAGAGAATCCCCATAATGTTAACAGCTGATCTTTGAGCAGAAACTCTGCAAGCCAGAAGGGACTGGCAGGACATATTTAAAGTGATGAAAGGAAAAAACCCACAACCAAGATCACTCAACCCAGCAAGGACCTCATTCAGATTTGATGGAGAAATTAAAACCTTTACAGACAAGCAAAAGCTGAGAGAGTTCAGCATCACCAAACCAGCTTTACAACAAAAGCTAAAGGATCTTCTCTAGGCAAGAAACACAAGAGAAGGAAAAGACCTATAACAAACCTAAAACAATTAAGAAAATGGGAATAGGAACATACATATCGATAATTACATTAAATGTAAATGGATTAAATGCTCCCACCAAAAGACATAGACTGGCTGAATGGATACAAAAACAAGACCCATATATATGCTGTCTACAAGAGGCCCACTTCAGACCTAGAGAGACACATACAGACTGAAAGTAAGGGGATGGAAAAAGATATTCCATGCAAATGGAAACCAAAAGAAAGCTGGAGTAGCAATTCTCATATCAGACAAAATAGACTTTAAAATAAGGACTATCAGAAGAGACAAAGAAGGACACTACATAATGATTAAGGGATCGATCCAAGAAGAAGATATAACAATTGTAAATATTTATGCACCCAACATAGGAGCACCTCAATACATAAGGCAAAAACTAGCAGCCATAAAAGGGGAAATCGACAGTAACACATTCATAGTAGGGGACTTCAACACCCCACTTTCACCAATGGACAGATCATCCAAAATGAAAATAAATAAGGAAACACAAGCTTTAAATGATACATTAAACAAGATGGACTTAATTGATATTTATAGGACACTCCATCCAAAAACAACAGAATACACATTTTTCTCAAGTGCTCATGGAACATTCTCCAGGATAGATCATATCTTGGGTCACAAATCAAGCCTTGGTAAATTTAAGAAAATTGAAATTGTATCAAGTATCTTTTCCGACCACAACGCCATGAGACTAGATATCAATTATAGGAAAAGAGCTGTAAAAAATACAAACACATGGAGGCTAAACAATACACTACTTAATAACGAAGTGACCACTGAAGAAATCAAAGAGGAAATAAAAAAATACCTAGAAACAAATGACAATGGAGACACAATGACCCGAAACCTATGGGATGCAGCAAAAGCAGATTTAAGAGGGAAGTTTATAGCAATACAATCTTACCGTAAGTAACAGGAAACATCTCGAATAAACATCCTAACCTTGCACCTAAAGCAATTGGAGAAAGAAAAACAAAAAAAAACCCAAAGTTAGCAGAAGGAAAGAAATCATAAAAATCAGATCAGAAAGAAATGAAAAAGAAATGAAGGAAGTGATAGCAAAGATCAATAAACCTAAAAGCTGGTTCTTTGAGAAGATAAACAAAATTGATAAACCATTAGCCAGAAAAAAGGGAGAAGACTCATCAATAGAATTAGAAATGAAAAAGGAGAAGTAACAACTGACACTGCAGAAATACAAAAGATCATGAGAGATTACTACAAACAACTCTATGCCAATAAAATGGACAACCTGGGAGAAATGGACAAATTCTTAGAAATGCACAACCTGCCAAGATTGAATCAGGAAGAAATAGAAAATATGAACAGACCAATCACAAGCACTGAAATTGAAACTGTGATTAAAAATCTTCCAATAAACAAAAGTCCAGGACCAGATGGCTTCACAGGCAAATTCTATTATACATTCAGAGAAGAGCTAACACCTATCCTTCTCAAATTCTTCCAAAATATAGCAGAGGGAGGTTCACTCCCAAACTCATTCTACATGGCCACCATCACCCTGATACCAAAACCAGACAAGGATGTCACAAAGAAAGAAAACTACAGGCCAATATCACTGATGAACATAGATGCAAAAATCCTCAACAACATACTAGCAAACAGAATCCAACAGCACATTAAAAGGATCATACACCATGATCAAGTGGGGTTTACTCCAGGAATGCAAGTATTCTTCAATATATACAAATCAATCAATGTGATACACCATATTAACAGATTGAAGGAGAAAAAACATATGGTCATCTCAATAGATGCAGAGAAAGCCTTCGACAAAATTCAACACAGATTTATAATAAAAACCCTCCAGAAAGTAGGCATAGAGGGAACTTTCCTCAACATAATAAAGGTCATATATGACAAACCCACAGCCAACATCGTCCTCAATGGTGAGAAACTGAAAGCATTTCCACTACGATCAGGAACAAGACAAGGTTGCCCACTCTCACAACTCTTATTCAACATAGCTGTGGAAGTTTTAGCCACAGCAGAGAAGAAAAGGAAATAAAAGGAATCCAAATCAGAAAAGAAGAACTAAAGCTGTCACTGTTTGCAGATGACATGATACTATCCATAGAGAATCCTAAAGAAGCTACCAGAAAACTACTAGAGCTAGTCAATGAATTTGGTAAAGTAGCAGGATACAAAATTAATGCACAGAAATCTCTGGCATTCCTATACATTAATGATGAAAAATCTGAAAGTGAAATCAAGAAAACACTCCCAGGGCTTCCCTGGTGGCACAGTGGTTGAGAGCCTGCCTGCCGATGCAGGGGACACGGGTTTGTGTCCCAGTCCAGGAAGATCCCCCATGCCACAGAGCGGCTAGGCCTGTGAACCATGGCTGCTGAGCCTGTGCATCTGGAGCCTGTGCTCTGCAATGGGAGAGGCCACAACAGTGAGAGGTCCACGTACCGCCAAAAAACAATGGAATAGGATAGAAAGCCCAGAGATAAACCCATGCACATATGGTCACCTTATCTTTGATAAAGGTGGCAGGAATATACAGTGGAGAAAGGACAGCCTCTTCAATAAGTGGTGCTGGGAAAACTGGACAGGTACATGTAAAAGTATGAGATTAGATCACTCCCTAACACCATACACAAAAATAAGCTCAAAATGGATTAAAGACCTAAATGTAAGGCCAGAAACTATCAAACTCTTAGAGGAAAACATAGGCAGAACACTCTATGACATAAATCACAGCAAGATCCTTCTTGACCCATCTCCTAGAGTAATGGAGATAAAAACAAAAATAAACAAATGGGACCTAATGAAACTTCAAAGCTTTTGCACAGCAAAGGAAACCATAAACAAGACCAAAAGACAGCCCTCAGAATGGGAGAAAATATTTGCAAATGAAGCAACTGACAAAGGATTAATCTCCAAAATTTACAGGCAGCTCATGCAGCTCAATAACAAAAAAACAAACAACCCAATCCTAATCCAAAAATGGGCAGAAGACTTAAGTAGACATTTCTCCAAAGAAGATACACAGACTGCCAACAAATACATGAAAGAATTCTCAACATCATTAATCATTAGAGAAATGCAAATCAAAACTACCTATCATCTCACAACAGTCAGAATGGCCATCATCAAAAAATCTTGAAACAATAAATGCTGGAGAGGGTGTAGAGAAAAGGGAACACTCCTGCACTGCTGGTGGGAATGTGAATTGGTACAGCCAGTATGGAGAACAGTATGGAGGTTCCTTAAAAAACTACAAATAGAACTACCATATGACACAGCAATCCCACTACTGGGCATATACCCTGAGAAAACCATAATTCAAAAGGTGTCATGTACCAAAATGTTCATTGCAGCTCTATTTACAGTAGCCAGGAGATGGAAACAACCTAAGTGTCCATCATCAGATGAATGGATAAAGAAGATGTGGCACATATATACAATGGAATATTACTCAGCCATAAAAAGACATGAAATTGAACTATTTGTAATGAGGTGGATGGACCTAGAGTCTGTCATACAGAGTGAAGTAAGTCAGAAAGAGAAAGACAAATACCATATGCTAACACATATATATGGAATTTAAGAAAAAAAAATGTCATGAAGAACCTAGGGTAAGACAGGAATAAAGACACAGACCTACTGGAGAACAGACTTGAGGATATGGGGAGGGGGAAGGGTAAGCTGTGACAAAGTGAGAGAGTGGCATGGACATATATACACTACCAAACGTAAAATAGATAGCTAGTGGAAAGAAGCCGCATAGCACAGGGAAATTGCTCGGTGCTTTGTGACCACCTAGAGGGGTGGGATAGGGAGGGTGGGAGGGAGGGAGATGCAAGAGGGAAGAGATATGGGAACATATGTATATGTATAACTGATTCACTTTGTTATAAAGCAGAAACTAACACACCATTGTAAAGCAATTATGCTCAAATAAAGATGTAAAAAACAAACAAACAAACAAAGAATCCGCCTGCCAATGCAGGGACACACATTTGAGCCCTGGTCCAGGAGGATCCCACATGTCACGGAGCAACTAAGCCCATGCACCACAGCCACTAAGCCTGTGCTCTAGAGCCCGCAAGCCACAACTACTGAGCCCACATGCCACAACTACTGAAGCCCACGCACCTAGAGCCCGTGCTCCGCACAAGAGAAGCCACTGCAATGAGAAGCCCGAGAACCACAATGAAGAGTAGCCCCCGCTCACCACAGCTAGAGAAAGCCCGCGTGCAGCAACAAAGACCCAATGCAGCCAAAAATAAATAGATGAGATAAATTAATTTAAAAAAGAAGAAGAAGGAGAAGGAGGAGGAGGAGGAGGAGGCGGAGGAGGAGGAGGAGGGGCAACAGGAAGTTAGAGAATGAGAACAGACAGAGTAGAGGGGAATAAATCATCAAAGAATAGCAGAGATAACTGTGATGATGTAGTAATTCTATGTGCCTTAAACTATTCCCAGCATTACCTCTTAATTCAATCATTGCATATTAATTCATGTAATCTTAATAAAAACTCTTGAAGTAGACATCATTTTTATCCTATTTTGGAAATGAGGACACTAAAGCACAGAGAGTTTAGAAGACTGATTACCCAAGGTCAGTCAGCTGGTAAATGGCAGAGCCAGGATTTGAACCCAGGCAGACTGACTCTTTTGTTCCACCTCTTAACAACTCTACCAGACTGCCTCTCAGTAAAAGAACTTCATAAAATTCAAGAATTGTTCAAGGTTGTCTTCCAGATGTGATGTTTCCAAATTGAAAGGACCATTTGGATGTCTGGCACAATGGATAAAAAATTTCCATACTAATTCACAAAGTCATGGCATTGTGGGACTCCAGAACCATGAGGACAAAGTTGAGATCCTAAAAGCTAAGAGAGAGAAGAGAGAGGACAGAAGAAACTACTTATAAATCAAGGATCAGAATGACATCTGACTTTTTAAGAGCAATACTGGTAACAAGGAGAAAATGGAATAATGCAACACCTTTAATTCTGAGGGGAAATAGTCAAGTCTATACTCAGCCATGTGGTCAAGTTTGAGTGTGGTGTAACATTTTTAGACACCGGGTCTCATGTACTTTTTCTCTGAAATCTGCTTGGGGAAGTGCTCCATCAACATGAAGGAGTCAACCGGAGAAAGGAAGGCATGGTGTCAGGAAATGGAGATGGGCACAAGAGAGGTGGGTATCTAGGGTGTTGGGGAAAAAGATGCCAGGATGACAGTTGTGTATCAGGATGGCATCCAGACCAGAGCAGGTTGGAAGACCAGAAGCTTGTCTCGAAGAAGATGAAGGTCACCAGATGCATTTGAGTGAACTGGGAAGGGACTAGTGAGAGACACTTTCTACAAGAATGTGGAAAAGCAGACAAACAGAACAAACTAAGAGAGCATGGAAGACAGTTAACTCTGTTGAGGACAAACAGTTGTTCAGGAAGAGAAAACTCATCTCCTGGTGTCCAGTTATTTGAATTCACACCTTACTGTTCACATTTACATGGATGGGAAGTTGTAAACACTGAATGTGGATCTAACCAGACTGGTGGTGTCACTGTATCCTCACAATGGGAAGATGTGTGATGGAGGTGTGGGGAGGAGATGTGTGTGGGAGTGAGAAGAATGAAAGAGACTGAACATTTCTTGTCTTTAGCAGCAAGCCAATCAATAATGACTCAAGTTGAAAAATTAACAGGTATAGGTATAGATATATTATTTATGAACATAGGAAAACAAAACAAAAACAAAAACAAAACAAAAAAACAAAATAAAACAAACTTCTAAAAAGTAGAAAGTGGTAGCTTCTGGGGAGTGGAAAATGGGCAGGAATTTGATTATTGATTTTAACAATAGATCTTATGGAATTAATTAACTCTATGTGTGTGGGTCACTAATGACAATAGTAAATCAATAGAAAAAAATAAATACTAATGAATATGAAGGTTATATAATAACATAATAAAGGAGAACCATGTGGTGTTGGGTGAAAAGCAAGATCTCAAATTATGTGAGGTATATGACCACAACTGTGTGAAAAGTCATTGAAAAAGAGTTGAAGGAAATGGCCCAAATACTAAAGGAGGTTGGTCAGAGAGTGGAGTATTTTAAAAATTCTTTTTAAAGTGTTTTCCATATTTTCTCTATTGTGATGATATCCCTTTTATAATGGAAAGTGGAGGGGAGAATAAATGTGTCTGTGAAGCAGTGTGACTGCCCACTTGTACCCTGGTGGGCACTGAGTAAACAAGGTCTCTGGGATTTCCCTGGAGCCAGGGAAACCCTCCTCTTTGTGAAATCTGATGATATCCATGGCAACTCATTGGTCAAAAGAGCCAGAGCATAAACACCTAGAATGCCAGTCAATACACAGACCTGAGAAGAGTTGGCAAAGGGAAAAAGCTGTCCCAGATAACCAAAAGAGAATGGTATGGGAGGTTGCATACACTGATGGTACTTGGCTGGTAACAGCTTCCTCAACTCCCCCACACTGCCTTGGACCATCAGAAGTACCTGGTCATGAACTGTCCTCTTGTGTTGCTTCTGGGCATATCTTCACTGTGAGAGGGCCAATATGGGGCAGCTCAGAGTGAGTCACCCCCTCCTGTCCCCTTCCCTAC
>NW_006774135.1:3229150-3230702 GCF_000442215.2 Lipotes vexillifer
TCCCTACACTCCCTCATCAGCTTGAAGAGGGGCCATGTCTAAGACCCCATTTTGGAGGGTCCAAGGAGCCCCACCCTCACTGATACAATTGAGAAGTCTTCTCCCACTGCAATGTACTCAGCTCTGCCTCCCTGTCTCCCCCCCTTACACTATCAGCTTCTTGGAAGCAATGGGATGACGTTACACAGATGGGAGATACTAAATAAAGGGACAGGTCTGACATCAGGGACAAATAGCAGAAAGAGAGTTTCCAAAACAGTGCATCTGGAGAAAGAGGGTGCTCCCAGTGGTGGATGGGACCAGCTCACATGGGTTTGCAAGGACAGATGGTGAGCGTCTCTTCCCAAATCCATGCTGGTGTCATGTCAGCAGCTTGGAATTAGCCAATTAGTAGCTTGGTGGGTGTATTTACACCAAGGTAATGGGGAAACACTACAATTAAGCTCCCAGCTCCCCTGGATTGCTGGCTAGTAAGTCCTCACTTCCACATTGCTGCGCATCTCTACCCACTTCCTGGCTGGCCTTGAGTGTTTTTCCTGGAAGCAATCAAGGGTCCAGGAATGCTGGTAATGGTAACACTCTTAATCCTAAAAGCATGCCAGAGAGTGGATCCAAGCATCCACAAGGACTTCTCTAACAGGAGAGTATTATGAATCTTTATAGTTGAGAGGATTGGAAAGTCAAGGAGGCTCTTTACTCCCCAACCATTCTGAGACTCATTTCTGAGCTTTTTCAGAAATCTCAGTCACAACAGGGGGTGAGGGTAGGGAGGGGTGTAGGGTCTCTATCCGTTGTCTAATTCAGTGACAGGGCCAAGCAAACATTCCACAGCAGACTTTGGAATTTCTAGAGAACAAGTTTAAGCATTGCAACATTTTAGAATTTTATTTTTCATGAATGTGCATGGAAGGAAGCTGCAGATATCAGACTGTCCATCTCTGCACCCCATTGCTTGGTTTAAAAAAATTTTTTTTAATGTGGCAAATGAGTCCTGGGTGGAACTGCCAACACAGAGTAATACAGATTGATGCTCTGTAGAAGGTTTCATCTCAGAATGCAAATGTTGTCTCTATGGATCCAAAGTATAACCACAGTGGGTGAAAAAAAAGATGTACAGTGCTAGGCTCTAAGAAACAACAAGTCTTGGAGCCAGAAGTCAAGCAGTTCTACAGGGTTCTAGGGGAGACTCTTAGATCCTCAGTAGGGCCAACCCAGATGCTTTGTGAACCCCAAAACTGAGAGGGTGACTACGTCTCTCAAGGATTTCCCCTTCCTATTGACAGGGTCCCACTATCATCACATCATGAGATAACGTATCATTCATTCATTTTATTCAACAAGCACTTATGATCACATAATTTTTGCCTAGATTTTGTGCTGGCTGCTTCCACAGCAACAATCTTATTTACAACTTTTTTTTTTTTTTTTTTTTTTTTTTTTTTCTCGGGCCTCTCCCTTTTGTGGCCTCTCCCATTGCGGAGCACAGGCTCCGGATGCGCAGGCTCAGTGGCCATGGCTCACGGGCCCAGCTGCTCCACGGCATGTGGGATCT
>NW_006774135.1:3231407-3249257 GCF_000442215.2 Lipotes vexillifer
GAAAGAGTGAAGAGAAAAGGTTTGAATACACACCTAACAGAACATGTGCAAGTGGCCAACAGCACATGTGGGAAGACAACATCATCAGTTATAAAAAGGGTGCAAGTTAAAGCCATATTGAAACATTGAAACCATAAGGAAACATAAAAAAAATATTAAAAAAAATAATAATTAAAAAAAGATATCCCAAATGTTGGCAAGGAGAGCTGTGTGGGTGGTGGGAGAGTGAAATGGCACAAACATTCTGGAAAAAGCTTATGACCTCTAACACTAACAATCTCACCCTATGATTCCATGGTTCCCCTTCTAGGAGTTTATCCAAGAGAAATGAAAACACATGTTTAAAAATCCCAACAGGCATGTACACAAATGTTCATGGCCACCCAATTCATAATATCTCCAAACTGGAAATGATCCAAATGCCCACCTATAAGAGGTTGGACAAATTATAACTCCATGCAAAAGAACATGTCTCAACAATGAAAGGAACAAACCACGCAAAAACCTATATGAGTCTCACAGGTATTACGCTGAGCATGAGAAGGATGCCAGAGAGTACATCCTGCATATGACTCTGCCTGCATAGAGTTCTGGAACAGGCAAAACTACTCCACTGGAATTAAAATCAGAATAGGAGTTTCCTGTGAAGTGCAGAGGATTGACTGGAAAGTGGCTGGAGAACTTTCTGGAGTGATGGACACAATTTGTCAAAAGTCCTCCAACCAGGAACTTAAAATATGTGGGAGAGAGAGAGAGAAAGAAAGAGAGAGAGAGAGAGAGAGAGAGGGCTAGTCAGGGTCTCCAGGAATGGCTTTTCCTGAAGAATAATGTGTAAATCTCAGAAAATCCCAGACTAGCAAAGAGCGAGAAGTGCTGGTGAGTTTGCTGTAGACAGAGTTACTGGCCCAGTCTCAGCAGGGGTGCCAGTAAACACCTGGTGTCAGTAAACACGAGGATGTTACCCCTTGTCCTTGGACCAGTCACGTGACTTTCTTTGGCCAGTGGAGCATGGGCAGAAGTGACCTGTGCTCCCTCTGAGCCTGGCTTGGGGAGGCCTTGTATTTCCTCCTGTCCTCTTGTGTCCCTGCCGTTGCTTCCTCCAGGTCACTGCTCTCCCTCTGTCCAGGCCCCAGAATGCAGGCACACATTGCATGGACAGGTCAGTATAGCAAGGAGTCAAGGCCCAGGGTACACATCAGAGCTCAGCCTAGATGCCCTGAAAATGCACAGGGAACCAATATTCACAGCCATAGCTGTGCATCTCTGAGAGTCTGTGCTTGCTTATTGCTCACCAGTAGCTGCCCAATGCATACTTCTCTCCTTTCACAGTACCTTTGAGTCTTCCACCAAAACATCATTTCCTCACCAGTATTCTTCCTTGCACTCCCTCACAATTATTAACACTGCTTCCCCTGTAAGCTGCTTTGATTATATCACACACCACCAGGTTACCAGAATCACCACATGCCTTTGTATAGTGTGCCAAACAGAGCCAACCCAGGTCCTTCAGCCAGATATCCAGAATCCCACATTAGCAACCCCAAGAGCATCCCTCACCCTCTCTGTGCCCAATACCTTCTCAACATCTCCCAGCCAGGCACGGACCCAAACCTACCTAACACAAAGCCCTTTATTTTCCACATCCATCTCCCATTAGAATCCCTACCATCCCTACTAAAGTGTGCCTCATGTGAGGTTAGGTCTACCTCTGCCCCGTCTCTTGTTCTCCAAGTACTGTGAGCACCTGTGGAAGAAAGAAGAACGGGAAGAAGGAGAGAGAGGAGGAGGTAGGGAAGGAAGAGACTCCCAAAGTGTGGGCATGGAAGTTAGATGCGGACCATCACTGTGGATGTGGAAGCCCTGAATGGGGTCCATCAAGGGGATCAGGATGTGTCACGCCAAAATATGCCACTTTGGCCCAAGAATTATTTTGAGCTGAAGGCATTCGATTTCCTGAAATCCCTTTTCTCCCCAAAAAGAAGTCTCCCAAAAGAACAATCTCCATCAATCCCCTCCCCGGGAGAAGCTCTCACCTCCTCTTCCTGGGGTGGGGAATCAGAATCACACAAGACTGTGGCCCCACCCACCTGTTCTCCTACAGACCCATTTATCTTTCAGAACAGTAACTGGTGTTTCCACAAGTGCCCTCCCCCACCTGTAAGAAGGCATTTGTTCTCCCAGCCATACCCCTCATCTCCTCTTCATCTCCTAGTAAAATGGCATATAATCTCTCAAATCCCACCCCTTCCTTGGGCATTCCCTTCTTCCTGCGATGCCCCTGCACACATCAAATTGAAAATGAACAAATGTGCATGCCTTTTCTCCCGCTAATCTGTCTAATCTAATCTAATCTGATTAATCTGTTATTAATCTTAATTCACAGGGTCTCTGGCCACTGAACCTAAGAGGGCAGAGGAAAAGCTGTTCCTTCACCTATGTGTTGAGAAGTCAGATATTAGAAGCAAGAAGAGAGATTAGAAACTGTAAGATGAAGAAGCAGGGCTCAGAGGATTTTATTTCGTTTTGCTTGTCAATAGTTCCAGGTCCAACTAAAAGTGTTTTACATCCACATCTCACTTCTCCCCGGTGACTGGAAGCCCTCTGCATCCGGCCCCCTGCCTCCTCCAGAGGTTCACAAAATCCAGAGCCTGTGATTTATAAGGACACGATGCTTAATGAGGCCAGAGGTGCTGAGAAGCTGCACTTCAACTGTTCACACAGAGAGCAGGAGGCCAGCAGCGGGCAGAGAGATGTCAACCACAGTTTTGACCATCAATATTAGTTAAATTTAATAGTGGGGTCTTATTGACTATAAGAGTCTCAATTATCAGGAAGAATGGTGCTGTCTGTTAACAGCAGAAAAAAAATGATCAAAACTGAAACCACATAAATTAAATCATTTGCTTGTCCTTTTATAAATAAAATTAATTGGTTAAATGGATCCTATATTTAAAAAGGATAAGTGGCAGGGTTTTTTTCTGACAATTGCCTTCTTAACATTCTCAGACTTATGCTCCAGAGGTTTGATGGGGAAACATTCATCAAAGGGTATTATTTTTATTACGTTTTAATGTGTCTCTTCTCTGAATTTCTCCCACGTCAGCGTTTTGTCTGCCAGGAGGTTAACAGACCTGTGGGCTGTTGGAATGGGATGTTCTGAGGAGGTGGGCGTTATGGAAATTTCCCTGGAAGCTATCCCTGCAGGTGCGCATGCCCTCACACATACACACACACACCCCGCCCCACATCCTGTACATGACCTTGACCACAATGACCGGGGCCTGGAAAGATTTAACCTGGGTAAGCCACCTTTGTGTGAGCACATCAGTGTCCTGATGGGACATCCTCCAAAGAGGATAACACATGATGGATTCCTCAGAACCTAGGACCTGGGACATTGTTACCATGTCCAAGCTCGTACTGATTTTTACCATGTCCAAGCTTGAACTGCTCACCGCATGACAGGCCAATAAATCAAGAGATGAGGTGGTGAGGCAAGAAATTGAAACATTATTTGGAAAGACAGCAGACCAAGAAGATGGTGGACTAGTGTCCCCGAAAACCATATTACTCAAATTAGAATTCAGGCTTCTTTTCAACTAAAAGGAGAGGGGGTGTGCTTGGTTGTTGCAAACTTCTTGGTGCCGGAATCCTTTGTTTTTGCAGCCATCCACAGGTCAGGTCACCGTGTTCCTGTAAACATCCAACAAGACAAATGTTATTCTCTGTTCTGCAACTTTTTATCTCTATATAAATGGAAAAGTGTTAAGTTTTAAAGGTCAGAGCCTTGAGAATGTGCTGTCCTCTATATTTCAGCCTACAGGCAACATCCTTAACTTGTAGCAAAAGCAACAGAATGCAAAGTTTAAAGTAAAAGAAACAGGTCCACTGTGGAGACAGATTTGTTCTTCCCTATTACAACATCAACTGTAGCCATGCTTCAGGCCACTGAGGGGTTTGGGTTTTCTGTTATTGCTCTTCCCAGTGGGATGCCAAGTGTTATGAGCTAGATAGTATCCCCGAAAATTCATATGTTGAAGTTCTAACCCCCCAGTCCCTCAGAATGTGGCTATATTTGAAGACAGGGCATTTGAAGAGGTAATTAAGTTAAAATATGACTAGTGCCCTTATAAGAAGAGGAGATTAGTTTGGACTCTGACCTACACAAAGGGACTACCATGTGCAGACACTGGGAGAAATCCATTGTCTATAAACCAAGGAGAGGGACTTCAGAAGGAACCAGCCCTGCCAACACCTTGATCTCAGACTGCTGGCCTCCAGACAGTGAGAAATAAATCTCTTGTCGTTTCAGACTCCTGGTCTGCGGTGTTTTGTTGTAGCGGCCTGAGCCCACTAGGACAACAGGTCCCTTCTTATCTCTGTAGGGTTTGTGAAGCAGAACTTCTGGGTCCAGGGATAAGAAGCAGGTGGGTCCTGCCTGCTTCTTGTCCGACAAGGACTGTCTCCTGTGGTCTTAACTTGCAAGGGATTTTTAAGGCATAGAGAACATTCTTTCCCTTAAATCAAAGCATTATATTTCAAAGGAAATTTAATAAAGTTTCCTTTTGCAGCCTCATGGACGTGTGTCTACGCAAACAGTGGAGATCCTTGTCTGAAAGTAATTCTCTCCCGGCTCCTTCAGCCACCAAGGGAATGAAATCAAAAGCTGGGCAGCAGCTCCAAGCTCATCATTTGTCAAAGCAAAGCAGAGCTCAAAGCAGCAGACTTTTATGTCCAAGGCTATGTTTAGCTAATCACACCCCAGAGTTCTATTCTCTGTCCAGGACTGCTGGCATCCACCGTGAAGGGATTCATGGTGGTGACAGCAATAATAATTTGTGCTTTTAGCTCCTTGCTCCAGACAGTTTTCAAAGGACTCCACCATCCCGATTCCGCTCAAGTCTGTGATACCAGCCAAGACGGCATGGGGGAGGACGTTGTGCCTTTTTACGATCCTCAGAACAGGGAGAGAGAAAGATGCACATTAGTCTGTGCGCTGGATGCATGCACAATGCCAGCCTATGCACGGCACTGTCCTCCATCCTCCCAGGACACAGTGCAAGCCACCAACCTCCTGGAACCACTGTAGAAAGTTCTGGAGAAATTAAATGTGTCATCTCTCTGTGGGTGGTTCCAACATACCCAGGGAAACAGATCTCGACCCATCACCACAAGCTTTGCTGGAAAGCTCACGGGTAATGCCTAGGGTCTGCATGCTTGGTAAGGACCACAGGTGACACCGTCTGAGAAAGCAGGCCTAGATGTGACAACTGAAGGCAGGAAGAGAAAGTGGCTCTTCCCTAGAACAAAAGACACCATTTATTATCTAAGTGAATCAGTATAAAATGACCCACAGCAGCTATTGATACATTAGTTTCAGAGGTTGGGGGTTGGGGGGTGGAGAGGAGTCTTTGCTACTTTTCCTTTCATTCTGGGTGAGTACTTTTTTGGGGGGAGGGGGTAATGGAAATTTCTTCTCTCGTAAAGTTCCCTTCCGTGGGACAGGTGGAACTGACCTTCTCCAATATGGTAGAGTACCTCAATCCTAACATCACTTTTTAGTTGTTTTAATCATTTAAATCACTTCTTAAATGGTTCAGAATACAGGCAGGGAGCAATGTGATATTCAATGCTCACCTCCCCCACTGCCATTCTGCCCCATGCATCTCGACTCCTATTGTGCAGAAGTGAATGTGGAATCTCAGCTATGGTTCTAGATATGTTTAATTATCCATGTGTTTGCAATGATTCTGGCAAAAAAAGGTGAGCTTTACAGCATTAAAACCTAAACAAAAATCAGAACGTTTCCAGGGACTGGAGGATGTGAGCTGAGGCCTTGCGGGAGACCGATGTTACATGGGGGGTCAAGGACATCTCTGGAGCTGCTGCCTTTCCAGTGACTCCCACTGCCCTCTGACCCCACATTGTGACCACATGTACCAGAATGACATGCAAGGCTGATGGAGATGACTGGGAGAGGGGACACGAGTCCTACAAGTGGCTTAGGTTCAATCCATCAAGGGCTCCTGTGTGTCTGGGAACCTACCAGCCCCCAGCTCTCTGGGTTCTGAGTCCTCACTGTTGGGGTGGCTGCAGCCACCAGCCAGCCTGTCCACATAATCACACTCTGCAAGGGGCCACCATCCATACACCAGCTTCTTCTCTCAGCCGTCCTCAGCTTCTGCATGTTTCTGGGGAGGTCAGGATGATGGAGGTCCCGTCTCCATCCTCAGGAAGCTCAGGGACCCATGCTGGGGAGGAAGGACGCATAACAGCTGCATGATTGTGGCTCCATGGCTGCCTCTCAAGGCTCAACCTGTCTGAGCCCTGCCCCTTCCACTCCCCCGTTGTTCCCTTGCTCCCCCTCTGCAGCCACCCGGCCTCCTCCCTACTGCCCGGGTAGCTCTCACTCCCTCGGCCCCCTAGATGGCCTCCTGGCCAGCTCCCTCCCTTCCTCCAGTCTTGGGTTATATGCCCTCTTCTCAATGACCACAATGCAGCTCAGTCTGTCATAACAAAGCATCATAGACTGGGCAGCTTAAAAAACCAAAATTTATTTTCTGAGTTTTAGAGGCTGGAAGTCTGAGATCCAGGTGTCAGCAGGGCTGGTTCCTCTTGAGGCCTCTCTCCTTGGTGAGAAGACAGCCGTCTTCTCCCTCACATCGTCATCCCCTTGTGCATGCAGTCTCCTCTTCTGATAAGGACACCAGTCCTGTTGGATTAGGACTCCAAATATAGTCACATTGAGGGTTAGGTCTTTTATATATGGGCTTGGGGGAAACACAATTCCATCCTTAACAACTACTTAATACATAGATAAAGCATCATTGCTCAGGCATCCTACCTTCTCCTTCTACTCCCCCCTGCCTCAATGTGGCCATCACCCCTGACCTGCCACACAACTCCTTCATTTGGTACCAGCTTTTCATGGTCTCTCTCCCCGTGTGTGTGAGCTCCAAGAGGGCAGGGGCATTGCCAGTTTTGTTTCACCATGTTCCTTAAGCCCTTCTCCAGGGCTCGGCTGGGGCTTAAAGAATGAGGTAAGTGCTCAGACTTGCCTGGAGAGAGTAAACAGGCTGACCGCGAAGCCAGCTCAGAAGGGGCTCCTGTGGCCCAATTCTCCCCAGTGTCCAGCAGATGCCTGCCAGAAGGAGCTCGTGCCTCCAGAATAAAGAGACAGCCTGTCCCAGGGAGGAGGAACTGCAGAGAATGTGCTGGGGATGTGGGGGGAGGGAGGAAAAGACAAGGCAAGGACCCCAGGGGCCTTGTCAGCCACAGCCAGCCACAATCTGTTCCCCCTCTGACAGGTCATTCCTGCAGACCTGTGGATATTGGTGGATATTCCCAAGCCAGGAATCCACGTCTTCATAGCAGCCGACAAGAGCAACTGTCTCCACAGGACTTGCCTCTGCAGGGTTCCCATGTCCATGGATGCCGGGCTCTGAGACTACAGGCCCAAACTTTACTCTCCGCCCCTTCCCCTGCCCCCATCCTTGGGCCCACATTTCATGCAGACATGCTAGGATCATGCAGCTCTTACTTCAAGACCTTCCCTCCTGTGTCTGCTGGCATCCAGGAGAGTTTTCTGGGCAGACTTTGCCTGTTTCTGACAGACATCTCCCAAGCAACTGGGAAGGACCATGTGTGGAATTCCAGGAGAAACCCTGCAGCACCAGGCCTGCTTCTGCTCCAGGAGAAGCAAGCCGGGCTTCTCCCTCATTGACTGGTATCCCAGTGGAACTGAGCAGGACCCTGTGGGGCTCCTGGGCACAAAAGCCTTTCTGTGTCCCCCATTTCTTGATTGCAGGAAATAGGCTTTGTTCAGCCTCCATGACCTTCCCTGAGTTCCAAGGGGCAGTTCATACAGGAGCTAATCAGGAAAAGGGAGGGGATGCAGAGACAAGGGAGGGACAGTCAAGAAACAATAGTGCAGCCTTGGGGCAGGGTCCTGGTTCCCCCTGAAGGGATACATGTAACAATACCTTTGAGCTGTTGTGTAGATACTGGAACCCACACCAGGTGGAAGGAGTTAACTACATGCTGCCCACAGCAGGTAAACCCCAGACTGGTTGGAACCAGCAGCTTTATGATGTTGACTCCCACTTACCTCATCACCAACCAATCAGAAGAATGTCCATGAGCTGACCACGCCCTCTTTGAACCATGACTAGAAAACTCCTCACTACCCCCTCCAGGTCTGGTCACACAGTGTTGAGGGCATTAACCCACTGTGGCCCCCTTTTCCTGGCAAAACAATAAAGCTATTCTTTTCTACTTCACCCAAAACTCTGTCTCAGAGATTTAATTCGGTGTCAGAGTACAGAGGCCAGATTCAGCTTCACCAGCAGATGCCCTTGTCCTTCTGCCAAGGGCAACCCACAGGGATTTCATTTGGGACATTAGCTGGAGTGTAATGAAAAGAGAGAAACAGAACTGGAGTCCAAAACCTGGGAGGAATCAGGCCGCATGACTACTTACCAGCCTTGCAAATCCTTTGCGAACCTCAGTTTTCTCATCTTTAAGATGGGAATATATTTCCACTGGTCAGTTAGCCATTAAAAAACAGTCGCCATGTGAACACTGCTGGTACTTAGGAGACACTTAATGAAACGAAGCATTCTTGTAGTCATTAATAAAACCTGAGGCTGAGTCAATGCACAGACCAAAGAGCCAAGCCACAGGGGGTGATGTTGAAATCAGGGCAGCCGGGTGGGTCAGGGTGGCCCTCTGGCGTGGCAGGGGATGGGGATTCATGAAGGCTGACATTTGGTTGCTTTAGACAACAAAATAACTGCTGCTTACTCCCTCCCACTTTAGAATCATTTTAAGGGGTAGGAGTGGGCCAGGAATTTGGGACAAATTGTTAAAAATAGGGGATATATTAAAAAAAACAAAACGAAACAATAAAAACCTGTTTAACACATTTTGAGGATGACTGTATACCACTGAAATTATTTAAAACAGTAATTTTCTTTCATCTTTTCCCTTCAAATCTCCTATCGTGTAGATATAGTTTTCTTTATTTCTCTTTTTTCCCATCTCTATTGGTTTTGTACCTACATTTTCTACTGCTTTTTATCTTTATTTTTTAGTGGTTAATAATTTTAAATGTTAACATGCCTGCTAACAAAGCCTAATACCATTAAACAACATTTCTATATGTCACCAAGCGTTAGATGATTTCAATTCCAAACTTTCTCCACATCCCACCTCATGTTTTTGTTGGCTAGTATTTCAGTTTCATCTTGTTTTTAAATCCTCCAAGTTTTTCTTTAGATATCATTGTTTATTTAGAGTTACCAATGTGTTCACAACTCTATTTACATAGATTTTCTTGCTTCCTTACTTCTTCCTTTTGGGTTCAGTTTCCTACTTGTTGAAGTATATCCTTTAACACTTCTTTCAAAAAAGGTTGCTGAGTAACAAACAATGAACAGTAAATTCTTTCAATCTATGTCTGAAATTGTCTGAAGGGCAAATAAATGGATGTAAAATATTTAGGTGAGTTGCTTCCTTCAGTGTTTTAAAACATTGCGTTCCATCATTTATGCTGCTAATGAGATGTCTTCTTTCCAATATTATTACTGTTCTTTTGCGTTTTTTTTTTTTTTCTTTCCTCTGGTAAAGTTTAAGATTTTCCCTTTATCTACAAAGATCTGAGGATTTTACGATTTTCTCTTGATCAGTGAGGTTCCATAGATTTACTATAAAGTGTGCATATGTGGATTTGTCTTATCTATCTTGCTTGGGAATTTTTGGATTTTCAAAATCTGAGTTCTCACGTTTTCCTTCACTTTTGAAAAACTGGCAGCCATTTTTTCTTCAAACGCTTTCTCTCCTTCATATATTTTTAGATAAATGCAGGAGTCTTTCATGCTGTCTTCCCCATTTCTTAGAAGGTTCTGTTACTCTGTGTCTGAGCTGCCATCTCTAACTTCCCTGCTCATTAACTCTCTCAGCTGTGTCACTCTGTCTACTAGTGTCTCTTTCCAGAAGTAACATCTAGTCTGTGGCTAATCAGCCTGTTGTTATTTTTGCATACTTTCTTGGGTCCTCCCCACTTCTTATATCCTCCAGAAATTATAAATTGTTCTAGAATCTCTTTCCCCTTTTAGTCACCTCCACTTTCTGAGGTGCCAATTTGGTGTTTGTTGGTCCCACGGGCTCTGGTCTTGAACTGGGCACTCCTCTTCCCAAGGATGTTTCCCTTTGGGTCTCATGGGGCTGCTGGGCTCTCCCTCTGTCCTCTTTACCAGCAGAAGCCTGGTTGGGATTGACTGGTAATCGGTCCAGGCAAAAATGCTCATTCCTAGGTTGTCATCAGCTGGTGCTGGTCGGGCCACCCAGACCTGGACAGCAGGGGTGGGCGAGGGGATGTCTGTGAGCAGGTCCCTTATCCTGCCAGGCTCTCGATGACCTGCCATGGCCACCCCTGCCCTACTGCTGCTTGTGTGACACAAATAAACCCTTTGCATGCTCAGACAGAAAGTTTTATTAATTTTCCTGCAACAGAACCAAGTGTGCATGTGAACACCACGCCCTGTGTGACCACAGTCTGGGGGCCTCAGTGTTTGCTGGTGATACTTTTCCAGCTACTGTACAGGCCCAGCACCTTCCTCATCCTCCCCAGGGGTGGTAGGCTGCCCAGCTCCAGGGCGAACTCGGGAGCCCCTCTCATGTCCCCACATCACAAGGACTTCGCTGCTCCCTGAGGATGTCAAATGCTCGGCCCTGAGGCCCTGGTTCCAATGCCCCTGAGAGGAACCCTCTCACCCTCTCTCCTCGTTCCCTTGGACTTCCTTCCTCATTTCTCACCTGTGATATTCCTTTCCGCCTTGGGCCCTGGGTGGTATTCAGCAATTTCTTTGTTATTATTATTAATTTTTAATTTAGTTTTTTATTGAAGTCTAGTTGATTTACAACATTGCATTAGTTTCAGGTGTACAGCAGAGTGATTCAGTATTTTTGCAGGTTATAGTCCATTATAGGTTATTAAAAGATATTGGATGTAATTCCCTATGCTACACCGTAAACGCCTGTTGCTCATCTTTTTTATTTTTAACCTGTGAACAAGTGCTTCCCACATCACTTCCATCAGCTACATTCACCAAAAATCTCAACAACAAGGTCCTTTTATAGTCCAGTGAAAGATGGAGATCCTCCCCCGCCCCCAAAAACTGTGTTCATCACCATGGGCATTCAGGGTGGCACCCCCCGGGTAAGAATCCATGTAAAAAGAATAGACATTTGGTCCAGCAATCCCACTTCTGGGTATTTATATGAAGGAACCAAAATCACTATCTCAAAGAGGTACATGCACCCGCAAGTTCACTGCAGCACTATTCACAATAGCCAAGATAAGGGAACAGCTTAAGTGTCCATCAAGGGATGAATGGCTAAGGTAAATGTGGTCTCTATATATGGCAGAATATATTCAGCCATAAAGAGAAGGAAATTCTGCCATTTGCAGCAAGGTGGATGGACACTGAGGGCATTATGCTAAGTGAAATAAGTCAGAGAAAGAGAAATACTGTATAACACTTATACATGGAATAAAAGAGCTGAATTCATAGAAACAGAGAGTAGAGTGGTAGTTACCAGGGGCTGAGGGGGTGGGGGAATTGAGGAGATGTTGGTCAAAAGGTACAAATTTCCAGTTATAAGATAAAAGTGTTCTCGGGATCTGAGGTGCAGCATAGTGATTATAGTTAATAATACTTTCAAGTATTATATACTTGAAAGTTGCTCAGAGAGAAGATCTTAAATATTCTCATTCCAAACAATAAAAATAAAAGGGTCATTATGTGACGAGCCGGAGGTGCTAGCTAACCTTATGTGGTAAACATTTCACAGTATATACATGTATCAAACCCTCATACCATACACATTAAACTTACATGATGTTACATGTCAATTATAGCTCAGTAAAACTGGGGGAAAATGTTTGTTAGCACGGGAAGGTATTCACTTTATATTACCTTTTTGAAAGGTAGATCACAAAACTGTCACAGGGGCCGTGATCCCTCAGGTGTGCATATACCTGTCACCACAAATAATAACTTCTTCAGGGTTCTAGTATCAGGTGTGACTGACTTCCTTTTTTTTTTTTGGCTGTACGCGGGCTTCTCACTGTTGTGGCCTCTCCCATTGCAGAGCACAGGCTCCGGACGCGCAAACTCAGCGGCCATGGCTCACGGGCCCAGCCGCTCTGTGGCATGTGGGATCTTCCCGGACCGGGGCACCGACCCGTGTCCCCTGCATCGGCAGGCGGACTCTCAACAACTGCTCCACCAGGGAAGCCCTTGACTTCCTTTTATTAGTGTAAATGGAGCTGCTGAGATTTCATGATAAACTTTTATGTATTTTGAAATATGAAAGAGAAAACTGGACTTCCCAAACCTTTGTGAGCTGGTATTGGAAGCAGGGAGTCTCCAAGACAAGAACAAAACTCCCTTTTTAAATGAACAGGACTGAATTTGCCCAACATGCAGGGGCTACTCTCCAAAGGGTCCTAGGTCTGGCAGATAATTCCACCAGGCCTGAAAACTGGGCTGGCACTCTCCACTTGGAATCTGCATTTTGAGTTCACTATGAGTCTCACAGGTAAGCCAGGGACCCATCACTCACCCTTCCCCACAATCAGCCTGGATGTCTTGGTCTAATTCCACAAGACCAATGTGAAGATCTGTTGTCATGGAAACTGCTTCCAAGAAGTGGTCCACGACTTCTGGGGGAAATTCACAAAGATGGGACCTCTTGCCTGGGCCACAGCTAACATCTTTCTTCCAGGTCCCCAGGGAAGTGTTTTGCTGGGATTTCTCTGGTCCACTCCCAGGGGAATGCAAATCCCACCGGGGTGCCCCCTGGACCAGGCCGTCTCTAACACAGGTACCCAGCACAGCAAGGGACCCACGCTTTCTGAGCTGTGAGGTTGCAGGACCCTCGTGGAGAGCCTGTCAAGCTCCCGTGCTGTGTATCCAGGCTCGCTCTAGCCCGCCAGGTCTCACGCGCCTCCTTACCCATCTTCCTGTGTTGATAGTTGAGCTTCCAAGCCACCCCAGGTGCCCCGGTTATCACAAGCCCATTGCCAGCCAATTTAGATTCAGGAGGCTGACCCAAGACTGCTTCGTGCCCCTTAGGACAATGATCTGACTGTAGATGGTCTGTTTGACCAAGTGGAGGGCGTGGGGACTCATTCCATCTTTGCTAATGTGGACTTTTTTGATTTCCTGGCACTGCTTTTTCTTGATGGATGACAGATTTATGATTCATGGAGGGTTTTTGTATTAATGTTGGCCTGATGGGAGATAAATCAGACACAGAATCTATTGGTGTAGAAAAGAATTAGATGTTCCCTCCCCGGTGACAAAGAAGGAATTCATGAACTGGGCACCCTGGGCCATGTTTCAGGAATCCTCAGGTGGCTGCTTGTCCATAGAAGGTGTCTGTGCCCAGAGGGAAAAAGTCAAGTGAGAAAGCTGCCTGGGCTTCGAGGCCAATAACCAGAGGGGGAGTGGGGAACTGGTGGGAAGCTGGTTAAGTCTGTACCTGTGGCCGTGGCCTCCACTTCTGTCAGCTTTTATTGGACCTGTAAGTATCACCTTGCAGCTTGAATGGCAGGTGTGTAATGGGGAGTGTTTGTGCAAGAATTTGGAGAGGGAATAAAATTGATGGATGCTCTCAGTGTCTCCTGTCGGCAGCTGGTGGCCCATTTCCCAGGGCTCTCTGCTCTCTCCTGGTGTGTTCGATATTTCAGTTACAAGTTCTGTAGCTTAAAGCTGAGGTTGCAGAGCCGTGCTGCCATCTGGGCTTCCCGATTTAAATACAAAAACAAAGCAAGTAACTCATTTAGTGAGCACTTACTATATGTCAGGCCAGTTCTAGGAAGTTTCTTGTGTCATCTTATCCAGTCTTGGAAAAAACACTACTTACTAGGAGATATCATTACTGACTTCATTATAGCGATATAGACATGGCGGCCCCTGAGGTTTGGAGGTGAGCCCAAGTTCACCGGCAATGAAAGAGCAGAGCTTGGATTCAAAGATGCCTGGTTCCAACGTCACAGGCTTAACCACCATCCTGTGTGTCAGTAAGTGGCTGTCAGGGATAAGACCCCCTCCCATTCCCCTCTTGGGCTTCACCGAAGGGTGCGCCCAGCTTGAAGCAGCGACCTGCCCTTGTGCTGCGTGTGTGTGTGTGTGTGTCTGTGTGTGTGTGTCTGTGTTTGTGTGTGGATTGTGTTCTTTAAAATTCAACAAGAAATCCTCAGGCAAGCACTTATTGTCTGCACTCCCAAATTCCCAGGAACAAGTGTCATCCAGGCTCTCAGCCCCCAAGGCCAGCTCCGTGAGGACCACTGGCTAGTGGACACGCAGACCATCTCTCTTCTCCCCGCCAGCTGCCTTCAGCGGCAGAAGTGGTTTTCCAGGACTGTCTTTGTGACAGTGGTTTGAAGACTTTCCTGCACTTTAACAGCATGGCTCAAACAAGGGAGAAAAGCGATGGCCGATGATTTCCTAAATGGCAGAGAGGCAACGCCATCCTCTTTGCAGAACGAAGACCCCCGATTGGAAAGGGCAGTAGCCCCTCAGAGAAGTCAAGCCCTTCTGTGTTTTATGCCCACAGAGCTATCTTTCTCCCTTTGTTCTCTGAGTCTGTACTCTTCCCACCCCTACTGGGTGGACTGTAATATAGTTCCCACTCCAACCACCCAACTTAGCGTCAGACCCCATGGATGAAGGGCTGGGTTTCCCCACTTCAAATGCAGCTTTCAGGAGGGTCCCCAGTCCACCTGCTCCTCTGACGGACTGGCTATGAGTTCATGGGCTTCTGAGACCCCTCCTCAGAGGAGGTTTGATAATTCACTAGTGGCAGAACTCAAGAAAGCACTGTGCTGCAGTTGTATCGTAAAGGATACACAGAGGAACGAGCATAATAAATCAGCCCAGAGGGCAAGGTGTGGGGATGGAGCTCAGAGCTTCTGGACGCTCTCCCCAGGGAGTCCTGGTGTGTCCCCCCACTGGTGCATCAACGTGTTCATCAACTAGGAAGCTTCACGGAGTCTGAGTGTCCATAGGTTTGACTGAAGTTTCATTACATAGATGAGATTGATTAAATCATTGTCCGTATGATTAAACCTGATCCCCAGACACTTTTTCCTCCTGGAAGTCTAGCTGATTCAAAGCCCCAGTCCTGTACTCACTTGGTTGGCCTTTCTGGTGACCAGTCCCTACCCTGAAACTATCCAGGGGCCCACCTGCATCACCTCATTAGCATAATCAAAAGCTCCTATTACTTAGGAGAGTCTAAAGGTATCTGAAGTGCTTGTCAGGAACCAAGGACAAACATTTTTTATTATGTCCTAGAGTCCCATGCTCAGGCAGTCCTGTGTCCTGGCCTTGGTATTAAGATGGCATTACTGATGTTAACCATTGTCTTCCCTGCAGGTAAAGCACTAAACCACACCTGCCCCATGGGCTAGGTCCCAATGAGTGAGATGCTACAGGGTGCAGATGGATTCCAGGCCCCCATCACCTGTAAGACTCTCATCAAAGAGTGCTGAGAACACAAGAGCTCAAAGATCTGGGCTCAGAGCAAGGAAAACCTGTGCCTTAGCAGGAGTTCCTATTACATTTACCTTGTTTTCATTTTTCCCTGGTGAGTAGGTCAAGGGGGTCACTGTCAATGAACATATTCTGCATTTTTAAACTGTAGCCAAAAGAGGGTGAATCACAGGCTTTATTAACTATTCAGAACTTACTGAGGCTTAAGCCCAGGACATTGCTTTCCTGCATAATTACATGAAATGTAGAAAGAGCCCGGCAGCCCTCATGCCCTTTTGGTTCTGCTTCCTTCCTTGTTGACTTTTTGACTCTCTGGGCTTAAATAAACTCCTCTTAGAGGGACAAAAGGGCATTTACTGGATGTCAGCCTTCTCTTGTATTAAATCAAACGGGGGAGAAAATGTATAGAGATGAAAGGAGAAACAGAGGTTCCAGGATATGCTAAGCTAGGCCTGAATCATGAAATCCCTTCCCGCCATCTTTGTCTACTGGGGGCCTCTGTTTGCTGCAGGATCCAAGGATAGCCATGTGTACCATGTGGGCCAGGATTAAAGTCAGGGTCCCGTAAGTGGACACCAGGAAGGGGAGCTGTGGGCCTGACCTGGTGTCTCAGTCTGCTCGCGTTGCCATAACAAAATGCCACAGACCAGCGGCTTAAAAAACAGACGATTATTTCTCATGGTTCTGGAGGCTGGAAGTCCAAGATCAAGGTGCTGGTAGATTCCCTTCCCGGTGAGAACTTTCTTTCTGGCTTGCAGAGGGCTGCTTTCTCACTGCGTCCTCACATGGTGGGGGGAGGGGGCAGAGGTGGGTCGGGGGAGAGCCCTCCGGTGTCTCTTCTTATAAGGACACTGATCCTACTGGGTTGGGGCCCCACTCTTATGACTTCAGTTTACCTTAATTCCTTCCTCAGAGGCCCCATCTCCAAGTTCACACTAGGGGTTAGGGCTTCATCATATGAATTTGGAGAGATAAGGATCTGTCCATAGCACCAGGGTTTCGCGGCAGGGTCATAGGAACAGTTTAGAAACTCTTTTTTGCTTCCCCACTATTCTTCCTTCCATATTGTAAGAGGAAACTGCTTTTCTCCCCCCCTCCTAATACTTCTGACACTGGATGTGCGGGAGTTTTCCCACATCCAGGCAATCCTCCAATTCCTACTGGGCACGGTCTCTGCCTGCTCACCCCTATCTCCTTAGTACAGTCTTGCACTAAGTTAAGAGAACACGTCTTTCTACCTAAATGTGCATTATTTCCGTTTCAAGCTTGAGGGGCTGCTTCAGGACATGATTTACATAGACTTCCAGGTTTTCAAAAGAGGAAGAAATCTGCGACATGCTTTTGCTAGAAATTACATGAGTCTTCTAAGGGTTTTTAAGCACCCAGAACATAAAAGGGAAATTGGCCCGACAGAGGCACAGTGTTTTTTTCGGCCAATAATACATGTAATATTGCCTTCCCAAAATGCTAGCGCCTCCCTGGGCTATCTCATCCATAGGCCCGACTTTAAATAAGACACGTTGTTATTAAATAAAGCCTCCTCACAGACAGGGACCATAAGGGCTGCGAGTCAGTCATTGGGGTTTGAAATCTCCTTTAATATGAATTTCCAGAGGATATTACAAAGGGCCTACATGGGCAATAAAGCACACTGAGTGCAGCAGTTAAATATGCATTTCTGCAATGGGCTCTTTAAATGCCTGTGAATATAAATGCCTGAAGACAGAAAGGTGCCCGCCTGTCCCCACTCTGGGGGGGCGGCTCTGGATGTGACGAGCTTTGTCCTTCGCCCCTGGCCTGCAGCCTGACCCAGGCCATCAAGAGGGAACAAGCAGCCCTGGTCTCGCAGGCTGGGGTCCCAACGTCCTGGAGACAGTGGACAGACCCTGGCATTATGGAAGGAAGTGGCCCTGGGCCCCCCGTGACCCGGTCAACCTTCTACTCCTGACCGGCTGGGTTTTTGTTTCTGTCTTCTTGTAGGAGCTCCAGAGAGGGGCCCTCCTGCCCCATTTCTGGTGGCCACCCCCTCCCAGCATGGCACCTTCAGGCCCCCAGCACAGTCATGGCCTTCTTGCCCCCAGATATGCATATGTAGCCTTTTAAGGGATGACACTGTGAGAGTCTTATGGCTGCCGTAACAAATAACCACCAACTGGGTGGCTGGAGACAAGAGAAATGTGTTCTCTCGCAGTTCAGGTGGCCAGAAGTCCAGACTTAAGGTATTGGCAGAATTGGCTCCTTCTGGAGGCTCTGAGGGCCCCTCCCAGCTTCTAGTAGCTGTGGGGAG
>NW_006774135.1:3249267-3249777 GCF_000442215.2 Lipotes vexillifer
GCATTCCTGGGGCAGTAGGGGCATCACTCCAATCTCTGCCCCACTTCCACATGGCCATCTTCCCTCTAAGGGTCTGTTTCCTCTTCTCATAAGGGCATCAGTCATATTGGATTAGGCCCTCCCTGCTCTGGGATGACCTCATCTTAACTGGTTACATCTGCAAGGACCCCATCTCCAAATAATGTCACATTCTGAGATCCTGGGGGTTAGGACCACAACATATCCTTTGGGGGACATAATTCAATCCATAATAAATGGCTTTTACTCTTGATAGCTGTGGATACTGCAACCATGTTTTCAGGGCCAGTTCATTTACTCAACTAATCAACAGTGGTGAAACTCCTGCCAGGTGTCATGCTGAACTTGGGGACTGAATGGGGAGTAAGCTGAGAGTGGACATATGATGGAGGCAGTGCTGGACCAGAGGTGAGGAGGGAGGGGGGCATGGTGAGGGAGGGGGAGGGAGGATGGAGGGGGAGGGGGATGGTGGGGAGGGGGCATGGGGGGGGA
>NW_006774135.1:3249921-3274514 GCF_000442215.2 Lipotes vexillifer
GGGCATGGTGGGGGAGGGGAGGGGCATGGTGGGGGAGGGGGGTTGCATGGTGGCTGGGTTTGGGGGAGGGTGGAGTGAGAAGGGAAGGGGCACCTGATTGTGCAGGACCATGAGGCCACATGAAGATTCATCTTCATCCCCAAAGCAATGGGAAACATTACCAGCTGCAGCAGGTCATAAATGCAATCAGATTTGTGTTTTAAACAGACGATTGGGCAGCTGGAAGGAGAAAGCTGCTCTGAGAGCCAGGACGGATGTGGGCACCTGGGTAAGGAAGTATTGCAAAGGTCCGGGTGAAGGACAGAGGGGGCTTGAGCCAAGGAGACAGCAGTGACTTAGCTGGAGAGCACAAAATGGAATCAAGAGCCCTCGAAGGAGCATTAAGATGTGCAGACGCTGGACGGGACCCAGCAGGTACCAGGATGCTCGCAAACGCTAGGCACTGCCTGAGAGCATCCGGCATACCTGGCGTTCACCCAGCCACTGGGAGAGGAGCCAGTCAGTGGTGAAACACACCGAGGATAGCAGGGGGGCTGTCGCCAAGTACTGTGAACTCCTGAAAGTCTGCAGCAAAGTAAATGAAAAAAGAATACCAAATCTTCACTTATCATACTGGCCAACACAAACAAACCAACAAAAAAAGGAAAATAATATTCAGTGCTGAAGAGCCTGGGTGAGATATCACTGCCATGCCCTGCTGGTGGGAATGGAAATCAGTGAACTCTTTGGAGAAGACCCTTTAGCAGAAAGCTCTCCTCTGGCAAGCCACTGCTGAGAATCCATCCTAAAGCCACACTCTTATCTGAGGGAAGACTTACACCGATGGGTTCTCACAGCAGCATCCTTCAAGAGAACAAAATCTGCTACTCACCTGTGTAATCAACAATAGGGAAACAGTTTAACATTTCAGTGATGTCCCCATTTAAATTATGGTTTGAAAACTAACCAGTGGGGAAATGGCTACAACACACTGGTAAATAAAAGATGCCAGATGCAAAACTATACTATGTTTCCAATTTATGGGGAAAGGTGTGTAACATAATATGAAGTGGCAAATGCTGACAACAAAATTATTTATGGCATGATTGCAGTTGAAAACATGAGTGTGTGTATTTGCCTGCGAATGTAATACAAGTGTGTATATATTTAGTAAATAGAGTGAAACAACATACACCAGTTGTCTGGCAGTGATTATTTCTCTTTGGTGGGGTTTTGGGTCATATTTTTAAAATTCGTTTTTGTTTTTGTATATTTGTAACATGGAAGCATCATAGAAAATGGAGACAATACAGGAAAAGGTGTATGATTTTAGAGCACCTGAAGTTAACAGAGACTGTTGGATGTGGTCTTTCTCAGATTACTTTGCTGAGTCCTCCTTTGCAGTTATTCCTGTGGCAGACACAGCCTCCCCACTTTTATTCCAGGAGACAGTTCTCCAGGAATCCCAAGAAGGCGCACTCCAGGGATGGTCTCCTGGCTCCACTGGCATCTTGCTTTTGCTCTGGGGGATCACCTTGGGTGTTTGCTGGCATCTGCCCAGGTGAGCAAACATGACAGAGCAAAGAAATTGGCAATGAAAAGTGAGAACACGAAAGAGGCCTGTGTGTGTATGTGTGTGTGTGTGTGTGTGTGTGTGTGTGTGTGTGTGTGTCTGAGAGAGAGAGTGAGAGAGAGAGAAGGGGATGTGAACCAGGGACAGGGTTCAGGCTGATTCATCTGGACAGAAGGAGGGCAACTTCTATTGGACAGAAGGAGGGCAACTTCTATCTCCAGGGACCATTAATCTGACCATTTTCACTGACACTTAATCCCCCTTAGAGCAAGGCAAATATTTTAGCATTCTTCTAAATATATATATTTTAACGGTTTGGCTTTAAAACTTAGAAGCCAGGAGCCTAGAAGCTCAGGCTGAAATTCTCTTTGCAAGCAGGTCTGGGGCCATGCAAATGACATGAATTATACCCACCATTACCTCAAGACACACTGCTCCGAGTTGGCATAAAATTGCCTGTTTCCTGTGGTGATGTAAGGGGCCTTATGCTGGACGCTGGGTCGATATCAGGAGCTCCTATTTCGTGCCTAACACATTGGTCATTCTAATCATCGGCCACAGCATCTGGGCCGTGCCCCTCTCTTTCTTGGCCATATTTCTGATTCTGTCTGCAGTTTTCACCGCCTGGGTCCTTTGGAGGGATGCATATTATTCAGGAAAGTCGAGGGCCTCATCCCTCTAGGGCATGTCAACAAGTGGAGGAAACTTTATAAGCAGACAGAATAAATAACAGCATGGTAAGAGCAGCAAGAAGGTGGTGAGACCTTGAGAGATGCAGCTGGGAGAGTGCATGTGTGTGTGCACGTGTATGTCTGTGCATGTGTGTGCATGAGCATCCCCCCCGCCCCAGCACACACAGAGCCCTCTCCCCTCCAGCTGCCTGATTGCCAGTGGATTCAGTTCCTGCCCTTTCCCACCCTCTTATGGCCCACTCTGTGGTCAGTTCTACTTTGCAAAGGAGAATTTGTTCCAACTAGGTTGATAGGTTAGGAACCCATCTGACATCATGCAATCCTGAATTTTGCATTTGCTTACATGCAATCTTGTCTGGAAGAGACAGAGGAACAGACCATGCGATGAATGGAAGTGAATGAAGGAGAAGCCTGCAACGCGCACACACACGAACCTCAAATGTCTTCCTCCACGGACCGCACGCGCTCTGAGCCACACCTGACCAATCTGGCGGTAGAACTTTCCCTTTGATTTCAGACAGCCGTCTTTCTACCCCCACCATAGCTCAGGAGCTGCAGCCCTTCCCACACCCACATCCAAAGCAAATTGCAGGGTTCTTCCAGGGTGAGGAGCTGTATTTGATGCAGTGCTTATTTCCCAGCCATTTGACATGGGTAACAGGTGCTGCCCTGTTTATTGTCTTCTCGTATGTTTCACCATCCAGCTTTTGACTCTCGTGCCCCAGCCCCGTTTCCTCCACAGCCCCCTGGTCTTGGTGTGCAAGCTAGCACAAGGCCATGGCGTTTAGGGGTACATATCTTGCACGATAGCAGGACTGACTGTGCTCTGATAATTTTTGACCCAGGAGGGGTCACAAGAAAAGCTTCAATTCACTGTGGCCATTTTATTCCCCAAGAAGAAGGGGGGGGTGGTGCTGGAGAGGGATGGGTGGGAGGAGAAGGGCCCCACCCCCTCTGCAGGTTGGAGATCAATGGCCAGGAGTGAAGGAGTGTGGGTCGCTCATTGTGGTGGGGCTGAGGGATGCCTCCCAAAGGTCCCCACGTCCTAACCCCCTAAATTGGTGTTACCTTATGTGGCAAAAGGAATTTTGCAGATATGACTCAATTAAGGATCTTGAGGAGGTTATCCTGGATTATCTGGGGGGGTGGGTAAATGTAATCAGAAGGGTCTTTATAGGAGGGAGGTAGAGGCAGAAATGACTACAGAAGAAGGTGGAGGGCAGTCTGAAGCAAGATGCTACCCTGCTGGCTTTGGAGATGAGGGAGAGGCCACATGACAGGGGATGCAGCTCTAGAAGCTGGAGAAGCCTGGGAACAGGCTCCCCCCAGCCTCCAGAGGGAGCGTGGCCCTGCTGACACCTTGATTTGGGTTCCGTGGAACAGATTTTGGATTTATGACCTCTAGAACTGTAAGAGAATAAATGTGTGTTGTTTTAAGCCACCAAGTTTGGGATAATCTATTACAGCAGCCACGGGAAAATGATACACAAGCTTTTGTGGATGAGATACAGCCTTGGAAACAGCCTGTGGCTGAAAGTGGGGAGACAGGCAGCTCAGGACAGTTTGCGTGTCTCTCTGCTTCCCAGATGTCACCGTCGCAGAACGGCTTTGGCAAAGGGTGTAACTGCTCTGTGACAATCTGGTCTCTCTGAGATGCTTGGAGAATTATTAAAAAAAAGTATCACGGGAGGCAGCATCCCCAGGGTCTGACCCAGAGCAGGCAGGTGATGCATTTGGCTTTTTCCTACTTCTGAGTTGTGACCAATTTCCTTTCTTCTCAGCTCCCCTAAACCTGGCTCCCACCCGCCCCTTGCCCCAACCCTCTCCTCACAGATCAAGGCCATGGAAGGGGAGCCTTGCACGTGCTCCCTCTATGTCCAGCATCCAGGTGTTCCAGCATTCTGTACCCCACCTGGCCGCTTCCCAAGCACAGCTCTGACTGTCTACTGGGGCACGCCTGTTGCTTCTTGGTAGCCCCATCATTGTAACCCAGAAAAGCATTTCAGAATGCGGTTTACTAGAAAGACATTATCTGAGGTAAAGTCTGATGGCCTTGGGCCGCTTTTTCCAGCATTCATCTTCCAAATGCTATTAAACAACCTGCCGTCCTCCAAGGAGTACAGACGGCATATGGGTTCTGGCTTCTATTAACCACGTCACCACTTGCCTGGGCTACCTCCTGGGGCTGCAGCTCAGCTACATTTCCATTAGATCTAATTTGGGGAGCGTACAGACGTGGCGGGAGGTCTTGTGCCCCTGAGCTCTGCCCCAGAAAGCTCAAAGCACTTGGTTTGCTTGCTGTCAGATGACTTTAGAGCTGTGGAGTGGAGTCACACAAGGTCCCTTGTTGGGGAACAAGGTCTGGTTGGGGCAGACAGCAGGGGACAGGCCAGGTGTGGCCTGCAGGCTTCATACCCTCACCACTGTCTGATAGCACCTGGGTGCTGGGTTCCAGAAAGAGCAAATTTCTGACTGATTGACTCCAGGAAAGGATTCATTCATCAATTAACCCTTTATCCAGCCAATGCCACGTGTTATCTGCAGCGGTAAGACAATGCTTGGGAGCCAGCGCCCCCAGTCTGGAGGCAGAGGGGACACTGTGCAGACAGACCAATGGGAAATTGTCCCACATTGAGGAGACAGCTGCCCTGTGTCCAGGTCCTCACAAAGACCCTCATGCAACAGGGAACTTGTTTGATCTCTTTATTCTGAACCCCCAAGCTCTAGAGGAGGAGGACAAATGAGGCAGAAGTGACCTCAATCAATGCTGGTCTCGGATGCATCCAGAGCACAAACAATCTAAACGGTTGGTATAAGAGGAAGCCATAGAGGAATCAACTTACTGTTTGTTGTTGTTAATATTATTGTTGTTGTTTGTTGTTGTTATTATGTGTAATACTCCTGGAACATAATACCATTCATATTCCCCTGTAGGCGATGAAGTAAACAATCACCCTCGTGTTATCAGATGAACTTCTGGCTTCACACGTGATTTCCA
Organism: Lipotes vexillifer; assembly: GCF_000442215.2. Taxonomy (NCBI): domain Eukaryota; kingdom Metazoa; phylum Chordata; class Mammalia; order Artiodactyla; family Lipotidae; genus Lipotes; species Lipotes vexillifer. The sequence goes on from NW_006774135.1 coordinate 3,255,164, forward strand.
ATGACAGGCAAACTGGAATCCCCAAATCTCCACCACTCCACTGGTCAGACAGGAAGCGGTTACATTCCCAAGGAATGGCTTCACCCCAAAGATGCCATGTGTCGCCTCTGAATAAGACTGCCTGATGAATTTTGCCATGTATACAAATATTAGATCACTATGTTGCACATCTGAAGCTAATATAATGTTATATGGCAATTATACCTCAATGAAAATATTTTTTAAAGGTTAAAAAAAGATTTACCTAATGAATTATGAGCATGAAAAGCAATGATTTTGATTAATACATTGTTTAGTTCTACATATGGATTTTAACAAAGACATTTAATAAGTAGGCATTTCAATATTTCATCCTCATCCAGAAAAAGTAAATATTCAAGGTGACCACAGACTTATTTCCATGTCTGGGGGCCCAGGTCACTTACACATGGACATGTATCTTGGGTCAAATGCAGAGGTCAGGGTTGGCTGAGGCCAGAGCCTTGGTGGGGGGAGCAGGAAGGGAAGGGAAAGCTGGTAGGAATCAGAAAAGGGTTTCTGGAAGACATGATGTCTGAGCTGGGACTGGAGACAAGTTTGAGTGAAGAAAGGAGGAAAGGGAAATGTCCATATATGGTGAAACAAGGTAGGAGATTCCACATCCCCTGAGAGTCTGGGGTCCTGGCTCAGGGATGGCCCAAGCATAAACTTGCAAAGACTGGTGGGTGTGGGTTTGAGGAGCTTTGCAGGCTGGGTGGAGGCGTGCGGGATGTTTTCCATGGATGAGGGTGGTTGACAGAACACTCCGGGGCTCCGCCACACTCCAGAATATGCCCCACATGTGGTTTCACGTTCTTCTCCTCTGAAAATCACACTGACAGGGAAACTTTTGGATGAGCAACAATGAAAATGCTCAAAGTGAAATTCACTGGAAGTTGACTGGGCTCCCATCTCACACAGCTTTGAGAGAATTGGTTTGAATAGGTCGGTTTCAGGTTTACAGGAGAAGTTTGGACTTGGAAGACAGTGGGGTTGGATTGGGTGGGACAGCAGGGTTAGTTTGAGGGGGAGAGGAGGAGTGACTTCAGGGGAATGGACGCCTTGAAGGGTGGGCGAGTGAAGGAATGTGGCAGAGGAGTTGCTGGGAGGTGGGAGGGAAAGTGTGTAAGAGGTACAGTGGCAGCGAAGGGTTAAATACGCAGACTTGAGATGCGCAACCTTGCCCTTGATGGCTCTTGGGAGGTATCTCTGAGCCCCTGGTGCATCCTTTCCATAACAGTATCTGTCTACCTGGGGCCTTGAGCCAGGCCACAGAGTTTATGTGAACAGTGGGATTCTTGGTAGTGGCCTTGGGTCAGAGAGTATCAGCTTGGCCCCTGGGGGCCTGGATACTGGGCAGTTCAGGTGAGCCATGTGTTCATGCCATGCCTACAGGACAGACCCCCAGAGAAACCCGCGACACCAAGGTGTGATGAACTTCCTCGGTTGGTGATCTTTCATATATGTGGTCACACTTCCTTGATGGGCTGCTGCAGCTCTGTCTGTGCTGCTCCACTGCGGTAGGACAACCAGAAGCTTGTGCCTGCTTTCTCTTCAACTCCATCCTACTTGCCTCTTCTCCTTGCTGATTTTAGGCTGTATCCTTTCTCTGTAATAAACTGTAACTGTGAGCAGCATGGCTCTTTTGAGTTCTGTGAGTCCTTCTAGTGAATCATGGAAGCTGAGGGGTCTTGGGGGCCCTCTATGCAAAGGGGAATGCTGCAGGCACAGTCCTCTTGTGATCACACCATAAATCACTAGTCAAGGGAGAGGGCAGTGTGGCTTTGGAGGAAGCCTAGAAAAGGCATGGCAGAAAGCATGGCTGCAGAAACAGCAAACCTCTGCATGACAAGGGTCTTTATCCACCTCCCCTTTTCTACTCCCTGGGGTGTTGCTGCTGCACCTGTTTCTGGACAAGCCTTGGTCTTTCCCACCTGAGTCCCTGCTTTGTTGTTCCCACTCCCTTGAGTCCTCCCCCCTTTCTTTGGTCAGAAGATTTCTACTCATCCCTCCAGAGTCAACCTAAACATCCCACTGGGAATATTTCTCTGACCCACCAACCCCCAGAAAAATAGTTTACATTTAACTCTATGATAGCATGTTCTGTGGCTGCTTTAAAGAGTGGGCTTCGTCACATCTTATTCCTCTTCGTAATCCTGTCATCTTGCCTACTGCCCAGCACAACAAAGACTTGAATTCCTATGTGGTCAGTCAGGCAATTTCAAAAATCCTGGAACAATTTTCTTAACTCATGATTTCAAGAAAATATTAATGAACAACCTTGGTTTTGTTGTTTTAATCACTGAAAGTGAATGTGTGAATATAATAGGAGGGACATTACATTACAAGTTAAGAACTTGGATTGTAAATAATATCCAAATTATTGGGTGACTGTTTGTCATTTCCCCATCCTGGCCACCAGTTTCTGTCAAAGATCTGGATTAGGCCAGGGTTGGGAGCTATAAGATAGATGTGCTACCATTTTTATCCTGTACCCATGGCAGACATGGCTAATCATGCCATGATTAATCATGCATCCTCATGACTTCCCAAGCAGGAGGAACACACTTGGTGTGAAAATAAAACCTATTTGCCAGCCCAGGCTTAGATGATCCCTAAGGTTTTCTTCTTCAATTTTTCAATCCACTGCACATTTTTGCCTGAATTCAGCAATGATATTGAAAATGGACGGCAATGGGTAACTTGGGCTTCATTTGAATCAATAAATAGCCAATAATTCTGCCAGAAATTCCCCATGGTTATGTAAGGACTTGATCTACAATTCTTCTAGTCATCACTGAGCAGGATGTCAGGCCAAGAAGTAAATCATCTGAACAGAGGAAATTCCATAGTACCACACCTGTTATGAACTGAGTTGTGTTCCTTCTGATTTATATATTGAAGACCTAACACCCAGGACCTCAGAATGTGACTGTATTAGGAAATGGGTTTTTTAAAGAGTTGATTAGGTAAAAATGAGGTTGTATGGGTGGGTCCTAATGCAATCTGACTGGTGTCCTTACAAGAGGAGATTAGGACAGAGACACAGAAGGATGACCACGTGGGGACACAGGGAGAAGGTGGCTGTCTCCATGCCAAGGAGAGAGGACTCAGGAGAAACCAACCATGCTGACCCCTTGATTTCGGACTTCCAGCCTCCAGTATGTGAGAGAATACATTTCTGTTGTTTAAGTCTCTCAGTCTGGGGTGATTTATGGTGACCACAGGAAACTAATACGAGCTCATTTCCATGATGGGAAAACACTGCTGCCATGAGTGGTGTCTGGGTACAGTGTGTGCCACGGGCTGTTTTCTCTTTTTCTGCCCCGATTTCCAAACCCCACCTTCTGTTGTGAAGAACTGTGACAGCAGGATGGGGAGGGGCACAGGCAGGCTCCTAGCTCACACCTTGCATGTTTTTACTGGAAATTTCTTATCATTCAACACCTTGTGTGCACCTTCATCAGACTGAGTTGGAGCAGGAAGCATGGTGCCTCCACCAGCAAATGGTCATGTGAGTTTTCTGGGCTAAGAAAAGTTTTAGAGTGACTCCTGAGCAGAGTAATTTCATTTGCTGTGAAGTAAAGTTAGAAGTAGATTGCACTAAATTAATATTGATTCAAATTAAGCCATTTATCTCTTTATGCATTTCAACTCCACAGAAAATACAATCATTGCTCAGGCTCCTCCATGGCAAATAAAATTACAAGTTAAATTGCATCTCGTGGTGGTTTCCCTTTTCTGGGAAACAAACAAAAAAATACACACACAGAGTCCAAAGTTTACAGCTGAACCAGCAGCAGTTTTCTAGCTGAATGAAAATGGAGGTGATGGGGAAGCTCACTAGCTCTGTTCACAGTGATGAGTGTTGCAAGGTGGCTGGATTATTTCAATTTAAGATGGAACTCTTGCCTTAATTACTCTGAGAATGGCTCCCTTAGTTCTGGGGAGGCTGCAGGAGCTGAGCGTTTGTTTCCAGACGCAGAAGGGAGGATGCTGAGTGTACACCTTCTGCAGACATGTCTCCCAGGTGGCAAATCTCTGCTTTACCTGCCCTCCCGTTTGTGTGCTGGTTCCCCTTGGCTTCTCGATTCCTTTTCAGAGGCAGAGATGCAGAAAAGTAAAACAGCTCTATAGGGGACACTGGAGCCCCAAGACCAAAGCCACAGGCGGGAGGCAAGTCAAGATGACTCTTTCTGGGGCTGGGCACCAGAAATGCATACATGGGAGCACACACACACACACACACATGAACGTGCATGCCTGGCCTCCACTGATTTGAGACCTGAGATGACTCTAATCAGTGTAGGATGGTGGTGACAATGCCAGGCCATCCCAGATGCCCAAAGCCCAGCTGATGACTGACATCCCCACCCCCTCCTTGCTGGTGAACAAGTGGCTCAGACTTACAGTAAGTAAATGTCAGGAACACTTCTGAGTGACAGGCTTCCAGCTCTGCAGGAAATAAAAATCTGATCCTCCCAAAGAAACCTGTGGATCTCCGGATCACACTTTCTGTGAGTTTGTCTCCTCACCATCAGGACTCCAGCCTGAAAGCCCCTTCCCCCTGCCCCTGGAGGGAACCCGTGAACCCCCCTTGCCTGCAGCTACAGCAACAGGAGGCCAGTCTCAGTCCATTCAGGGGTCTATAACAGAGTACCTGAGACTGGGGGCTTATAAACAAGATGTTTATTTCTCATAGCTCTGCAGGCTAAAATCCAAGATCAAGGAGCCTGTAGGACACGTGTCTCCACCTGGTGGAAAGGGTGAGGGAGCTCTCTGTGGTCTCCTATCGGGGGGCACTAATCACCTCTTAAGTTCCCACCACTTGATACCATCGCATTAGGGCTTAGGTTTCAACATATGCCCAACTATACAACAATTGTTCAGTCCACTGCCAGGTGGAATTGGGGGTTCCTGAGGCTCTGCTGTGACCTACGAAGCTGGGAGCCTGTCTCCACTGAGAGGCATCAAATTTCCATCAGTATCAGGATCCTTTGGTTAAAGGCAGTAATTCATTTCTTAAGACGGATGTTTGAGGTGGTTACTTTTCTTTGCAGGAACAGATCAGAGGAAAGGACCACCCTGGTTCTGGATGGACAGACACGAGCAAACACCAAGATTTCCACCTCATCCTTTATGCACCAGGGCTGAGTGGACAAACAGCCTGACCCACAGGCCACAGCCTGGGTTGTCTTAGAGGCGTCCATCATTGCAGGAGACCCACCACACGAGTACTTTGTGCCTCCGCCCTCTTGGGGACCAAAAGGCCTCAGTTAGGGGAGGTTTCCCTTGGGTACACCTGGCTGTCTTTCTTTTTCTTTCCTTTCTATCTTTTGATTTTTGGCTCTTATTTTTAAAACCTAATTTTACCAACAGAAGTAAGAGAGAAATTCATCAAGTGTGAATGACCTGGTTAGATTTATTTCTTTCCAAAAAGAGACTCAGAGAGAGGCATTCTGGGGACCTGAGAGGAAGGTTCCAGAAGGGGAGGAGGTGGAGTTGAGTACAGAGGTGGAGGTAAGGGAGACAAACCTAATGGTTTCCCAGGACAGTAGCCTGAGGACAGTGAGGAAATGCTCTTCTCCTTCAGACCAGTCTTCAGTCTACTAACTTCTCAGACGCCCCTTCTCTGGGGGTGTGGCTTCATCACCTGGGTTTGTGACACCAAGAAATGCTTATAGCACAGTCAGTGAAGGATGGAAGCTAGGGCTCCCTCCTCTCCGTCTCCCCTTTGGAAGGGCTCTGGGTTAGGTGCTGGGGCCACCATCTCAAAGCACGACAGACAAGGTGGCTTAGACAACAGAAGTGTATCCTCCCTGTCCTGGAGGCTGAAGGTCTGAGATCCCAGTGCAGCAGGGTTGGTTCCTTCTGAGGCTTCTCTCCTCAGGGTGCCGACAGCCCACAACATGCTCCTTGGGTTCAGCTCTTCCTCCAGGGGAAGGGAGATGTATTGGGGGACTGACGTCACTCCCAAATGCTAAGATGTAATCCGAACAGCTCACAGAGTCAGCCACAGAACCCCCTTCTACCTCTGAGGGTATCATCCCTGTGGACTGCCCACACTGCACCCCATGCAGCCACAGGAACACACAGCAGTGGCGACCACATGGAAGTGCTGCAAAGATCGGGTGTCCTGGGCTCTCTCAGCCCTTGCGAGAACTCTCTTAGTGGCACCATCTCTGTATTCACTTACAGTTGAAGAAAAGTATGAGCTGCCCATATGTCCTGCATAAGTGGTCTTTAGGATAAATGGCCATGGAAGGACCACAAAGATGTTTCTATCTTCTACTTGCAAGTTCTTTCCATGGATGGAAGGTGTCCACCACGGGAAAGACGTGAGACATCAAACCCAGCCTGCCAGGAACCCCTTTCTCAGAACAAGACCTGCCGGGCAAGAAAGCTCACGATGGATTTTTTTTTTTCTTTCATCAAAAACAAGCCACGTGGTGGTATCTCTTTACGTGGCTGACGCAGCTCCTTGACTGTTTTGCAGGCCATGAAATCCATGATTTTCATATTCTCAACCTTAAAGGAGGATAAAGAGAAACCCGGGTGCTCGGAAGCTCAGGGTTCACAGAGGTCCAGGGAGGATGCGTGCTGTCACAGAAGCTGTCCGCAGGTGTGCTTCTCCCAGGTCCTACTGTAAGTGTTCACACACAGGAAAAGAGGAGATGCTCTGAAAACACAGGGGTGCTGGAAATAGGGGCTCCTCCGCTCCGGAGGAAAAGGAACCATGGGATTGCCCACAGCCCCAGCTGCCACCTGAGTCAGGGAACAGAGTGACCTTTACAATGTAAATTAGCCAGCTCACAATAAAAGCCAGTTCACACCATTGACTCATGTGTCCAGGCCTCCAAGACTCCACTAGCTCTTTCTTCTTAGTCCCCGTTGTCCTCTGAGCTCTTTCCTGCACACCTCTCGGGGCTGCAGCGAGACATCCACCCTCCATGTTTCCTCCAGCAGTGGGGTGTCCCTGGGCCCTGGGTGCAAACTTGCAACCTTCTGGCCCACGGCACCTCCCTGCTTTCCTGCTTTGGTTTCCTCCTTAGTGTACATCAATATTTAACCTACTGTATATTTGGTACCCTTACCTTGTTTAACATATCCATCTGCCCCACTAGTATGTAAGCAAAGGAGAGCAGGGAGTTTTGTCTGGATTCCCCACGGCTGTGTCCCTGGAACAGTGCCTGGCACAGGGTGGGCATCAATTAATCCCTGGGAAGGGATGAAAGAACCAGTAAAGAGAGGCAAATAGAGAGATGCTGCAGGTATAACAGAGGATGCAGATGCTGGCAGTCGCTGTGAGGGAACTCTAGTCTGCCAGACCTACTGGAGACGTTGTTTTTCCCTTGAAGAAATATACTCTGATTTTCATCGCATAGGTGAGTTGGAAAATATGATTTTTAAATACAGATGCTCAGTTTATAGCCAACTTTATTGGAGTATTTCTGTTCAGTAAATTAATTTGCATCACATCACATTGTAGTGGCTGAATGGGATTTCTGAGAATACTTAGAAGTCTGTGGGTGGTCTTGTCCTTGCTTAGATGCACGTTGATGGTTATATTTTTCTCTTGATAGGGGGGATCGCTCTAATCACAGCACGGCAATGTACAGATAAGAACATTTGTATAACTGGGCTTCATCAGCCATTGTGAAAGGTTTGGTATTGGATTGGAGATTCTGGGGGAGTATGGGGTTAGTTGTTGTCTCTCCCAGGTCGATTTGTCCAATGCTAATTGGCACCAGGAGAATTATAGCCCTCAAAGAGTCTGATGAGAGGATATAAACCATTTCCTCCTAATATTTTATGCCGAAAGTTGATGGTGCAAAGTTTAAGCTCCCTGAAGTCTGACAACTCTTTTGCAATAAATTCTAGGAGGAGAAAATAATGACTCTGGAACATCACCTCATCCCACCCCAGAATAATTTCTTTACTCTTCCAAACCATGGCTGCGGGGATGCCCGCACATGACAAGTGATGGTTGGCAGGGTGTCTCCTGGACCATGAACAGAGTCCCACACCCTTGTTTCTAATGTTGAACTGACTTCCCGGGAACAAAGGCTCTGTCTTCTGGGGGCCCAGATCGATGCTGCCCAGCATCTGTTCGTGGGCACATCCTTTCCACTAACCACCGTGACCAGGAGGGGCAGGACAAAGAGTTGTGCTATCGTTTTGAGCTTGTGATATGGAGTCTTTGTGGTCAGATCACTGCATTGGCAGGCAACCCGCAGATAATGGGCTTTCTAAATTATGCCATGCAATTGGTATTTTCACACTTTTTTCAAATGTAATTTCAAAATTAAATTAGGCCTGATGCAGACAGGAATGCAGTGGGTGCTGTTCCCCGTGGACCATGGCCAGATTCTTCTCAGGCCACGTAGAAGGGGAGGAAACTAATTAAATTTCTAGAACCCCAGGACTGGGTCTCTGTGTGCCGATGTACCCCCCAACCCGCCTCCCTGCTCGAACCTTCCCTGCCTTTCTCGAGGACGCAGTTGGCACCTACAGGTTTCAAAAGGAATCCATCCTCTCCCGGTGGTCACAGTTCGCAAGTGGCAGGAGAGCAGGGGCAGGTGACAGGTGAAGGGGGGTGAGTTGACAGTTATTTGGGTTCTGCTGACTCTCTGCCCCTTCCCTAAAGCCCAGCTAGGCCTGAGCCTAGATTCCGTTGACTGACCCTATCAAGCTGCACATTCTTTATTGGGTCTTGTGTGTTTGCTAAGATCTTGCTTTAGAAAAACCAACTCTACAATGAGGTAGTGTGTCTCCCCAAATCTCCCAGGCGTTGTGTCCTTGGATGACCCTCATCCACCTCATGTACCATGGCCTTGGGGCATAGTAGGACCTTTGTGGGCTCAAGATCATTCCACAGACAGCCTGTGAGCTCTTCCTCTGCAGGAAGGTGTCCTTGGTTCTGTAGGGGAAACAAAAATGCACATGTTGTAGATCCTGTCCTCAGGAAGCTTCCAGCTGGGAGGGAGCCATAACACAGGCTCTTCAATACCAAACACAGAACCCAGCACAGAGCAGAGTACTGCACAGGACAGAGTACCCAGCACAGGGCTAAGTACCAGCACAAGCAGAATACCCAGCAAAGGACAGAGTACCCAGCTCAGGACATAGCACCCAACAAAGGGCAGAGTACCCAGCACAGGGCAGAGTACCCAGCTCAGGGCAGAGCACCCAGCACAGGGCAGAGTGTGGAAAGAGCTGCAAGAGCATCCCAGAGATTCTTTTCCTTTTTTCCTTCTGAAATTTCTGTCCATAATCCATCAAAGAGATAACTTTTTTTGGAAGTAAAATTCACATAACACAATACTCACCATTTTAACCAACTTGAAGTGCACAATTCATTGGTTTTACTACACTCACAAGGTTGTGTAACTGTTCCCACTATCTGGTTCCAGAACTTTTTCAATCCCAGCAAAACAAACCCCATTCCATTAGCAGTCCCACCCCCGTCTTCCGTGTCCACAGCTCCTTCAGCAGCTCACCTTCTGTCTGGAATGTGTCTATTCTGGACATTTCATACAAATAGAATCACACACTATGTGGCTCTGTGTGTCTGGCTCCTCTCCATCAGCATCACGTCGTCCAGATCCATCTGTGCTATCGTGTGTCACTTATCAGCACCTCATCTTTTCTTATGCATGGACCCACCACATTTTGACTGTTCATTCACACCTTGATGGACACTTGAGGTGTGTCTACATCTTTGTTGTTGTGAACAATGCTGCTGTGAACACTTGTGGACAAGTGTCTGTTTCAAAAATATGTTTTAAAATCTTGAGTATATACCTAGGAATGGGATTTCTGGGTCAGGTGGTAATTCTATGTTTAACTTTTTAAGGACTGTTTAACTTTGTACTGCCAGCTGTTTTTAATGTAGGAATGTTTCCATTTGACCAGCACATGTTATTTAATGAACTTTTAATGATGATTTTTGCCATCCTAGTGGGTGAAAAGATGCTCCGTAATGGGCATGCTCTGAACTTCCTCTCAGCCCCTTGCACTTGACCTATGAGACATTGACCCTGGGTGGACTTGGCCTGGAGTGGGGCTGTAGGGGAGGAATGGGGCTGAGGACCCCCAGCCCATGCTTCCTCACCAAGCTGTGGGCATAGAACGCGGGCAGCCATCACCCAGGGCAGAGGCTATGCCATCAAGGCCGTGCGTGGATTTACACCCCAGCTGGGGAGAGGAGCTGTGCCCAACATGCTCAGAAGGTAGTCCTGACTCCTGAAGATGGCTGTCTGCAAGCCAAGGAGAGAGAACTTGGAGGGACAGCAGTGCCCACACCTTGATCTCCAACCTCCAGCCTCCAGGATTCTGAGAAAACAAATGTCTGTTGTCTCTGCCCCCCCACCCCCGACTATGGTACTTGCTAAGGCAGCTCCAGAAAATGAATACAGCGAGTTCCACGTGGGCATTGGTTCCCATTGGTTTCCTTGCAATGAGCCATCTACTCCCTTCATCAAGGTCAGGAGTGACCTGCCCAGGGGCACCTAAGATTTGGTGGAGAGTGAGCAGAGAGGACATGTGGAGTGCTCTAACCTCCTAATTGTGGATAGGAATTGTTTACCTTAAAGTGACTTCATCACTGCTCTTTCCTGCAAATTTCCCATGGCCTACGGCAAAGTGCCGTCTAACTTTCACTCTAGTCCTGTCTCTACCATTTAGTCTTAGGACACTGCCTGGGGGACAATGGGGCCTTCGCTCTCATTTTACAGGAAGGGAGCTGGCACCCGGAGTGGTCATGGAGCATCCCTCAGCAGGTCTGTGTGGGGCTGGGAGAGGAAGGTGCCGGCACACAGAGAATATGCTGCATCCAGAGCCACTCAGCCAGCGAGAACCAGGCCGGGAGGGAGAAGGGAGCGGAGGAAGATGGAAGGAAGGAGGCAGTGCTCTCCCCCAGCTCTGAATTATCAGCTATGCGTTGCTGACTTGGAAGAACAGCTGAGGCTTTTGCAGAGACCGCGAAGGCCCGGGAAGGGCTGCATCTCTGATTTCATTAGCTGTGCTGGGCTAGAGGGAACTAGAAAAGTGCCCTCCTAGACAAAACAGAGGACTGTCCCCTTTTCCTGCCACCTCTGGCTCACAGGGCACAGCACACACACACACACACACACACACACACACACACACACACACACACACAACACACACACTCCATGTTGCCCCTTCCCAACCACAATCTTCCAAACTGGGTTCTTCCCCAATGCTGAGTCAACAGCCCTGTTGACACCGGTCATGCTCTAATGAGTGTGTCAGGTGTGACCTATATGAGTTATACAGTTATAGCTACATCTGCTTTCCTTACTGGTTGAATGGATTAGAGCCCGTGTTCTGTTCATTTTCAGTGCCTGCCTAGCATCTAGCTCATTTCCCAGCACGTAGTAGGCAAATTACTACCACGTGCATGATTGAATTGTATGAAAACTTTTTCCAGTGTTCATCAGTATCACCAAGGGACCCCGACACTGGGAACTCCACGAGTCAGGGGTGGAGAGAACTCTGGTTTCAGAATATCGGGGTGGGGGTCCCCAGCAGCTCTGAATCCCTTGCCTGTTCCTGGGGCTTCTGATCCATACTTAATTCTTTTTGGCTAATAATCTATCAGCAGGCTTCAACAGCATCTGACCGCTGCCTGGCTTCTAGCAGAGGTGGATTCTTGAACAACATTCTGTTCTGTATTAAACGTAGCACTTATCTTTTTAAAAAAAGGAAAAAAAAATGGGTAAAGGCTTTGAACATTGATTTCTACTTTCAGGCTAAGGTTATTTCTTTGGGGAAACAGTGGTAGGATAAAGGGTGTTTTGATCTGTTTTGCATTTGCCTTAAAAAATAAAAATCACACCCAACACTTGACAGTTCATTCATTACACCCACCCACCCCCTGTTTTGTGAGGTTGATACCCAAATGAAGAAAGATTCTCTGCCTGACGATGCACTCCCCTTGCTCTGGAAAAGCCGTGGGTAGGATGGTGACTGGAATCCTAATGACCATGGCACGTCAGGATGGGGAATATACAGCTGCAAAACAGGCAGACCTGGTGGAAATCCTCCATCTGTTGCTTCCATCTGTGGGACCTCAGCTAGGAGCTTAATTTCTTCCCAGGATTCTGTTTATCGCAGATGAAATGGGCTGGGTGCTTGGACCAGCCTGCCAAGGCTGCTGAGACCACATTTATGAAAATACCTGGAACAGAGCAAGTTGTTTTTCTTGTTGTTGTTGATATTATTATATTTAACCTTTAAGACACTTGGGCAGAGCTAAGAGGCCAATGTGATTGAGGTTTCGGGCCATATCAGAGGTTTGAGTGCAAGAGACAGGTGCTGGCCAAGCCTAGAGAAGGGTTTGGACCCATTAAAATGAGTTGGTGTGAAGCACAAAGTCCCCTGGCCGTTGTCCCAGTTAAGCAGACGTGCTCTTTATTAAGGGAACAGTGATTATGTGGATTCTACTGTATTAATAACAATAAATCTGAGTAATGTCCTGAGCATAGCCTCCTTCCCAATGCAATCACTGACTGAGTCCATGCATTAACTCTGAACTGCCTCGTACACAGAATCAGAGCTCCCACTAGCAAATTCCCTCTACCTCAGCCAGGAAACAGTGCCTCTTTGGACACACCCAATGACACAGTTAGCTTGGGACTGAAAGGGAACAAGCCAATCTCTTTCTGATGACATGTAAAGGTGAGCTAGGACAAGATCATTATGGAAATAAGACAAAGAGGGAGGGTGGAGGCAAGAATGAGCACCGACCCCTTTCCAAAATGTGGGCCGCATTTCATCTGTCTCCCAGCCACACTTCCATCAAATCCAGAAGTGTAGGAACTGATTTGTGTTTTGAATCAAAACAGTAAATGCTTTATGGCAGACATTTACTTGCTTATTCATTAGATTTGCATTTACATAAAGAACATTTCCCTCAAAAAAAAAAAAAAAGCAGAGCTGTTGCCTATAAAAGTTTAAAAATAAAATAAGTGGCAGCAAGTTTAGCTGTTAGAAATAAAAGAATGTTGTGTTGTAGCCTATCCTTAAGAGAGAAGCTATGCAGGAAAACATTCTGACCAGAGATCAGAGGCTGGTCCAAGGATAGGAATCCAGTGAACAGAAGTGGTAAAACCCACTTGCAACAGAGCAATTTATTATGGCTATACTAGCAAACAGGAGACCCCAGAATATGGCTTAGCAGCCCATAACCAGCCTCTGAAGTTGACAATCCTGGAAACACTGGGCATGGACAAGAAAGAGAGGTCAAAGGAAGCATCCCAAGATTTCCTCCACCCCCCCTTCCTTCCTTCTCCACTTCCTTCTTTTTCTTTAGATTTAGAGTAGGAGTTGGAGCTGCCAATGGTGCTGGTGAAGGAAAGGGTGAGCCCACGAGTAGAAATGTCCAGAGATCAGGCTGGGACCCAGGAGGGAGCGGGTGCTGTGGGTGCCTGTCTCTTGGGCACCTTCACCAAGGGTTACCTTGAAGGTGCCCCTGCAGAAGAAAGAGAAGTGCCCCAGCCGGGGTCCCACGGGACGGCGCTGCTGCTGTCTCCTGGGGCCCGGGGTTTCCAAAACAGGGCCTGTAACAACCTTGCAAAAACGGGGAAGAAAGAGAGGTAGCAAAGGCGGTGGGATTCGCATGCCCTGAGCCTGCTGTGCTGCCTCACGTGGGTGCTGGGTGGACCCCTTTTGTTTACATGGAGCAGGGGTTAGGGTTGGGAAGGCCAGGGGTGCACAGACAGGGGGTGAGGAGAGGCGGTGAAGGTTGACACCAGCAGTTCTGTGATTAAGAGCAGAGTGAGCATCCGGGGAGCTCGTTGGCATGAGCTGTCTCACTGGGGGCTGGGTGGGGTCAGAGATGCAGCCTCAAGTTCACCGGGGCTCTTCTGAAGTGCAGAGGCTCTGCCCCCAGACCTGCAAATCAGAGCTGATTTCAGTAAGGGCCTCGGGAGACTGACAGGCCCGTTAGATTGCTCTGCTTTAGACCATTCATCTTAAAATGTGATTCTGAACAGAGAGAGGCTGGGAAGAAGATAGAGGGAAAGGTAAGCAAAGGAATTGCCTTAAAAAAAAAAGATCCATTTATTATCACAACAAATATTAATAAGCTCTTACCTTCCATGCATGTGGAGACAGCACAGCAAGACAGGATGCTCTGTGAGCGCTCGGAGCTTCTTTTCCAGGGAGCAGCAACAGACCGCTCCCAAATACATGGTAGGGACGATGTCAGCTTTGTGACAAGTGTCATGAAGAATAAAGCAAGATAATGTGACAGGAAGTACTGGGGGGGATGGTTCCAGAGTGGGTGGTCAGGAGTGACATTTGAGATGAAACCCCAAAATAAGAAGTCAGTCAGAGGAAGATCTAGGCAAGAACATTTCAGAAAGAGGCGACAGGAGGTGCTAAGGCCCTGGGGCAGAGGAAGGTGGGCTGTTAAGATGGAAGGAAAATGGGCAAAGGACTTGAATAGGTATCTCTCCAAAGAAGATATATGAATGGCCACCAGGCACATGAAAACGTGCTCAGTGTCACTAATCATCAGGGGAATGCAAATCAAGACCACAGTGAGATCTCACCTCACACCTGTTAGGATGACTATTATCAAAAACAAAAGATAACAAGTGCTGGGGAGGATGTAGAGAAAAGGGAGCCCTTGTGCACTGTTGGTGAGCATGGAAATTGGTGCAGCTGCTATGGAAAACAGCATGGGGGTTCCTCAAAAATTTAAAAATAGCACTACCATAGGATCCAGCAATTTCCCCTTTAGGAATATATCTATAATGATTGAAATCAGGATCTCAAAGAGATAGCTACACTCCCATGTTCATTGCATCATTATTCATAATAGCCAAGATATGGAAACAACCCCAATGTCCATTGATTGATAGATGAATGGATAAAGGAATTGTGATATATATAATGGAAAATTATTCAGCCTTTTAAAAAAATAGGAAATCCTGCTATTTGTGATAACATGGATGGACCTGAAGGACATTATGCTAAATGAAATAAACCAGACAGAGAAAGACAAATACCGTGTGATCCCACTTATAGTTAGAATGTAAAACAGTCAAACCCATAGGAGCAGAGAGTAGAATGGTGGTTGCCAGGGGCTGAGAGGAGGTGATGGTCAAGTGGTACCGAGTTCTAGTTATGTGAGATGAAAAGTCCTAGAGATTTCTAACATCATGTCTAGAGTGAGCAGTAAGATATTGTGCACTTCAAAACATATTAGAAGATTAGATCTCATATTAAGTGTTCTTACAAAAAAAACACACACACACACAGCAAACTAGAAATAAAGAACAAGAGGAAGTTTTTGGAGGTTTGGTACCTTGACTGTGGAGATGGTATCACAGGTGCTTGCATGTGTCCAAACACATCAAGATGCACGCAATTGTTTGTATATCAATGGTACTCCAATAAAGCTAAAAAGCTCCAAATTTCAGGCAGCCAGTGGGATTGGAGCACAGATAGGAAGTTGGTGAGTAGGAGGGATGAGGATGGGGGAGAGGCAGGCTCCCTGGCTACCAGTGAGAAGGGTGGATCTGGGCCTAAGACTGCCTTGGCGGGAGGGAGTGCTGACCATCATTGAAGAGCAGGAGGCACCAGCCGGAGGGAGGAGATAATGAAGATACAGAAGCAAGGCCACTGTGTGCCGGGAGGAACTCTCTGGAAAGGCAATTAGGAATTGCATGGCCTCTCGCTGAATGGGTGATCATCCCTCCTTTTCAAAGCAATCACTCATAAAATTAAGGCCTAAGAGAAAGAAAGGGCGTGAGAGATGGAATACAAATTGAGTTTCAGGGGGTGAAACTTTGCAATTCTGGTACACAGAGGCCCTGCCGGCAAGGCCGGGGATTCGGCAAAGCCGGGGATTTGGCCAGGAAGTGGCCGCAGGTCACTCCAGCAGCACATTTGTAATTCTGTCCCCTCCTCTCTCCTGCTCTGCACTAAATTCTTCACACTGAACACCACCTCATGCTCCGAGATGGACTTTTATTACCTCTGCATAGGTAACGCATAACAATAAACAGCTTTTAAACGTGAGCTGCACAGCCGTGCAGGTAACAAGCCAGCTGCTACCTGGCATCACTCCACAAATATATGACAGGGACGGGGTTGCTTAGCCAAGGTCAGGCCATGGTCAGCCTTAAATATTCAAGGCCAGGAAGACAAGCCCGAGGAGAGCAGGGCCAGTGGGAAGGCATCTATGGGGAGACAGACTGATGCTACCCACACTGTGTCCGAAGGGACTCTGCCCTGGGGACACCTGCCTGCCCACCAAGGAGAAGTCCCCTCACCGGACACTCACAGTGCACTGACCACTCCCTTTGTCTCCTTTAACAACCTGGGAAAACCACCCTTAACCTCTTCGCAGTTTTCCCCCTGCAGCCTCACCCTCAGGAAGACTGGAGGAGCCCAGGGCACATGCGTAGAGGGTCTTTCTATCAAAAATCACTCTCCTGCTGATGCCTGGAATCCCCACAGAGGCACTAGCTCTCTGTGCCTTCAGACAGGAGTTCTCTCTCTTAGCTGCCTGCACTTCGTGGAGAGGTGGGCTGTTAAGACTCTGACACCCCTGTGTAAATGATTTTATCCAGTGGAACAGAGTCTCAGAAGATGGTGCCTGAGAATCCTCTTCACCTAATCAATTTTTCTTTCAAGGATGAATTGCTGACAGCTATAAGAAGTTAGACTCCAAGCAGATGTTCTCAAGATACAAATTACTATGTATAAATAGATAAGCAACAAGGATATATTGTGTAGCACAGGGAATACAGCCATTATACTCTATACGAATACTGAATCCCTACGCTCTATACCTGAAACTAATATAATATTACAAATAAATTATACTTCAATCTTTTTTAAAGAAGATGTTCTTGCATCCTGGCCATCAGCCCCGGTTCACGTTTCCGGGATTCCCATGATGCCTGGTTGTTGCAGAGGGTGCGAAGGTATCCCTATCTTACAGACAGTGCTACTAGGATGGATGCAGCCTAGACTCAGACTCAGATGTGGGGAGCTTCCAAGCTCAGGGTCTACTCTCCAGCAGGCATCTCCTGGGAGCCCATCATTGTTTCCACAGCGTCAGGGGGCTAGTGGTTCCATTCCAGACACTCACGCCTCCTTCGCTTGTCTCAGGGCAGTATTGCTACTTTCAGGACGTGCCCTACCAGCTGTTGCCCCCAGTGGTCCCTGACTTTCTCTTCCACCAGCACCCCATAATAGCACCCTCTTTATTTAACAGGAGCATCTGTCTCTGCTAAGTCATGGAGGGGCGCTGGGGCACCAGTTGGAGGGGACACAGGCGGGGCATGGATTCCCCTATTGTAAAGGAAATTTGCTAACCCTAACCCTAATCCTAACCCTAACCCTGAGAAGTTTACAGTACAGTTGGACATAGCCTCCAGGGAACAGGTACAGAATAAATGCAGAAGCAGCCACAAAGCCCCCAAGGGTTTGAGAGGTACCAAAATTTGCCACTCCCAAATGTGCCTTTTGGCACATGGATTATTTTGAGCTAACAGCCACTGAGAACCAGCACACACTAAAAACAGGTCACAGATTCCCCTTTTGTAAAGGAAATCCCCATTTGTGGAGGTGTGTCACTGTCCCACACCAGGAAGAGGAGGGCTCTTCACAGCCCTTATCTATGAAGAAGGCACCAGCTTCATCTGCAAAACACACCTCACTAAACAACCCTTGTTTACCATGCTTTTTCCAGTCACCCTCCCATAACTTGACTCCCCCACCCAGAAACCCCAAACTCCTTTTATTTTGTTGGTTTTAAGCCCAAGTTCTATCCATCCCTTTGGGTCACTTATCGCTGGGCGCTCCCATGTGCGCATGCCAAAGGCACATGTTTCTTTTTCTCTTGGTTAACCTGTCTTTGGTCCATCTCATTATGGGTCCCCAGCTGGAGAACCTAAGATGGGTAGATAAAAAGTATTTTCCTCCCCTCACCCCCTTCTGTGCAGTCTCACATACTCACTTTCTTCCCCTTCAAGGCATCCTCATTGTAAGGTGGATACATCTGTCTGATGCATCCAAGATAAAGATAAAAATACTCCCACCTACTGCATGGCTGTTAGGCACTTCCCAGACTCCTTCCAGTGTCCTTGACTTCTCCCAACAATCCCATGAAGTAGGAACGATTTGTCTCATTTGAGAGAAGAGGAAACCAAGGATCCAAGTGATTAAGTGCCTTGCCTGAGTTCCTTGAAAATGAGTCAGAGCCAAATGGAACCTCTTTTTCATCCAGCCCAAAAGTGACTCACCCAGGTCCACTCATCTTGTACTTGGCTGAGCAGAGACGTCCCTGGGATGTTTGAACTCTTGTTGCCCTGCAGTCCTGCCACCCCTGGACACTCTGCCCTCACTGGGTGTGACAGTCCCTCTGCAAGAGGTGACCAGGCAGCATCTGCCCCAAGCACCCAGACCTGTCTTTGCCCTGGCATCCCTTTACCACCCCACGGTGGCCCCATCACCCCCACATGCCCTGTTTCTTTCTCCTCTGGCAGAGGAATCACAGGCTCAGATGAGCTTTAATTTGTGACTGGACACGTTCCAACAACATATTTCCACGTCAGATGTTTCATTTACTCCGTTCATCCGGAATTCTGTGATCCTATCTCAGAGCCTAACAGTCTTCAGCTTGGGCAATTGACACATCCAAATGGACTATTTGGATGGAAGCTTCCATCTGACCAAGTGCAGCCAAAGCACCAGCAAATGGAAAACACAAACATATGGCAGAAGGAGAGGAGCAGATTTCCAGCCATATTACAAGCTCTGTGTTTGTCACAGAGGGCTCTTGCAGGGGACAAAACTCTTACTGTCTTTGCTCATGGAGGACGGCCTTCAGGGCAGAATAATGATAACTGAGAATTTTGGTTCAAGTTAACTCTTACATTAGCAAAGTTCTTGAATATTAAATTTTGGCATTTATTTTCATATAAACTTTTAAAAATTAAACACTACAGTGTTAGTCTTATGACCAAAATTATGAGCCTGGGCAAAAATTATGAGTCTGGGCATAGTTCTGGTTGAAGGAAAACCCAGCTTCACTAAAAACAGCATCAGAGAAGGGAGGATGGTGGCAGAAGCCAGGAAGGAAATGCCCCATGCCACAGATACCATACCCATGTGTCCTAGACTCTGGTTGCCAACATCCTGAGATCTCTGAGAAGCTGAGGGAGGAACAAAATGGGATTGGATTTGGGGATAATTTCAGAACCTAGAGATGGTGTTCCAGGGGTTGGTGTCTCCTTCAGAGCCTCCTGCTGTAGTCAGAGACTGGTTCAGAACACAGAGGCATTCC
>NW_006774135.1:3274636-3288445 GCF_000442215.2 Lipotes vexillifer
CATTCCTGCAGCCAAAGCAAACTTCACCAAGATGGGGTGAAGGCTGGTAGGGAGACCCCAAGGAGAAACACCCTCAGAGAAGGCCAGTAACATGGCGGGGGTGTCTGTATCAGTTCGGGTCCTCCAGAGAAACAGAACCAGTAGGATGCCTATGTCAGTATCTGTATCTGTGTTTCTGAATATATCTCCCTCTATTTATCTCTCTATCTGAGATTGTGAGGCTAGCAAGTCCTAAATCTGCAGAGTAAGCATGCAGTCTAGAGACCCAAGGAACATTTATGATGTGATCTTAAGTCCAAAGGCCATTTGAAAACTCTAATTCAAAAAGGTACATGTACCTCTATATTCACAATAGCACTGTTTACAACAGCCAAGACATGGAAACACCCTAAATGTCCATTGACAGATGAATCTATAAAGAAGATGTGGTGTACACACACACACACACACACACACACACACACAAAATGGAATATTACTCAGCCATAAAAAAGAATGAAATAATGCCATTTACAGCAACATCAATAGACCTAGAGATGATCATACTAAGTGAAGTAAGTCAGAAAGAGAAAGACAAATACCATATGATATCACTTATATGTGGAATCTAAAATATGACACAAATGAACTTATCTATGAAACAGAAACAGATTCACAGATATAGAGAACAGACCTGTGGTTGCCAAGGGGGAGGGTAGGTGGGGAAGGGATGAAGTGGGAATTTGGGATTAGCAGATGCAAACTATTATATATAGGATGGATAAACAGCAAGGTCCTACTGTACAGAACAGGGAACCATATTCAATATTGTGTGATAAACCATGATGGATTTATGGATTATTACTCAACCATTTACATGTATGTATATAAATAACTGAATCACTTTGCTGTTCAGCAGAAATTAACACAACATTGTAAATCAACTAGACTTCATTATTTAACAAAAAAAAAAAACACTGTATGGAGACAAAATTCCCTCTTCCTTGGGGGGGCCGAGTCTTTTTCTCTCAATGTCTTCAACTGATTGGATGAGGCCCGCCCACTATGCAGGGTGATGTGCTCTACTCAAAGGCTATTGATATAAATGTTAATCTCATAAAAATACCTTCACCATGACATCTAGACTAGTGTTTGATTGATACTTGGGTATCATGGCCCTATCAAGTTGACCCATAGAATTAACCATCACAGGGTCTCAGGACTCAAGTGGATGGTCCTCCCCAGCAAGGGAGGCTCAGATGTGTCCAGTCAGCATAGCACCACTCGTGTGTCTGGGCCCAGCATGGGAGGACAGCTGGGGGACATGCTGGGCAATTCTTCTGGCAACAAGGGAGGTGGTTTGCTCTAGTTCAACCACTGAACACAATTTCCCTGGTGCCAAGGAGTGCACTAGGATGGCTCCTTTTCATCTTCTATGTTCCTCGTCAACATGACTATTAATCCACGTGAAAAGAATGTGAGGCTATTCCAGCTCAACCATCATCATGGCCCAGAGCACGGTCTTAGCATGAGCCTCATACATGCAGTGTTCCTGGTACTTCAATCAGGTTGGGGAATCCTTGTGTCCCCAGGAGCACTCACTTGGATCGCTAGGAACCAATTATAATGATAATTATGACGATACGACGTTTTATAAAACTGTAAGTGCTTAAGGGTAGAGTAAATGAGACACAATATCAGATTAAAGCACCTCCCACCTGCCCTGTTTCCATGGCTAAGCAAGCAACGTCCAGTTCTGATAACACAGCTAAGGATGCTAGACTCGGCCAAGGATGAACGCTGGGCTTGAGTCTCTGGCTTCAGCCCTGGGTCCCATCCACCAGGCTCAGCCTCTCGTCAATGGTAAACATAGGCAAGGGAGTGTCAGATCTAAAACTCACACACTGCAGGCTTGGGTTCTGTGTGGCCCAGGTCTCCTTGCTTTTTCCCATGGAAATAGGGTGTCAACTTGAAGATGGTTATCCTCAGTCACCGCGGGGACTCTGCCAAATTACCCCACTGGGAAATAGCTCCAAGTTTATCTTTTATGCATGATGGGACCAGCAGGGTCATCTTAGACATCATAAACACAGGTCTGTGACAAACAGCTTTTCCAAGATCTATGGGAAACAGTTCCATGCAAGTTAATTTTGAACAAGAAAGAACGACAAGGTCAAAATTGTGGGTCAGGGTGGGAGTGAACAGGCAAGGACTCAGATGCCAGAGTGTCCTGAGAACAGCTTCAGCAGCATGTACTCGAGCACAGGAGGGTGTGTACACGAGTGTAGGTGAGTGCTATGAGTATTCGCACAAATACATGTGTATGCGCATGTGTGTCACCTCTCAGATCATAGGCGGAGTATCTGCAGTGACATCAGTTAAGCATGGCAGACAGCATGTGTAAGTTTCACACTTCAGGGTACGTCCCTTCTTGATATGAAAATGGAATCCACAACTAGGGAGCTGGTGGGCTGGCATCAATCTCCCCGGAGCTTGTCTGCAATTAAGAGAGAGAGGTGTGATGCAGTTCTTTACTTTGTAACAAGGAAGGATGCTGTGGAGTTCATGACTCATGTAATCGGTTAGGTGGCTCTTAGGCTCTCAAGTCAGGCTTCCACTCAGCTAATGACAAAGACTGAAATCCAGACTTCATCTTCATCTTAAATTTCAACAGGGAAAACCTTGGGAGTGTACGCTCATGGTCGATTTTATCAGACTCTCAAGTCTTCCAGGAGCTTCTTGGTCTGCTCTGAGGACACTTTCTTGCCTATAAAAGGGGGTCCAAAAATATTGGTGGAGTTTAATTGGATTACATGATGCAGAATCAAAGGAAAGACTAAACAATCGAATTGAAGCAGAGACATGAACGTCAGCCACTCAGCCAGATGAAGATGTTTTCATCCTGACTGGGTTGTTGACCCTGGCATAAGATGAGAGAAAACTTGTGTCTTCCCTCTTGTGCTACGAGAAGAATGTGTTAATTTCAATGAGGAATTAATTTGGTCAAACGATGTGCACAGGGTCAGCCAGGGTAAGATCAGAATTTTATTATGTACAATGGCCCAATGTCAAAGCAAATTCAAGTCCTCAAGAGAAGCTTTGCAATTCCTTATTTAGATGGGACGTCTCCTTCCTTCCATGTGTTGGGATTCCATCCCCACAGTCACCGCTGGGAGCTATAGTTTTGACTGGCTTCTGAATCATGTGAATACTAAACAGAATAATGACTATTGTATTTTGTTTTTCTCCTTTGGCTTTTTATTATTCCCAAGATGGCTAAATGGATTAAGGTCTGAAAGCGTTTAAAAAGGAAAGAAAAATAGTTTGTTTTCTGGTCAAGACCAACAGGAAATGATTTTGGCCCCAAAGACATTTTCAGAGTGAGTAATTATCGATCAAAAATAAACTTATAATAGAAAAAGGTTTTCCATTATTACTATAAAGTGAGCTACTAGGAATGCAATCGTACTTATATATGGAGATATGGTTTTTATTTTAGAAAATGCCTATAATTCTCATGCATGCAATCTTGGAATGGATTGTAAATTTCTATTTGACCACAAGGCAAAGACCCAAGGACAGTTTGAGGAGGCAACAGTGCAACCAGGATTCCTAAGTCACAGTCACAGCGGTTGTCTGAATACATGGAAAATACTTGCTTAACTGTCACCCTTGCAGCTGTAATTAAAAGGAAAAGCACTCTCTTGTATGGGCAATGTTACATTCTGCTCTGCGGTTTAACCAGTGCATTCCCAGGAACACCACCTTAATTAAAGACATAAATCCATTCAGTCATCTGCATAAGCACTGCGAATTGCAAGACTTTGAGGGTCTTTCTCCTCCAGGTGCCACATCGTGGACAAGATGGAAATGATGAATTGCGACAATCACAATGCAACAGTGACAAAGAAGAGATAAAACAAGAAAAAAGTGTGGATTTTGGTGTTAGACAATAGATAAGCAAGGGGGCTTTTTTTCCTCAACACATTTCCCCGTCCATCATTCTAAAGTTTCTTTATCAAAGTGTGGGATCCCAGGACATGGACATGGCCTGGGAGCTCAGAGTCCCTTCCTTGTAAAGCAGTGAGGAGAGCCTCTGGGGCGTTCTTGGTCACTGCACTCCACACCCTTCTACACCCTGACTGCTAATCATCCCAGGGAGATGCTCAAAGCTTCCACCGGGAGAGGCAAACTTCCCCTCCCACTAGTGAGTTTAGAGAGAGGAGCCCAGAGGCTGCTTCAAAGTGATAGTTCCAAAAAGAGGAAGCCCTCCTGGACTGTTTTTAGAGGCAGCTGCCAATCTCCACCAGGCCCAGGACACGCTGCCCAGCTTCCTAGAAGATCTTTGCCTGGTGATGGAGACCCCCTTTCTGACTCCCTCCTTTCTCCTTTGCACAATCTCCATCTCCCCCATTACTGTTTCTTTCTTGGAAGTTCTATTTCCATTTCAAATCACGTGGAGAGTCTCCCTTCTGGTCCTAAAAACAGACTAACCCTTATCTCAGAGGCCCAATGGACACCAGGTCACGACAAATGAGGCTTTTTCTTTCCTTTGAGATGAAAGTGAATGGGCTGGTCTGAGGGACCAAGGGGGTGAGGACAGGAAATCTGAGAGGGACACTGATGCTAGTTTGGGTTGGCAGGGGCCTCGAGGGGGCACATGTAGACAGAGGGCTGGGACTCATTTCCCTCCCCTGCTGATAGGGGCTCCTGTTTGCACAGAGGGACCTGTGCATCCCCAACACTAGGAACTGATACATACAATCTAAAGGAAGTTTTTGTGACACTCCTCCATGAGACTTCACCCTCCTTGTTGCCACATACAACAAAGGCAGTGTGGCTCTTTCTTTGTGAAATGGTCCACAACAGCTCTGCCTGGCCCCAGCTTTCTTGGCAGAAGAGGTAACACTGCAGTGGATGTCTTAAAGGATGTGAGTTGCTGTACACTCCAATCAGAAGTTGTAGACGAAGTGGAACCTCCTCCTCTTGGCTTCACATTTCCAGGGGAAGGGACATTTATGGCTGTAACACCTAAGGCCTCTCTCCATCTCTCGACAAGAATCACTGGTGAGTTTGGAAAAGGCAGGGTGTCGGATGGCCTAGTTCTGTCTTCACCTTGGTCCATTTCTGGCTCTTCTGCTTGTGATGACCCCGGGTAAGTTCATTTGGGGACTGAGAATTAGGAGGCTCCCTGTAGCTGAATCCCTAAACCATGTTCTCCAGACTGCCTTAGCAGTAGTAAAAGTTTTATTTTGGTTCACTATTCTTTTGTCTTATCACCCAATTGCTACCACATGCAAGTGAGCTCTGGATCCAGTAGGGGCCACCCTGGACTCTCCTGACTGTATACCTGCGGCGAGAGACCATGCGATCAGGGGAGGACGGAGAGAGGAAGAGACTCTGCCTTCTCAGAGGTCCCTTTGTGGCTTCAGACTGGATTTGAGCGGCTTCATTTTAAAACCTTTCTCATCTCAGCTGGAGGGAGGGGACAGTGTGGCCCTCAGCAGCATGGTGTGGACAGAAGACACTGTGGATTCTGGTCCTGAGGAATCTATCAGTGTGTGGGCAAAACCTTCATACTCTGTGCCAACAGGGAGGAGCCTTCTGTACAGGTGAGTCTTCAATCTGGGAAAAGAAGAAAGGGAGGCCTGGTGGGAAAAGTAGAGGAAAAACATAACTTCTGAGAAGTGTGCTAATGTGCTAGGGTTCAGATATAGTAAATGGTCAAAGAAAAATGAGGGAAGATTCTTACAATACCTCTTTTTTTTCCTGGATGTTAATAATATTATATTGACATGTGATACTCTGTCTATAAGACAATGAAACTGGTTTGTCCATGGATCTCCATTGGACTTTCTCATTTCACTATTGACTAAAGGTTAAGAACAAAGGGGCACATGGATTCTTGTCTATAAATCACCAACTCTCTTGCTGCTGGAGAACTAATTACGCTGACAGCCCCATCTTTTACACTGCATTTATTACAATGGTCGTGCTCGGGGATGAGTAGTGGATGGAAGGAAACACTGAGAGCTTTGTCTGTATCCCTACCCTAGACCATCAATCTTCTCAATAAAACGAGGCAGGAGGTGTCATCCTTCCAGAAGGGATGGGATAAAAGATGTGCTGCTGAAACAACTTATTATTACGCATTTGCATATGAGAACTTGCAATTTGTACCCATCAAACTTGCTTCTCCTAGGCTGGCTTTAGCCCTTTGTTTTTAAATTAATAATTTTCAGTAAACCCAAAACCATGGAAGAAGCTTTAGAATGATGCAGAAGGGCCTGGTACTGTGGGTATGTATGCGTTTAGTATGTGTTAAATGGATTTTTAATTGATAAAGTAAATAGGCCCCCATTACAGAAAGTATAGAAAAGTGAAAGCATTGGTTTTCCTCTTGGGAGTCATACAGGTTTCTCAGATTTAAATGAATGGCTGCATGAGAAAACCCTAGATCAGGGGTCCCTGAAGTGTGGATGCTGGCTGGCAGCAGCACAGAACCTGTTAGACTTGCAAATTCTTAGGCCCCACCCAGGACTTACAGAATCAGAAACTCTGAGAGTGGGGCCAGTAATTTGTGTCTGAACAAGCCTTCTGGGTGATTCTGATAGACATTCAGGTGTGGGAACCTCTGCTCCATACGAGACTTAAAAAACAAGTGGTGACAATAATTTGTGGAGGGCATTCCCAGTGAGACAAACCTAGGAACAGTCATATCACTTGACAGAATGCAGCTCCTCTCCTGTGGGTGTGCACAGCCTAAAGAAAGACATAGTAGACACTCAGAATGTCAAAAAAGTATTGCAGTTATACTGAATTTCTCCCAAATACTAGCATTGTGTGTGTGTGTGCATGTGTGTGTGTGTGGGGGGGGTGGCAGTGGGTTGTGGGGTTGGGAGAGGGCACATGGGACTTCACAATTTTCTTCTTCACAGGCTTGGAAAGCCAACCTACTATCCATTTAGTAGATAACAAATACTCAGTGAACATCTGCTACATGCCACGGGTGATTGTATATGAAACATTGGTGAATAACATGGGAGAAATCCTCTCCTTCTACACTTCTAAACTACTCTATCTTAGTGGATCCTACAGCCTCATACTATCACTTTTAAATGCTGGTATTATGTAATAGGTGATTAAAAAAGTGTGAGCAGAGGGAAACAGAAAAAAGCTTCATTTGGAATCATCTGCAATGTAATTCATTACCAGTATTTTGTCAATGATGTCACACGCATGATTACATTTCCCTTTAATGTTCAATCAAGGATGAGGACAATGAGAAATGGAGAGATACCCTGGGGAGCCTTCCAGCTACAAAACAATTGGTTCTTGCATAAAATATAATTTTTATTGCCTCCCTCATCTTGCATGGAAAACTCAAAGTGGTCTTAAAAAGGGGAAGTAGAAAAACAAAACCTAAAACAAGAGAATGCACTTTCTTTTCAAGTGCTCATGGAACATTCTCCAGGATAGACCATATTTTGGGTCACAATCAAGCCTTGGTAAATTTACAAAAACTGAAACCATATCAAGTATCTTTTCTGACCACAATGCTATGAGACTAGATATCAATTACAGGAAAAAATCTGTAAAAAAAAAACCGCATGGAGGCTAAACAATGCACTACTAAATAACCAAGAGATCACTAACTAAATCAAAGAGGAAATCAAAAAATACCTAGAAACAAATGACAAGGAAAACATGATGACCCAAAACCTATGGGATGCAGCAAAAGCAGATTTAAGAGGGAAGTTTATAGCAATATAATCCTACCTCAAGAAACAAGAAACATCTCAAATAAACAACCTAATCTTACACATAAAGTAATTAGAGAAAGAAGAACAAAAATACCCCAAAGTTAGCAGAAGGAAAGAAATCATAAAGATCAGATCAGAAATAAATGAAAAAGAAATGAAGAAAACAATAACAAAGATCAATAAAACTAAAAGCTGGTTCTTTAAGAAGATAAACAAAATTGATAAACCATTAGCCAGACTCATCAACAAAAAAATGGAGAAGACTCAGATCAATAGAATTAGAAATGAAAAAGGAGAAGTAACAACTGACACAGCAGAAATACAAAGGATCATGAGAGATTATGACAAGCAACTACATACCAATAAAATGGACAACCTGGAAGAAAAGGACAAATTCTTAGAAATGCACAACCTTCTGAGACTGAACCAGGAAGAAGTAAAAAATATAAACGACCAATCACAAGCACTGAAATTGAGACTGTGATTAAAAATCTTCCAACAAACCAAAGCTCAGGACCAGATGGCTTCATAGGCGAATTCTATCAAACATTTAGAGAAGAGCTGACACCAATCTTTCTTGAACTCTTCCAAAACATGGCAGAGGGAGGAAGACTGCCAAACACATTCTACAAGGCCACCATCACCCTGATACCAAAACCAGACAAAGATGTCACAAAGAAAGAAAACTACAGGCCAATATGACTGATGAACATAGATGCAAAAATCCTCAACAAAATACTAGCAGAGAGAATCCAAAAGCACATTAAAAGGATCATACACCATGATCAAGTGGGGTTTATTCCAGGGATGCAAGGATTCTTCAATATATGCAAGTCAATCACTATGATAAACCATATTAACAAATTGAAGGAGAAAAACCATATGGTCATCTAAATAGATGCAGAAAAAGCTTTTGACAAAATTCAACACATATTTATGATAAAAACCCTCCAGAAAGTAGGCATAGAGGGAATTTACCTCAACATAATAAAGTCCATATATGACAAACCCACAGCCGACATCGTCCCCAATGGTGAAAAACTGAAACTATTTCCTCTAAGATCAGGAATATGACTAGGTTGCCCACTCTCACCACTATTATTCAACACAGTTTTGGAAGTTTTAGCCACAGCAATCAGAGAAGAAAAGAAATAAAAGGAATCCAAATCAGAAAAGAAGTAAAACTGTCACTGTTTGCAGATGACATGAAATTATACATAGAGAATTCTAAGGATGCTACCAGAAAACTACTAGAGCTAATCAATGAATTTGGTAAAGTAGCAGGGTACAAAATTAATGCACAGAAATCTCTTGCATTCCTATACACTAATGATGAAAAATCTGAAAGAGAAATTAAGGAAACACTCCCGTTTGCCATTACAACAAAGAGAATAAAATACCTAGGAATAAACCTACCAAAGGAGACAAAAGACCTGTATGCAGAAAACTATAAGACACTAATAAAAGAAATTAAAGATGATGCAAACAGATGGAGAGATATACCATGTTCTTAGATTGGAAGAATCAACATTGTGAAAATGACTATACTACCCAAAGCAAACTACAGATTCAATGTAATTCCTATCAAACTACCAATGGCATTTTTTACAGAAGTAGAACAAAAAAATTCACAACTTGTATTGAAACACAAAAGGCTCCGAATAGCAAAAGCAGTCTTGAGAAAGAAAAATGGAGCTAGAGGAATCAGGCTCCCTGACTTCAGACTATACTACAAAGCTACAGTAATCAAGACAGTATGGTTCTGGCACAAAAACAGAAATATAAATAAATGGAACAGGATAGAAAACTCAGAGGTAAACCCACGCACATATAGTCACATTATATTTGATAAAGGAGGCAGGAATATACAATGGAGAAAAGACAGTCTCTTCAATAAGTGGTGTTGGGAAAACTGGACAGCTACATGTAAAAGAATGAAATTAGAACACTCCCTAACACCATACACAAAAATAAACTCAAAATGGATTAAAGATCGAAATGTAAGGCCAGACACTATAAAACTCTTAGAGGAAAACATAGGCAGAACACTCTATGACATAAATCAAAACAAGATCTTTTTTGACCCACCTCCTAGAGAAGTAGAAATAAAAACAAAAAATAAACATATGGGACCTAATGAAACTTAAAGGCTTTTGCACAGCAAAGGAAACCATAAACAAGACAAAAAGACAACCCTCGGAATGGGAGAAAATATTTGCAAACAAAGCAACTAACAAAGGATTAATCTCCAAAATATACAAGCAGCTCATGCAGCTCAATACCAAAAAAAAAAAAAAAAACTTAATCCAAAAATGGGCAGAAGACCTAAGTAGACATTTCTCCAAAGAAGATACACAGATTGTCAACAAACACATGAAAGGATGATTAACATCACTAATCATTAGAGAAATACAAATCAAAACTACAATGAGATATCACCTCACACCAGTTAGAATGACAATCATCAAAAAATCTACAAACAATAAATGCTGGAGGAGGTGTGGAGAAAAGGGAACCCGCTTGCACTATTGGTGGGAATGTAAATTGATACAGCCACTATGGAGAACAGTATGGAGGTTCCTTAGAAAACTAAAAATAGAACTACCAACAATCCCAGTACTGGGCATGTAGCCTGTGAAAACCATAATTCAAAAAGAATCATGTACCACAATGTTCCTTGCAGCTCTATTTAAAATAGCCATGGGCTTCCCTGGTGGCGCAGTGGTTGAGTATCTGCCTGCCAATGCAGGGGACACGGGTTCAAGCCCTGGTCTGGGAGGATCCCACATGCCACGGAGCGACTGGGCCCGTGAGCCACTGCTACTGAGCCTGCGCATCTGGAGCCTGTGCTCTGCAACAGGAGAGGCCACGATAGTGAGAGGCCCATGCACCACGATGAAGAGTGGCCCCCATTTGCCACAACTGGAGAAAGCCTTCACACAGAAACAAAGACCCAACACAGCCATAAATAAATAAATAAATTTTAAAAAGTAAAATAAAATAGCCAGGACATGAAAGCAACCTAAGTGTCTCTCAACAGATGAATGGATAAAGAAGATGTGGTATATATATACAATGGAATATTACTCAGCCATAAAAAGAAACAAAGTTGAGCTATTTGTAGTGAGGTGGATGGACCTAGAGACTGTCATACAGAGTGAAGTAGGTCAGAAAGAAAAAAACAAATACCATATGCTAACACATATATGTTGAATCCAAAAAAATAAATAAATATGCTTCTGAAGAACCTAGGGGTAGGACAGGAATAAAGATACAGATGTAGAGAATGGACTTAACACAGGGTGGGGGAAGGGTAAGCTGGGATGAAGTGAGAGAGTGGCATGGACATATATACACTACCAAACGTAAAATAGATAGCTAGTGGGAAGCAGATGCATAGCACAGGGAGATCAGCTTGGTGCTTTGTGCCCACTTAGAGGGGTGGGATAGGGTGAGTGGGAGGGAGACACAAGAGAGAGGAGATATGGGGATATATGTATATGTATAGCTGATATACAGCAGAAAGTAACACACAATTGTAAAACAATTATACTCCAATAAAGATGTTAAAAAATAAAATTAAAAATAAATTAAAAAACAAAACAAAACAAAACGTCTGAGCTGTGAACCACAAATGCAGCAAAGCTTCCTTTCAGGGGGTAGTCTGGTCCAGCAGCAAGGAGAAAAACTAACCTTGAGACTCCAGGTTAAGCCTGGGGATGTGGAAGGGAGACAGAGTCACCCTGAGAGGTGGCTTCCCCAGGCTCAGGGCAGAAGTGAATGAAAATCTTCTTTTGAGAAAAGTATTTTCCATCCTGGTTCCTACAGTAAAGGCCACCTCTCTGAGCTCATTACCAACAATTACCAGAACAAACCACCATGAGTGAAAATCTGCAGAAAAAACACATTCAGATTTATGATCCCAAGGGATGAAATGCTAGAATTATTACAAGAAGAATAGCATATAATAGTGTTATGAACATTTAAAGAAAAAAGAAAATGGAATTACAAAATGAGGAAGCAGAAACAGGCAGACTGAGCAAAGAACCAGATAGAAATTTTTGAAATGAAGGGTAAAATTATTAAAATTTTAGTCTCTATGTTAAAATCAGATTGGGCACAGCTGAGGGAAGAATTAATGAACAGGAAGGTAGACTTCAAGCAATTAACCATAATATACCATGGAGAGTAAAGGAGAAGAAACATAAGAAAGATGAAAAGATATAGACATTTGAGTGAAAGGGTTTAATATAAATCTATCTGGAGTCCCAGAAGAGGAAAGGACCCCAAAATGAGATGAGATAACATTTTAAAAGTTAATGGCCAGGGTTTTACAACATTGATAGAAGACATGAATCCACAGATGTATGAAGCACACTGCATCCCAAGAAGAACAAATGGAAATAAAATCCACTCTTTGGGCTGTTTCTTGCAACAGCAACCTGAAAACGATTGCTTGGGGGTACTTAATACTCACAAGGACTGTTGGAATGTAAATGATACATGCCCTCAAACAATTTCCAGGGGTAAGTAATCGAAAATAAATTAAAACAGACTTTCAAGAAGACAATTTGAACACATAAATTCTACTCACACGGTTAAAACACACACACACACACACACACACACACACACAGATGTTCATTATGGAGAATTATATTAATGACAGGGAAATCTAAAAAAAAAAAAAATCCACTCTTTGTCACCTTTAGTAAAAGTGCAGAAAACCAAAGAGAAATGTGCAAAACTTAAAGAGATATATGAGGAGAAAAAACACCTGCAAAGGGATAACAATTCATTTGGCAGAAGATACCAAAATGGAAAAAGCCAAAATGGAAGCAAACAAAGTGGAATCATACCTTCAAACTCCTGAGAAAAAGTAAATGTTAGCCTACAACTATGAATTCAGCAAAATCATCTTTCAGAAACAAGGCAAAATAAAGATATGTTAGATAAATAAAAATAAAGTGAATTTATTATCCTCCCACTTATGCCTGGGAAATAATTAAGCATGTACTGTAAGAAGAAGAAAAATGACCTCTGAAATAAGGTGTGAGCTCCAGAAGGGATGGTGAAGAACAAAGTCAGTAAAGCTAAAAAGCCTTGTCTGTACCCTCAGAGCCCATAACAGTATCTGGCACAGAGTTGGTGCACAATTATTTTTAATAGGAAAAATATTTGCATAAAATAAAACAACATTTCTAATTCATAAGAGTTTCTAGAAAAGGCAAACCCAAAATTCTGAGCAGAAACATCAAAGTCAGAAGAGGCATAGTTTTCAGGCTCTTGCATTGGTTCCAAGGGTGTTGTGAGGTTGCCTTAGACTTTGTTAAGTATCCATGGTGAATTTCCAAGGAAAATCACTGAAAGAGTAGAAATGGTGCATAAATTCTAAGGTAAAAAAGAGGGAAAATGAAATAAGAAACTACAAGCACAAAAACCATGCTTATGATATGTCAGGTTCTATTCTAAAATTTTACATATAGTAACTCATTCAATCCTCATTATGTTTCATTGATGTGGGCCACTATTACTATGTTTACTTTTACAGGTGAGGGTACTAAGAGGTCGGGTGACTTGTACAAAGTCACACAGCTAGAGAAAAATAAACTCTAAAAAAGGAGTGGCAAGAAAGGAGGGGAATGTAGTAAAAGTGGACAAATTGTAAAAAGTAAAACGGAGTAAATAAATGTTATATATCTGTAATCACAATAAATATAAATGGACTAAACTTACAAGACATGGATTGTGAGATCCAATTTTTTTAAAAGATATTCAAACTTATGTTTATGAGAAACCCACCTAAAAAATGAGGACATACACATTTAGGTATGAAGGGGTGGAAAAGGCAGACTATGCAATTAAGAACCAAGAGAATGCATGGTAGCTATATTAATGTCAGGAAAAATAGCATATAATACAAAAAAAAGCATTAACAGAAATAGAGCTACTACATTATGATATATTGTTCAGTCTCCCAGGAAAACACAACAATTCCAATTTGTATTCACCTAATAAAATTTCTGCAAAACATATAAAGCAATGTCTGATGGAATTATAGGGAAAG
>NW_006774135.1:3288491-3292568 GCF_000442215.2 Lipotes vexillifer
GGGAAAGATAGATAACACCACCATCCTATTGGATCTCTGCCTAAATTATGAATAAAGCAAGCAAAATTTCTAAAGTCGGAAAAGAATTAAATAACTTCATTGATAAGTGTGGTATATGGAGCCTGTACCCAAAAAGTAGATGCTTTCTTATGCAAACACAGAACGTTTACAAAAATCGGACCTGGTGTGGAGGAGCTCCTAGGAGCCCTTTCTCTCTTGACAGTACATTAAAGGACAAGTGTTGTCAGCTGGACAAAGAAGGCATATCTGCCAGGTAACCATATCCCTAAACCGACAGAGGGCTGGGCTGGGTCTTATGTGCAAGACTGCTCTAGTTGCCAAGTTGTTAGAGAAGACTGGGGGTCTGCAGACAGTGGAGACAATGATGATGATTGAGACAGAGCCTGTGATGGTGATGGTGATAGCTGACACATTGGGAGTCTGCCATGTGTGTACTAGGCTCTGAGCTTTACATGGTTTATCTCATTAAAACCTCATCACAACTCTGCCAAGAGGGTGCCATTACCATCTCCATTTTCACATGAGGAAGTTGAGGCTTAGAAATATAGGAATCATATCACTAAGAGCAATGCTGCTTCTTACGGTTCCATGGCTGACCCTGTCCAGGGTGCTGAAGTCTTTCTTCTGCCTGAGGGGAGGGGAAGGCCAAGGGATGGACACCTGAGTTGCTTGAGGCTGTCCATACTGTCCCTAGAACTTTGTGGGAACATCTATTTACTTTGCTCTAATGAATAAAGTGGAGCTAATGCTCTCCTCTCCAGGTTTACCTGGAAGTACAATGCATTATGAACCATTCAGGCTGAATTCCAGCTAAGGAGGAAACCAGACAAGATAAGGCAAGGGAGAAGTCGTTACTCATTTGGGGTTTTCCAAAATGGCAGGCATGAAAAATGTGGGAATGTGAGCATTTGTCATCTTCCTTGAAGGCAATGACATTGGTCTCCCCTCTCTGAGGTCCCTGAGCCCAGCTTTAAGCCTGTTATTCAGAGAAGCAAGGATGACAAGTCTGGGAAACCCCTAACTCATGCTCTTGGGCCATCCACTAGCCATTCAGCAAAGAGTCCCAAGTGAGACGTTAGTAACAGAGCTGCAAACAGGACCCTGCACTCCCAAGGTGCTTGGGGTCAGGGATGAGATTCTGCTTAATTATGGGACTGCAATTTGAACTCAGGTCTGTAGAACCATAGAACCCATCGTACTATGAAGACACCCACCAGCCACACTCCGCTGAGAGATGTGAAGGTCCTCCTTAATTAACTTATAGGCTTTCAGAAAACCCTCACTCAGCCATCCCCCTCTTTGGTGATGGGGCTCCTGCTCTGTGCCCCCGAAGCCCCAGCTGCATCTCCCTAGGACAGCCCTCTCCACACTGGGGATTGCTGGGTTCCGCTTGTCCCCCACTAAGACCACTGGTATGACTGTGGGTCATTCATGTCCACATCTCTTGCTCCAGGCACAATTACTGTCAGTAAAGGCTCTTGTTGATCAATGAGGAAAATGACTTTCATTTTGCAGTAGGATTTGCAGGGGGAGCAAACATATTTCAGATTAAAGAATGCGTATCACAACATAAAATAGCTTATCATAACCATTTACTGTCAGGATGACAGGAGGGATCACAAGAAGGTCACAGAGAGTGAGTTTTACCATCAAAAGCCATATCGACCAAAGTCCATTATGACGACCTGAGAGCATGGGACTGGAAGGGCTCTGATGCATTAGTGATCATCCCAAATACGAGAAAATAGATCAGTGACAAATTAATCCTGGCAGCTTTCATTTTCGATTTCCTTTCTGAATTATACAGAACCATTATAATGTACCCAAATAGAAACGAATAAGACAGGACAAAGAGAGATACATGTGCCATATATTGACTTCTTACAAATACAGTTGAAGAGTAGATTTAATTTAACTAAATGGTAGTAGTAATATTGACATAGTAATCATGCTTCTCACAGAAATGCTGCTTCTTAGGAATCCCTGTCTGACCCCATCCAGGGAGCTGAGGTCCTTCTTCTGCCTGAGGGGAGGGGAGGGCCAAGGGATGGACACTTGAGTTTCATGAAGCTGTCCTTACTGTCCTTAGGACTTTGTGGGATCATTTCATTAATCTAATGAATAAAGTGGAGCTAATGCTCTTCTCCCCGGATCTACCTGAAAGTACGGTGCATCACAAACTATTCAGGCTGAATATTAGCTAAGGAGGAAATCATGCAAGATAAGGCAGGATAGAAGTTGTTACCAAATGGGGTTCTCCAAAATGGCAGGAGGCTTGGATAAGGAGTGAAAAATGTGGGATTATCAGCACCAGTCATCTTCCTTGAAGGCAAAGATACTGGTCCCCCATCCCCAGTGTCCCTGAGCCCAGCTTTGAGCCATAATCCAAAGGAACAAGGGGAGACAGGAGAGCAGGAGGCAAGGCTGGGCAACCCCTAACCCACATCACTGGCCCATCCACTAGCCATTCAGCAAAGGACCCCAAGCGAGGAGTTAGTGTTATTGCTGGGACCAGCACCCTGGACTCCTAACATGCTGGGGTGTCAGGGATGAGATTCTGTTTCACCATCTGCTCAATAAGAAGACTGGACCAGAACAGTGGTTCTCAAACTCAGGTCCATGGACAGATTATGCAAGAACCATCAGGGACTTTTAAAAATAATGGATTTCCTCAACTGCCAACTCAACAGTGGGGCCCAAGCGCATGTGTTCCAGAGCTACCCCAGCAATACTGATACCACTAGTTTGCATCTATGTCTCTTTTCTCATCCTAGGGCTGCTGTGACAAAGTCCCATAAACCAGGGTGCTTCAAACAACACACATTTATTCTGTCACAATTCTGGAGGCCAAAAATACAAAATCAAGGTGTTGACAGGGCCATGATACTTCCAGAGACTCTAAGGAAGACTCCATTCCTCACCTCTTCTAGCTCCTGGTGGCCCAGGTGTTCTTTGGCTGTGGCTGCATCTCTCCAACCTCTGCCTCCATCTCCACACGACTTTCTCCTTTTTCTGTGTTTCTACTCTGTGTGTATTTTATGAGGATACTTGCCATTAGATTTAGGGCCCACCCATATGATCCAAGATAATCTTATCTTGAGATCTTTAGTATCTGCAAAGATCTTTTTCTTTCAAGATGAGGATATGGACAGATCTTTTGGGCCCACAATCTGGCCCACCAGAGCACCGCTTTCTTAAATGTTCTGGGTGCCAGAGCTGCCCTCCAAGGCAGGGCACTGACATTCACTCTCGCTTCATCAATCAGAAGTGGCCACTTCCTGAGGACTCAGTTCGTGGAAAGGGCCTTGGTCATGGTCCCTGGAAAACAGGACAAGGATGGTCCTAGAGACTCTCCCTGGCCTGTTTCCTTTCTGCTCCAGGTGTCACTGGGCCCATTGTAAACCTGTTGCAAACCTTTTGTCCACTCCTGGAAGGAGAGAGAGAGTGGCCAGCCACACAAGCTGCATGAGGGCTGGACCCTGGTTCTGTTCCTGGGTCTGCCCTGTGCTGAGGACAGGGCCTCGCAAAGAGCAGCCTTCCAGCAAATGGTCGTCAAGTCCCCAGACACCTGCCTGGCTGGCTCCTCACCTGATCTGGGGTTGCTCTGGTGCTGAGTTGAAGAGGCTTCACCAACCATGGCCTGTCAAGGAAGTCACCCTGCTCTTTTTCCCCATTTGCATCTCCTCTCGCCGACTACCTCAGACACACCACCTTATCACTCAGCTGTCCTTTGAGCATCCCCACAATCTAGAATGGTCCCTGGCTTAATGGATGGATAGATGGATGGATGGATGGATGGATGGATGGATGGTTAGATGGATGGAAGGGTGGTTGGATGGATGGGTGGATTGATTGATGGATGGATGGATGGATGGATGGATGGATGGATGGATGGTTGGATGGAAGGATGGATGGATACTTGAGTGGTTTAATAAGCAACCTAATTTGATTGTAGGTCATAGGACTTGGTGTGTGGAAGCCAAGGAGGCTTGTGTTCTGTCCCTGGGTTGGAGCTGAGCCCTGGGAGGCTGGTGAGGAGCTGAGTGGTGGGTTCAG
>NW_006774135.1:3292745-3307794 GCF_000442215.2 Lipotes vexillifer
CAGCAGGTGGTGAGCCCAGTATAGAGGGTAGAGTGTCGAGAATGGTTGCCCACATCCTGGGTATATCAGTCTTCTATTGCTGCCATAACATTACCACAAACTTAGGAGCTTAAACATCATGACTGTATTATCTCACAGTTCTATGGGTCACAAGTCTGACATGGGTCACTGGGTTAAAACCAAGAAGGAGACAAGGCCAGGCTACTTTTCAGAGGCTCCAGGGAAGAATCCAGCTCCTTGTCCTGTAGGACTGAGGTCCCTGTTTCCTTGCTGGTTGTCAGCTGGAGACTTTTTCCAACTTCTAGAATCTGTTCACATTCCTTGAGTCTTAGCCTATGCTGTGGACTGAACTTTATCCTCCCACCCCTGCCCTGATACATATGTTGAAGACCTAAGCCTCAGAACGACTGTATTTGGAGTTGATGTCTCTAAGGAAGCGATTAAGGTTAAACGAGGTCAAAATGTTGGGGCCTGATCCAATAGGATTACTGTCCTCCTCTGTCTCTGTCTCTCTCTCCATGTGAGGGCAGCGAGAGAGCAACCATCTGGGAGCCAGGAAGAGAATTCCCACCAGGAACCACATCTGCTGGCACCTTGATCTGGGACTCCAGCTTCCAGAATTGTAAGAAATCAATGTCTGTTCTTCATAAGTCGCCCCATCTGAGGTGTTTTGCTACGGCAACCAAAGCAGATTAAGATGCCTCCTCCCAACTCCATCTTCAAAGCCAGTAACAGCAGGTCAAGTCCTTCTCACACTTAAGTTCTCTCTTAATGACCCTCCTGCCTCCCCCATCCACATTTAAGGGACTGTGGGGTTACACAGGTCCCCCTCAGAAAAACCAGGATAATGTCCACATTAAGGCCCATAACTTTAATTCCATCTGCAAAGTCCCTTTGCCACATAACATAGGATACCCACAGGTTCAGGGATTAAAGTGTGGGCATCTCTAGGGGCTGACTACACACAGAGAGAGATGCCTTGGGCCCTCTGCAGGGGGTGGGTGTCACTAACCTGATCTGTGGACCCATGTGACCAGACTCTGCTGTGATCCCCCTGGAGAAACAATGAGAGAGAGACAGAGAAGAGAGAGGGATGGGGAGGCTCACCAAGGCTCACCTGGGTCACCATCCCACAGAGCAGAAGGGCACCTGGCCAGGCCACCTACAGGGTCCTGCAGTGGGAAGCTCCAGGTCCTTGTCCTACCTGGGGCAGTATTGTAACTGATTCCAGGCTTCTTATCTCCTGCAGGCTCAGAGCAGATTCAGTTTGCTTTAGAAAAATCCAGGAATGGGCATTTCCTCCAATGGAGAGAGAACAATTTATACAGAAGCAAATGAACTCAAGTCTGGGCCAATGGACTCCAGCTGTCTGATCACCCAAATACCCTGGCATGTGCAGAACTGGGAAGGGAGTGGGAGGCCAGGTCAGGGCCACCTCTCCCTCACTGGCCGGCACTCGGGCTGGATTATTCTCTCCTGTGCTGAGCGTGCATCCCCACACCTTCCAAGGTCTGCATCCCAACCCCAAATCCCCCACCTCCCCACACAGCCCCATCCTCTTCCCACTTCGCAGGGCTCAGGAGGACCCTCTGTGCCCACTGTGGGCACCATCTTCTTGCAGCTGCTGGATGAACAGTGGTGATTTCTGAGGTGCAGCCCCCAGGGTCAAGTGCTCAGGCCCCGGTGGCTGGGTGACACCGGGAATAATCAGTAGTCACAGCCTGTCCTCCCTTAGCTGACCCCTGGGAGAAAGCTACTGCCTCCACAGAAACCAGTGCCTTGCAGGCTTCATCTGGGAAGCTTCATCTCCAACCTGAGTCCACAGGAGTTTTTGTGGGGAAATCTCTAGTGAGAGGTGGCAGGATGACCAGAGACATCCTGGTTCCTTGTCTTGCAGAGGACTCTGAGAAGCCTCCCCACTAACCCCCTGTCCCGGCCTCCTGTCCTGCATCATCAGCATTTGTCTAAAACTGCTTCCAGCACAGTGTTCAGTACCAGGTACCAGAAACCGAGGGGCTTGTCACTGAAAGGGTCCAACCTGCCTCCCTCCGGCTGCCTTCCCTGAGCTCTGCCTGGCTCACCTGCCTCCCAGCCCAGGTGAGCTCCTCTTCATCCCTGCCCTTACCTCTGCCCTTGGCAAACACCCTTTCCCCACCAGTTCTGCTCTTCCTGCCACCGAGACCCACTGGCATCCTGCCCTTCTGTGGGTCCCATCAGCTACCCGCCTCCTTGGTGCCCCGCTGGGATTTCACCTGCCTCTTGCAGCCACAGAACCAGGCCTCTCATTCTCTTCCGCAACTGGCCATTTCGTTTTGATCCTGTTAGATATTGTGCCAATGTCCACTGGCAACACACCCGCATCTAAGCAGCCTCTGTAGGCAGCCAAGGTCATGTGCACCACTGCCTGTACCCACAGTGACAGAGGTGCCCCCATGGTGACACGGGCACACGGCCACCTGTGTCCCATGGTGACAGTGGAGGGGCCAGAAATGCACGGGTCCCTCTCCTGTCCCAGGCACTGTGCTGGACATTTCCCTGACGTCGTTGCTTCCAGCACATGGAATGGTGAAGAGTGCCAGCTCAGGGACCTTGGTTACATAAACGCTTTGAGCAATTGAGTGGGACTAAGTTCCTCCAAAAGCAAGACACTTTCACCAGGAAGTATTGTAACAAGACTCAGGGAGCAGGACAGCGGCAGGACCAGGACAACTGACAAGGGTGCGATCATGCTTCGGGTCCTTGTGGTCCATGAAGATGGACCCCCGTCCAGAGGGGAAGACAGAGCTGGGAACCTGCCTCTCCTTCACCCACACTTGAGATCAGGCACGTTGTGTGTGCAGCTTCGGACACACGTTTACAGGGCATATCCACCATCCTGTCCAGCGGTTAGAACCTGGACAGGGTCCCGGATGTGCTTCAGTTTAATTCCTCCAGAGGCTACATACTGATTCTACTAGCAACCAGTTTCAAGGTTTTTGGGGGTTATTTAAGGTGCGGTCCTTCTGTCATGTCTCTGACTCAAGGGAAGAGAAAACTTCAGCCTCCTGACGCCTGGCAGATGCTTTGTAGGTACTGCTAGTTCCAGGATTCCAGTAAGACATACCTGTGTGAATGAAAAATGGTGCTGCTGTATCAGTAAACAAAGGATACTGTGGCCATCAAGCCATCACATTACAGCCGCTCCTGATGGTGAGCCCCGAGGGAACTCAGGATGGAGATAAATGGGCTGCCCACTGCCAAGCCCTTGACCACTGCAGCCACCCTCAAAGGTGCACGCTGAGGGGACTCAGGATGGGAAAGAACAGGATACTGGCCCCAGATAGGTAAGGTGAATATCAAAGGAATTATTTCAATGAGCCCAGACTCTTGCATCTTCCCAAACATAGAAAAGCGCTAAATTTGTTAACTTGAGATGTCTGGTTTTCTTTAATTAACAGTAATCTTTTGATGGTCCGACTACCTGGTCTTTGTTGCAAAAACTCCTATATATCCTGGCTGCCCCCTTACCTCTTTGGAACAGTCAGTCAGATCTATTTTAAGAGGCTACCTCCTGGGCTTAAAGCCCTAAGTTTGTCTACAGAATAAAACATAACTCTCAACTTTTATGCTGTGCTTTTTTTTTTTCAATCAACACCTGGTTTCCTTCGAAGCAGAAGGAGCCCAGGCAGGCACATGAGAGTGTTCTACTTTGACAGCTGCTGCTCCATCCATCCATCCATCCTCCCAAGAAAACTTTGATTAATAGGGTAAGGTTCCAGAGACTGTGCTGGAATCCTGGCTGTAGGATGGACATGGTGGACACTGGCGCCCATCCCAACCCAAGCATCTGCCCAGAACGGGTGCTGGCTAAACACAACTGACAAACAAACAGACCCAGTGAAGCAGAAAGGGCAAACTGCCCCTGGAGAGGCCCGATGGGAGGGTCCGGCGGGGATCACTAGTTGCTACTTGGCAACTAGTAGAAGAGAGTTAGAGTCTATGTCATAAAATGAGATCCTCGGCTACTGATACAACATGGCCTATGGTCCCCAAGACCACCAGGGGCAGCCAATTAAAGCAAAACAACTCTGGAAAGCAATTAGAGAAGGGAGCCATGGGGAGCCTGAGCCCATGGCCCTGGGAACTGCCTATCAAGATCCCAAATGATGTGCTGTCTTTCCCAGAAACCCCGGAGTGAAAATGAGCTTTAATCACCCGTCCCCTTAACATTAATCACCACCCATCAGCAGGACAGACCCTGCCAAAGCGGAGTCATTCTCAATCACATGGGCTAAATAAATGAATAATTGCAGAAATAAACGCTGTGGTTAATGCCAGCATACTGAGCACAGAAAAGTCCCCCTCTGCTCCCAGCCTGACTGCAGAGTCCTCAGGATTCCCCCAGGGCCGCCAGGAGGGGACAGAAGTTCACGCACCAGGCTTACCCTGGAAGGTCTTTACCACACACCAGCCAACACATCTGAGCCATGCTGCATGTCCTGGAAAATTAGGATCAGCCACATCCTTCCTAGGAGGACCCGGAGGGCAGCTGAAGGGATTCCCATTGCTGGGGACACACGAGAAATGGGATGCAGCTGCAGCACCCCCTGTGTGGTCCAGGGCGACTGATGCTGGAGCCACAGGCTGGAGTCCCAGGCCTCTGCCATCTCCCGGGCTGCTGGGTTCATCTTTGGGGTCTGAGGTCTGGAGAGTCACAGCGCCTTTGCAGGGAACGGGGGTGTCAGTGGGGCCCACGGAGGTGGCTTCACAATGACCAAAATCACCCTTGCCCACCGCTGACTGCACCTGCTTGATCCAGAGCCCTCCAGGGCCATCACGTAAAGACAAAAAGAAGGGGCGAGCAGGACTCCTGCTCTTTCTTATAGAAGTAATCAAGTGGTGGTGTGTTCAAGCCATGGTTTACCCAAAGGAATGAGCAGAGATCAATATTAATACCTGGACACCTACACACCAATCTTCTCGAAATGTCACACAAAAAGGCATCAAGAAACTTTATTCTAGCTGTTTGCCAGTCACGGGGGTGAATCTCAATATCTCTCTCTCACACACACACACCTCCCAACACGCACAAACTTCTGAAAGTGACACATTACACCTGAACAAACATAGACAATCCATGTGGAATTGTGGGTCCTTTTCACTTGGAAAGATCAGTGCGAACCCACAGTCGGGACCTGAGGGCAGAGGTTGGAAGATGCAGAGGGGGTTGGACCCTCCCCCTCATTGGTGTTGGGTGGGCCACAGACCCAAGCTGCCTGCTGTGAACACTGCTTAAGATGACTTCTCCCAACCCCACACTGCTGTTTTGTTATTAATTGATCGGAAGCTCAGATCTAAACACAGACGCCTCCGAGGGGCGTCTCGGAGGGGGGTGAGGGGTCCTCACCTGCACTTGCAAGTAGTTTGTGAGTCATGCTCAACATCCACTCCTGGAAGGTCAGTCTGGAATTAGGGCTGAGTGGGCGCCTGGAGGTCCTGGAGCTGATTCCCCCTGGAGGCAATTTGTGTCCTTCTTGGAAGCCCCCAAAATCACAGTCTTGGGAGGCAGCCCTCTCTTTACTTCCTTGGCTCTGGGTTCATTCTCCAAACACACAGATGTTTCCGAGAGCCCCAAAGAGAAACCTTTGAGATGGACATTGTTCCCCCAGCTCAAGACACATCTTCCTGAACTCTATTGGGTCATGATTTGGCCGGTAAATGTGCCCTCTGCCAGCCCCCTTCCTCCACCCAATGGGCCACACACAACAGCCTGGGGCCACAGAGGCTGTGAGATCTTGACTCCTTGGAGCCATGGTTCCCTTGTCTGAGAAGCGAGATGAAGCAGAGTCATTTCTGAATGGACACAGGTTAGGGATGGAGCCTGTGAACTGCCCACCGCCACTCCTGGGATATAATAAGCCCTCTGGAGGTGTTAGGGGTCTCTTGGTTGTCAAGAACCCTAAAAATATTGGTTAGTACCATTTGTCATTATTGATTCTTCTCCACTTGCTATCGCCACCCACACATCTCGGCTAATCAGCTTGCAGATGGGTAGGTCAACGTGAAGGGCGTCTGCTCTTTGCTGTCTGCCTTGGTCTCCCTTAGTTGTGCCCCAAAGTCCCAGCCTCTCAGTCCCTGATGACAGAGGGCAGAGTGAAGGGCCCAGCTCTTCAAACTTACCTGTGAGATCTCGGTGAGAACCTTCCAGGTGAACATCTGAATTCCTGTGATCCTGACTCCTTCCTGCACCTCCTGTGAGAGGATGGGACAGACAGGGAAGCAGGCAAATTGCCGCACACCTGACATAGGGATGGGGTGCTGCGCTGGGCTCCCCTTCCGCCTCTGTCACTCATACAGGAATTCCACTTCCTTCAAGCCAGTGGACCACAAAACAAAAACGTACCTCAGAGAAAATTATAGTCAGAACCGGAGCTGATTAGCAGTGAAGCACGAAGAAATCCTTGTCAAACCACTTTTAAACCAGCAAAGCTCTTTCCTCAAGGAAATCATGCATGGAAACAAAACAAGGCCTATGTTATATCAGTGCCAGTCTATTTTACAAGTCTCAAATTATTCTGTTTCTCTGTCTTAAAGCAAAATCGATACGAAATGAGAATCAGGAACTCCAAAATCGAAACTGATACTTGTAGATGGAAAAGAAAAAAACAAAAAACAAAAAAAAAAACACACCTCTTATAGTAACCTTAGTTTCCAATATTTTGGGGGCAAAGCCCGACGTTTTTGATTTGTGTAGAAAAGTTGTCACAAATAGAGTCACTTTTTAGCATCTCATCTTCAAGATCTACTTCCTTTAGGCTGATCCAGAAACTTGAAAGAGGAAAAGCAGGAATTTCCAATATGGGGGCAAAGCCCGACGTTTTTGATTTGTGTAGAAAAGTTGTCACAAATAGAGTCACTTTTTAGCATCTCATCTTCAAGATCTACTTCCTTTAGGCTGATCCAGAAACTTGAAAGAGGAAAAGCAGGAAACGTGGGTCTTAAAGTTGAATCCCCAAGTTATAGACAGCAGCTTGCAGGCTTTATCATAAACTTTAAAAAAAAAATCAGATAAGAGGCACCCAAACTTTACAACAAGCTCTAAGACAACGTACGATGGTTGTCATCAGTGCCTTGTAACTCTCATGCTCAGCACACACCCTGCCTCTTGTATTCCCAGCACCCCTGGGGGGCTGCAGGCCCAGGGTGGGATGGAGAAGAATCTTCTTTGGCACAATTTTACCACACACTCCTTTTAATGTAATGACCATACGATCTCTAGGGACAAAGGAGGCTTCTGGGGGCTCTTGAGCTGGCCCTAAAGACTTCCACTGCCATTCCCACCACTGTTACTTGCCCCTCTGCTCGACCTCCCCGCTGTTCCTCCAGGCACTCCCCCATCCACTGCCCCTCGTTCCAAAAGTCCTTACCCCCAAGTGTCTGCCTGACTCTCTCATTTGGCCCCGTC
Organism: Lipotes vexillifer; assembly: GCF_000442215.2. Lineage (NCBI taxonomy): Eukaryota > Metazoa > Chordata > Mammalia > Artiodactyla > Lipotidae > Lipotes > Lipotes vexillifer. The sequence goes on from NW_006774135.1 coordinate 3,300,190, forward strand.
ACTCTGAGCTCACATGTGCCTTTTGAAGGAGCCTGACCGTGGCCACCTCATTTAAAGTCACCCCCTCCCACTCACTGCCTAACCTACCGCATTGCTTTTACTTCTGTATTACATTTATTGTTAATTATCCATCTTTACCATAAGCTCATAAATTCTGTTTGTGACCTAGGATAGGAGTTTGCGATGGTCAATTTTACATGTCAGCTTGACTGGGACAAGGTGCCCAGTGATGTGACCAAACAATATCCTGGATGTTTCTAGGAGGGTGTTTGTGGATGGGATGAACATTTTAATCTGTGGACTCTGAGTGACGCAGATCACCCTCCCTAGTGTGGGTGGGCCTCAGTGCATTAGTTGAAGATCTAAACAGAACAAAAGACTGACCACCGCCCCCCCCCCCCCCCCAACAAGAGGGAATTCTGCAGCAGATGGCCTTTGAACTCAAACCCCAACATTAGTTCTTCCCTGGGTCTCCAGCCTGATGATCCATCCTGTGGTTGCTGGAACTCGCTGGCATCCATAATCACGTGAGCCAATTCCTTACAATAGATCTCTCTGTATGTAGCCATATTCTGCTGGTTCTGTTTCTCTGGAGAACCCTGACCACACAGAGCTCACAACTGTTTGTTGAATGAAGGAAATGAGTGAGAGAAGGAATGAATGAGTGACCTTGCAGGAGAAGCAGACCCTGACGAGGACATCATGGGTGGTCCTGTTGGGAGTGAGCCAGCATCCTTATGGATCTCTTGGTCCTCTCCTGTTACCCATGTGAGGACTTGCTCAACCACTGAGCCCCCATCACTTTTAGGGGCTCCTCACCCAAAGGAGCCACCTCTTTTCTCTGGAGAAGTATTTAAGCTTCAGGATGTCAGGTCTTCTGTGACCAGATTCTCCTTCAAAGTAAGGAAAGGCAGTGTGCAAGGTTCAGAGTCAGGAGACCCAATGACCGTCTGTGACCAGAAACTCAGCCTCTCAGAGCCTTAATTGGCTCGAGTCCACAGTGGGGAGAATAGTAACCCCTACCCCAGAATTGTCGTGATCTGTTAACACTGTTCACATGGACAAAGAGTTTGTGGAGTGCCTGTTGAGTAGGCTTAATAGTGGTAGATACAAAAATACCAGCCATTGGGTGGCTTATAAACAACAGACATTTATTTCTTATTGTCGTGGAGCTGGGAAGTGCAAGATCAAGGTGCCAGCAGATCTGACACCTGGTAAGAGCTCTCTTTCTAATTCATAAATGGTTATCTTCTTGCTGTGTCCTCACATGGTTGATGGGGTGAGAGGCCTCTTTTGGGCTTCATTTATGAGGAAACTAAACCCTAATCACCTTCCAAAGACCACATCTCCCAATACCATTACCTCGAGGATTAGGATTTCAACACATAAAATTTGGGGGACACAAATATTTAATCTACAGCAATATTGTAAATAAAATGGAATATATTGAGTCTACAAGCAATATCTCCAGTCCTCTTGCATTAGACCTTCCAAAAGAATGTTTGAGGAAACCTTCCAGTTAAGATCTCCATGTTTGATCATTCCTTTGTTCATCCATCTACTCATTCATTCATTAACTCATTCATTCATCTGAGTGCCTCCGCTAGCATCAGCCTGGCTCACAGCTGAGGAGGAATCAGCCAAGGGCATGAGCTACCCCATCTCATTTTCAGGAAGGTCATGGGCAGCAGGCAGAGCATTGAGAGGGCAGGATGGGCCCACAGAGCTCTGGGAAAGTCTGGGGGCAAGAGGAAGAATCCTTGCTCAGGACCACTGCTCCCAGACGACCAGCCAACATAAGCCAGGTCAGTGAATTTTCCAATGCCCACACTCCAACTGAATTCTGAAAATGAGAAACCCACACAACCCACACTCAAGTTCAGAAGGCTGGGGCCATGATGTTCTTTTAGCCATCTTCTGTCCACCTGTCTTCACAAGCCATTGGTCAGATCCGCTATCAGATCCCGGGCACCATCAACATGCCCTCATGTACATGTGTGCATGGTCTCCTGGCTAATGAGCATCAGGGCTCCCCTCCCCTGTGGGGCTTGGAGTTAAGTTCCAAGGGCCTGGGCTGCACACACATCTTTCTTAACTCAAAAGCCCTGCGTGGTCAAGTGCTTGGACACTCAGAACCAATGCAAAATGAAACGCTTGACAACATGCATTGTCCACAGTTAACATCACAGAAACTTGCATGGTTATCTTTCATTTCTTCAAATGAAGTGAAACCCAAAGCTCCATCCTGCATCTCAAGAATTACTGTCATCCAGGCTCCTGGAACTATAACCATGAAACCTAGTAAAATTCGGGGCTCTTATGGAGGTCCCAGGAGCCTGATACCACCTAAGTCTGCCATCTTGATGTGATTGACATTGACCAAGAGTGGCTGTGCTTTATCATTTTCTATCTGATTGTGTCAAATTGGCGCAGTTGCCTTTAAACTATTTGTGTTTCCTACTTTGGGTCTCTGTGTTTATCCTTTGAAATGGCCTGGTTAACAACTCCTATTTCACCTCCCTCTTTCCTTTTGGAAAAATGAATCTCATAAAAATCACCAGACTGGTGACTGAGCAAATACTTTGGCATCATAAAATTTTGATTTAGAGGTTTAGCAAATGTGATGGAATATTTTTGTGTGCCCTTCTGATGTGTGCAAACTATTTTTGGTGTGAGGGCATTTACATAATATTGCCAGACACAGGCTTATTTCACCCCCCCCCCTCCTCTCTTTTGAAATGAGAAGTGATGAGTCAAACCAGGACGAAACATGTTCTGAGTCAGAAGACACAGGTTTGCCAGGTCAAGCAAATCAAAGTAACGTTCAGGCACAAAGTACTGGAGTCAGATGGTGAGACAGCCTTGGAAAGGTGAAATATCGACACCCAGAAAAGAAATATGTTTGTGCCCATCATCAGCTAGTTTTTGCTACCCCAAGCGTGAGAGGATGGAGCAAACTTTAATCACCTTTTGAGTGGAGGTAAATGACTTGAAGTCAGGCAGTGGGTCCCCAGTGGGGTCATGGAACCATCTGCAGGTGACTGGAGGGGCTATGGGAATGGGACCCTTCTTTCTCCCCTCTACATCACCCGGGAGGATGCATGTACCACGGGACACATTCCGGAAAATGGCTACTTAAAATTATCCCCCCAAACTGGTGAAACAGATACAGAAATGGAGATTCAAACAATTGGTGTAAAAATGCCCCAGGCTGTCTACAAGGGAAGAATGAGAATTGTCTCAAGATGAGGGTAGCTGACCCACCCCCTACAAGAAGATGAGATCTAGGATTTATGGGAAAGAAGAAAATGGCATTTCTGTGGGCTCCATAGGAGAAAGCCTGGAACTGGACTTGATGTTTGTAACCTGCTTGGATACTTACAATAAGCTTATGATGAAATATGAAAGCTAGTTAATGTTTATTGTGGGCTGACTGCAGGGTTAGCTGTTGACTTGTGTTTCTGAATCCTCACATCAACCCATTTTTCAGATGGGGGACTGAGGCAAAGCCAGGTCTTTGCTAATTGCCTAAGGCCATCCAGGAGGTAGGGCCAGAGTTCAGTTCCAGAAGCTCTGCATTTCATGCTGCATAGGCTGCTTCTAATTTCTAAATTACGACTCTGCTTCTCCAGAAAAGGAAACTGGGGCTCAGAAGGGTCCAGTAATTTGTTTGCAGCCCCACAATGACAGTGAGGGAGCCTGGATTCACACTCGAACTGGCTGACTCCATAGTTGGTACTGTTTCTGGGACACACCTGTCCTCTCCACCCCGGGGGCAGCTGGCATGCTCTGCCTTAGGGTATCCACTGAGGGCTGGCTGGGTTGCTGTTTCAGTGGGAAGGCATCCTGTTGACATGGAGACCACCCTAGCCATGGCTGTCTTCTACCATCTTCACTTCAGGGCCCTTGGGCTGTCTATGAGCAACCTGGCTTCTTGCTATCATGTTCATTTCCTCTATTATATTTCAAATTGCTTGATCTACATTGTACTGTCTCACCATTGATTCAGTAGTTAAATTAGCTGCTATTTCTCTCTGCTGCATTACAGGCTCAGAGAAATTTGTTTATGAATCAAATGTTCTGTGGGCTTGGAAGGAAAGCTTAATATATATTCATTACAGTTGAGCCATAATCACCTTAAATCACAGGAACCTCGGTCCCAGGCAAACCACTAGTCTTGCTTGGAGCAGAAGCCCATCTTTTACTTGACTGGAGCTTGCTGCTGATGCGTGAATTTTCATCTGAATTCATGGAAGGGCGTGCAAAGAGGAAGCAATATGTTTTAAAAATCTGTAATTTCAAACCGATACAAGATTTTTTACATGTCTCGCCCCCTACATGTTCAGAGAGCACCAACCCCAGGTCCACCCACCTGGCCTCCAGCCTGGGTCAGTATCGCCATCCATCTCATGTGGAAATAAAGATAAATGTGGATGAGCTCAGAGCAATGGTTGGTGAGATGCTGCACACTTCTCCTCCCATCTGGGGCCATGATGCAGGTTCACACTTTGGCACTGCATCCAATTGGACCTTCTCCAGAAGAGCCTTCAAGGTCCCCACAGCATATACTGGCACGTCCACCCCAGGGCTCTGCTCCCAGTAGATGGTGGTGCTCAGAGGGCTGACTCAGACCCAGGGGGCCTCTCACACCAGACCCTGCCCTCGAGAGGTGTGGGGTCTCTGCCCCTCGGGTTTGCTTCTCCTCATCTCCTGTGGGCCCCAGCCCAACCCAGCACCTTCCAATTCAGAGACGGGCTAGTAAGTGGCAAAGGGCACACTGTCACACTTCCTGGTTACTTATCTACATTTTAATAGGACAGTTCTAGACTCCTGACTATGGTCCTTGCAATAGACTGAATGTTTGTGTCCCCCCAGATTTCACATGTTGAAACCTAACCCCCAGAATGATGTATGGAGGTGGGGGTCTTTGGGAGGTGCTAAGGTTATGAGGGTGGAGCCCTCAGGATGAGGTTAGTGCCCTTATAAAAGAGACCCTAGAGAGCTCTTTTGCTCCTTCCACCACATGAGGACACAGCAAGAAGACGGTCATCTGCAACTTGGATGAAGCTTCTGACAAGACACTGAATGTGCCCACTCCTTGGTCTTGGACTTCCGGCCTCCAGAGCCATGTGCAATAAATGTCTGTTGTTAATAGAGCACTCAGTCAAGGGTGTTCTGTTATAGCAGGCAGGACAGACTAAGACAGTCCCCCTCACCATCTAGTGGGTCTCAAACAGGAGATTCTGGAGATGGAGGCAGATGAACGAGGTAGAATTCCAGGTGAGGTGTCTTGGAGAAATCCTAAGACATGTCAGGTGTGGCCTTTCCTGAAAGTGGCCCCAGAGGTACCCCCAGTAACATCAGGATGCTGGCATAAGGTGGAGTTCCCCAAGGATCTGTGAGTCTGTGTCAGGCCTATCTGTCCTAAAATGCCAAACTCCAATGCAGAAGCTGAGGGGTCAGTGATTTAGCTCAGACTGACACATCTGGGCAGGTGTGGAAGATCGTTGGGAGCTGAGCTTACCTGGAGGGCCTCTACCTGTGGGTGGTGATCCCATAGCTGAGATGGGCCTGTACCCACATTTCAAGTCACACTGCTGGGAAAACCAAGAGTAAAACTCCCAAAGCCAGAAGCTCAGGATATTTCCACTCTGCATGACAAGCACTCCCCATCAGAAATTTTACATGCGGATTTTATTAGAAACTAGTTTATGACACAAATTATGGGATGCCAAGGAAGTGTAAACGAATCAGAACCTGCTTATCTGTTTCAATGGTGAAATCCACGCCATGCAGGTTTTTATTGCCGTCCTTTTAAAACAAAGCCTGATCCATTATGGTCTTACAAAAACATGCTTCACTCCTAATTCCATGGACAATATTCTACTTAATGAAATGCCTGAAATAACCACATGATAATATTCTTGAATGTGGCTTCACATGGAGAGACCAAGGATGGAGCAATGCCCAACGTCTTCACTGTCTTTGGAAATCCTAATAGAAACTCTGGAGTCAGTGTTCAAACCTTTATAGGGAACAGTGGGCAGAGGGCATCCCAGACAAGATATGGGCACTCTTGGGGCCAAGACTGAAGATAAAGCAGGTTTAAAAAAAAAAATTTTTCCCCTGGAGGCTAAAGCGGAAACGTTCTCATCCTGCTTACCACCTGGGCCGTTCCTCTCCCCAGAGCTGCATGCCTCCACATCTCTGTGGGCTGTGATTCACGGCCAGGGCTGACACTTAGGACTGAGTCACCTCCAGATCATGGGGGTGTGTGTGACAGGGTGATATATTTGTGTACAACACCCAAGTGCCCCTGGCTGAAGCAGATTTTTCCTAATTACTATCCTCCCAATGCCATTTAAAAATGTAATGAAGGCGATTACAGAAAACTCTTTAAGGTAGATCTAAATGAATAAATTTATTTAAACTCTTAATGAATTTTCATCTCTCCAAACTGGCAAGCTCTGGGGCTGGAATCACTAATTGCGGTGTTGGTGGGAGCTGAGGATGGGTGGCAGGGCTGACAGCCTAATGCTTAGCTGGGGGGGAACAGCTCATTTATTATCTGGGTCCCTGGGAAGCAGTGACCAATTACTCCATCTGCTCAACACCTCTCTTCCCAAAACAGACAAATTTAGCCCTAGACCAAAGTCCCATGTATCAGATCCAGCTGGGATGTAGGACCTCCCCCAACCTAGAGAGAGTCTCTAAATGCAAAAGCAACCAGAAGGAAGTACCTGGGAAAGGGGTCTGGGGGGATGCCCCATGGCTCGTTGGCAGGGAGGAGGGCCAGAGTGCTCTCTTTTGTTCAAAGAGATTTGCTCTTGCCAGAGGCCAAACCGTGGACACACTGGATGGCCGCCTGCAGGGCTGGTGTCCTGGGACCCGTCTGAGTGCACCTGGGAACCAGCATCATGTATGCTCTGAGGCCTCCACTCAGAGCAAATGTCCCTCATTTCCTTGAGCCTATTCTGCCCCACTTTTACACACAAGAATTTTCAGTACTGTCCAAATAGCCCAAATCTACAAACGCCGTCCTTGACCTTCCTGAGATGGGCTTCTCTTTTATGAAGATTTGGGTCAAGTGTAATTTGCTTTCCTGCCTCTTTCCTTTAAATGCCTCTCTCCCCAAACTTATCCCACCCCTTCTGGACCTTGGAGTCACCACCGTCCCCATTGCCCCAATGAGCACATCTATCCATCCAGTTCATGGAGGGGCCTCTGCTGTCCATCTGTCTGCAGGGCTGGGTATGCAAGGGGTGTTCAGTGATGACTCACAGAATGAAACTCACTGGATTACTTGTGAAAGGCTTATCAAGAAGCTTAGGAATGCCAGATTTTTCTGGGCTCTGAGCAATTTCTGAAGTTTAATGTGTCAAGATGTAGGGACAGAACTGGGAATAACCTAATAGTCTGTCCAAAGAACTCTCAACTTGACACGGGTTGAGTACCCAGCGTGCTCTTTGTTTTCCATCATTTTAAGGAACCTTCGTGAGCCGACTGGTGGGTCATCAAGATTAATAAATACAAAGGCTTCAGCTGATGCTCAGCCACAGAAAAGGCACCTGGAGCTGCTCTTTCGCGACTGATTAATTAGGGAAA
>NW_006774135.1:3308105-3318031 GCF_000442215.2 Lipotes vexillifer
TAATTAGCAGTGAGTATTTTCTGAGTTCTAACATTCATGGTATGCAAGTGTATCAATTTCTAACAATATCTAACAAGATCATTTGAAAGTGAGATTCTCCTGAGAAATGTAATCATGGTTTGGGGAAGGTGTGGGGCCCCTTTGGTTTAGTACAAACTCATCTAGGTCAACAGAAAGTTTGTTACCAATTGTACTAATGTTCTTTAGCAAATGGAGAGATTGGCCAATAAATATGCATTAGATGTAATTCTGTCTACCTGTTGCATTTAATCCCAGAAGCAAGGACCATTACATTACAGAAGTTTGATGAATGTTTTCATGTGCTCATATAACTTGGAAATGAGTGAGTTTGCCCAGATGAGGGGAGAGAGCTGCACGTGAGGCCGAGCAGTTTCACGGCTTCCACGTGGAAAGCTCTAAATTTAAATCTGTACCTTTAGGGATTGTGAGACCAAAAGAAAACTGTTGGGCCCCAAAGGGACCATTTCCCACCATAATGAGAATTTTAAACGGAGGGTTTAAATTCTTTGAAAAGCCTTTCAGAAACGTTTGCGAATGATGGTTTCTGAATTACTGGCAGAGATGAAATTAAATTAGAGAGAGAATATCTCCTCATTCTAACTTCCCAGCCTGAAGACCCTTCTCCCTACCCCAGGAGGAGGTGGGGGGAGCACATCCCAGGTACAAGCAGACCGGGAACCCAAGCAAAGGATTCTTCAAGTGGCCCCAGCTGTTGAATTTAAGCCCAGAAAAGAAAGGTCCACCGTGAGAGGGACAGCCAGGTAAAGAAAGGTGGCAATGGAACTGAGATGAAAGGGTCCAGAGAGTGGGTCCCCAGTGCACCTGCCTCTTCTTCACCTGGTTACAAGCTCACTAACCCTGGGGAGCTGTCAAATGTTAGCAGAAACCCCCTAAATTCACCCACAAGAATGGGTAGCTCTAACAACCATCCGCCGAGCATGGATCAGTGCGGGGCTCCCTCCAAGTCCCGCCTGGGTCACCCCCTTGCATCTTCAGACTCACCTGGGCAGTGCATACTGTGAGTGCCCCATGAGAGTGGAAGGTGATGAATCTGAGAGGCTTTATTTAGAACATAATGGTTAAGAAAGCAGGAGGCAGCCTGTCTCTCGGGTTAGTTTCCTGCCTCCATCAGTTCCCAGGTACGTAGGTGGGTTACCTTTCTGAGCCTCCTCACCTGTACAACAGGGATAATAGGATTACGTGTCCCAGGGGAGTGTTGTGAGGATAAAATGAGTTCATCCATGCCTTGCATGGACTCCACAAAAGCGGTCGTTGTTACAGAGGTTAAGTAATGTGACCATTACAAGTAAACAGGGAAGCTGGGTTCCTACCAATTGTGAATCAACTCCATATTGTACATTAAGAAAGGGGCAGTTGGGAGGAAATTGACTTTTCATTTAAAAAAACATGTGCTGGACGACTGACTGAAGGGTGGTGAATAACGTGGATGACAAGCTGCAGAGCTGACAGTCATTTTTAACTTCCCAAGCCTCAGGGAATAAATGTTAGTGGTCATAGTAAGTGTGGTTGGTTCAATATTTGGGAATCTGGTCCAAGTTCAGACTTCTTAGCAGAATGTACAAGGCTCCTTGAAGCCCAGCACCTGCCCTATCTCCTGGTGCTCCCATATTCTCTGCCCCAAACAGCCTCCAAGTCCTACCCACATGGCATGACGTGATAGGTGGAATAACAGCCCCCAAGATCAGGTCCCAGTTCCCCAAACCTGTAAATGACACCTCCTTTGGAAAAACGATCTTTGCAGATGTGATTTACTTAAGGATCTTGGGGTGGAGAGTTTATTGTGGGTCATCTAAATGGGCCCAGATGCCACCACATGTGTCCTTATAATAAGGGGGCAGAGGGAGATTTGACACCTGCACAGAGGAAAGGCCAGATGACCATGGACACAGAGATTGCCAGCAGCCACCAGGAGCTAGAAGAAGCAAGGAACAGATTCTCCCATAGACCCTCTGGAGGGAGTGCAGCCCTGCTGATAACCTGATTTTGGACTTGTGGACTCCAGAAATATAAGCAAAGAAATGTGTGCTGTTTTAAGCCACTCAGGTTGTGAGAATTTGTTACAGCAGCTCCAGGAAACTGACACACACGGGTTTTTCTATCTCTCTGCTCTTGATCAAATTGCTTTATTCTACCTGGAAAACACCTCCTGTTCTCCTATGTCTAAGTGATCCCTACAAGTCCCTCAAGGCTCATCACAACCTCCTCCAGAAAGCCTTCTAGGACTATACCTCCCAGTCCTCCCTCACTCCTCTCCTCTGTACCCCTCTCACAGCAGCCCTGGATGGTCATCATCTCTTTCCTTATGTTTCTCCCCAGCTAAACCAAGGGGTCTTTAGGGACAGGGATTGTCTTTCCTTCCAGTGACAAGTGGCTGTGGGTGAACTGATACGTTTTATCTTTCTTATTAAAAGACCCCCCTGCAAGACTCAGAGGTGCAGCCATTCAAGGGACACACAAGGAGATTTCCAGGTGTCAGCACCTCCACTGTTTTGTGGGTACCAGTGGGGTTAGGTTCCCTACAAAGAGCCCACAAGTAGAGGTTAGCTCCTCAAAGCCACTGCCCACTGTGAAGACTGGGGTGGGGAAATGCCACCAGACCATGATGAGAACCACAGGAGCCCTGGAAAAGCCCCCAGGGGGCTCCTAAGAGGAGAGTCCAGCACTTTGCATGGAGACTTGAGGCTCAGCTCACCAAGGCTCCACTGGGAGCTTCTTCCCGTGCTGGCAATAAAATGTCTCTATCAGTGTGGAAGCTGCAGAAAGGGGCAGCTTTCACCATCATGGTCACTCAACAGGCATTGAACTGGGACTTGGAGGAGTCACTCTGTCCCCACGTGAGCTTGCTTGGGCGAGCGGGGCCTCAAATGCCCTGCTTCTAAATGAGGGCCTTGAACTTGGTGGTGTCCACAACCTTTCCAGCTCTCAAATGAGATGGCATTTACTGAGGGCCTCCAGTGGAACAGTGCTGTATTGTTGATGGACTTGGCCAGATGTCAGTGAGACACGGACTTGTTTCTTCATGTCCTGGCCGTGGCCTCCACTTGACAGCTTCCAGACAGCAGAGTGTCCACATGTATCGGGTGTGGCTTCCTCTACCAGCAGAGAAGGGATTCTTGTCTGTACTCACCACTGCTCTGCTGCCAGTGTGCCTACCCTTGCTCTGACCATCATGAATCTTAACTCCATGGGGATGGCCTGGGCAGAAGGAGAATGTCCAGAACACATCAGGTTGTGGTACCTGGGATCTCATATGTAGGGACTGGGGGCTTGGGTGTCATTACGGTTGGTTTCCTTGGCCCAGGCAGCCTTCTTTGATGGCTGTTGGGTTCTGAAGATACTTTAGTGATGTTTCGATGCCATCAGTTGCAGATGAGACTCCAACTGGACCTGAATAATTAGGGTGTGGAATTAGAATAAGAATCAGAATTGTAGAAATGGAATAGAATAGGATCCATCACTCTCTAAGATGACTGTGGTGCAGTAATGACAGTGGTGGAGCATATGCGCTGAGTCACTAGTCCTATTTCTTGCCGGCTGTGTGGCCTTGGGTGAGTTATCTCAATTCCCCAGGATTCAGTTCCCCAACTGAAATGTGCAGGGAACTACAGTAATTGCCTGATTGGGGGTTGGGGTAGGCCACAAAATGCCCCTCTCTCCCCCAAGGTATATATGTCAGAAACCTGTATATCCCTGCATTTGGAAGAAGAGTCTTTTCAGATATAAGTTTAGGATCTTGAGATGAGATCATCCTGGATTATCCCAGTGGGCCCTAAATGCAAAGGTAACTGTCCTTATAAGAGACCCACAGAGGGAGACAGACAGGCACACTGAGAAGACAGAGACTGGAGTGATGCAGCCAAAAGCCAAGGATGCTGGCAGCCACCAAATTCTCCAAGAGGCAGGAAGTATCCTCCCCCAGAGACTCTAGAAAAAGTATAGCCCTTTGGATACATTGACTTTGGACTTTTGGGCTCTAGAACTGAGAGTCAATTTGTTTTAAAACATGTTTTTAAAGCCACAAAGTTTGTGGTAATTTGTTACAGTAGCCATAGGAAACTAATACAGGATTTATGAGGATTAGGTGATTTAATACGTGTGAAGTGCTCAGAACAAAGTGAGAGCTCAATATATATCCGTAATCATGGCATTAACATGGGTTTCCACTTTGTTGATCTGTGTCTGCCTGATAAAATGGGCAGTCTCACCCCCTGTGAGACTGAACTGTGTGAAGATTTGAGTACTAGTCAGTCATATAATACTAAGCATTTCGTCTCAGAATTTATTCAGATAAAGTGGGTGGAAATCACCCATGGCCTCTCCCTTAGTTTACTAAATAAATATATTGAAAGCCTACACAATGCCTGACACTGTGTTAATTTAATTTGTTATATATTATTAATTTTCCCTCAAGCCCATTCATTAATCCAACGGGTATTTAGTGAGTGTCAACCGTGTGCCAATTATCATTCTAGGTTTTGGAGGTGGAACGGCAAACAAAATACACAAAACTATGCAAAGCTCCCCACCCTCAGGGAGTTAACTTTGCTCTGAGGAGAGAGGCAATAAGCAACATAAATGAATAAAATAATAAAATATATTAGATGTGGTAATGAGTGTGGAGAGAATAAACAGAGACATAGGAAAGGCCTCACCAGGAACATGACCACTGACCAAGGTGCTGCAAGTGAGAGAGCAAGGCATGAGGACACATCTGAGGGGAAGACCACCCAGACCGAGGGAAACCTGGGAGGAGGCATGGAGAGTGCAAAGGTCAGCGGTGAGGTGGGTGGGTGGAGTCAGATAGGGACGAGGTCAGAAAGGAAGTGGGTGGGCCATTGTGAGTCCTTAGGTTTTGATTCTGAGCTTGCTGGGAACCAGCTGTAGGGTTTGTGCAGAAGGGGAACCCGACCCCACTGTGATTATGAAAGTGTGTTCTATTTGGGATGAAACTAGAGGGAAGTGGTGGTTGGAGCAATACCTGAAAAGGGACCACGTGGGTGGTCCGGGGAGATGTGATGGGTGTTCGGCTTCAGGGTAGCATGATGGAACAAGGAGGGATCCCTTTATCCTGGGGCTGGGGAGAAGCAGCCAGTGAACAGGAATAAATGGAGGAAGGTGTGGTATGAATGGGCCAACGGACAAGTGTGTTTCGGGGAGAGGCAGGAGACTTACAGGGTCAAAGTCTGCCACAGGTCAAGGAAGGTTATCCTGGGAACTGACCACTGATCAGTGTCCTGGAGGAACCTTAGAGACAGACAAGAAGCTGAATACCAACTCCCATTTTCAGTAACAGCACCTGGATTTTCCTCACAGGAAACCCAGCTCCCTTAAGACATGAATCTCTGTAGAGCTGTCATGTCAGTCAAGAGCCCCAGTTGTCCTTGGCCAAGGTAGAACATGGGGCCCAACTTAGACATGCTTTCTCACCTTCCCTCTCCTGGAAATTCTCATCTTCCAGTGCCATAGGTAAACCAAGCCACAAAACAAAAGGTCATACTTCATCCCATCAAGAGGCACATGAAACTACTATCCACTTTTCCTTCCTTCTATTTCCTTAAGGCTGCCTTAATTCCTGGGTATTCTAAGACTTTCTCCTTGATTCTATCATCCCATATAATTCTAATGGACCTTCTCTTTGCAGCTCAGACTGCTACTTGGGCAGATGAGGAGACCTCTTGGATTGTCTGTATGCCTCCTGGTCAGTCCACCAAATACAAATGTGGGTTGGGAGTGACACCCTGAGATCAGGCATTGCACCAATGGCTACAGCAAACAGGACAATTCTGGGCAATTTTTGCAGTTTATGCTTCTCAGCAAACCTGAGAATTCTTTTCACTTTGTCTCAGTATTGACTAAGGAAAAAAAATTTGAATGCTAAACCACATGTGCATGCACTGGAACGTTTAACCTGTCTTGCCCATCCTTCAGGGACAACAGTTTTCTGTGGTGGGTGAATTTATACAAAGGTGGTTTAAATAGTGCCTGTCATCTACTATCAGTTTGTCCCACACTGTAAACCGAAAAAGAAGTTGCCTACCTCGGATTTCTTACTTATGTATGTTCACATATACTCAAAACAATATCTGACTCATACTTTCCTCATTTCTATCTCTTAACAACACATCACAGACACACACATACATACACACACCTGCATGTACAAACCCACGCACATATATACCACTACACACCACACACACACCTGATTTTTCTGACTATTCACTTACTTTTTGGTGAGTTTTATTGTCTAAAATGTCCCAGTTACCCCCTCACTTGATAAGGTTTGAATTCACCTCTTGAGTTGCCAATTTTGAAAGAAAGAACGCAAGTCAAAACTTTTGGTTTGGCTCTGCTTCTCTCCTAATTTCATCATGCGTGCTAAATTTTTACTGTTGACATTCTCATTTAGGGGGAAAATCATTGGTTTGGATTTTTAAAAACTATCAGATGTTTTATAGACCTTCTAATGGCATGTTTGGTGTGAAATTAATTATCAAAGATGCGCAGAGTTTTAAATTAGATTTTCTCTGTTCTTCAAGGCAAACAACTAGTTCTGTTTTTGTCCTTAATATAAGGTTCTCATTGCTGCCTTTTTTCCTCTACAATGAAATGATAAAACAAATCTTCAACTTATTTTAATGTGCTAATTGGGGGTTATTACAGCTCATTTTATTTACATTGAAATAGAAAAGCATCAATTCATTTTCTTTGCACAAACAACTTAGAAAGGATTTTAACTGCCTCCTATACAACACATATTTGTAAAGGGAAATGATATATAAAACTAAAGGCTTGGAAAAAAATTTTGTTTGGGCAATGGGCTAAATTAAATCTATGGTTTTCTAAATAGACACCTAATGCCTTAAATGATTTCCCTTTTGAATGACTGATTCATACAGATGATGCTCCATACTTTGCAAGAAATAAATGCTGGTAGGAGGTAGAAAAATCCAGAAAAAGAAATTAACAGGAGATTATTTCAGAGCATTATGGGTGTCCCACTCAACATTTTAAGTTTTTGTTGTTGTTGTTGTTGTTTTGTAATAGGTGAACACACAATAGTGTAGACTAGTTAGAAGCTGAAATTCAGGGTTAGTGGATCCCACACCCGTGGATATGAGAAGATGCACAAAACCAGTCTTTTATGCTCACCTTTGACCATCTTCCAGATTCATCCCTGTCAATCTCCCTCTGGTCCTTCAAGTTTCAGAATACTCGTTCAGGGTTTTAAACATGTCATAGCTAATTATCGTGTGGGATGACAGATGCAAAGACATACAATCAGAATATTATCAGATAATATTTCTGATTAATAGCTCAAGTCGAGCAAATATTTATGGGAAACGCTCACAAGTCACCAGCTTCTGGAATTACATTTTCTGCCTTTAGGCTTATTCTCGCTTTTTGCATCTTTCAGAGTCAGAATCTTTATTTACAGAGGCTGTGGGAAGTCCAGCTCCCTCTGCTATGCTTTGCTTGTGTGGAAAATGCAGGGAGGCAGCAACGACACACAGACACGGTCTTTGCAGACACCCTGCACCCTCTAGCTCCCTCTCTCCTGTCCTCTAGCTCCTGACCGCGACGGGCAGTGGATGCTGAGGGGCCGGAGCTGCTAGGGGCTCCTACTTCAAGCCAGCGACTGTGCAAGTTACAAACTTTCATTCACTCCTCATGACTCATGACCCTATGGGATGCACTTGGTTTTATGACTTTCAAAACCAGTGGATGGCTCCTGACTCCCCTTGTGGAAAGATTGGTCATGAATTTATCAAAGAAAACTTGCAGGGGACTGAACCAAGCAGGCAAGGAAGCCATGAGTTAACACTGCTGCAATAGAGGTCAAGACTAACACAGTGAGGGAGAGAGATTAAACTCAGCTCAGGATACAACAGGACAGCTGCGGAGGGATTTATAGCCAACAGGAGGGCAAAGGGATCACTGAATAAAAAAAATTACCTTGAGGACCTTGATTGGATATTGTCAGGGGAGAGTCTCCCTAAACTGGCTTAGCAGGATTCTTACTAAAACTAAAGTTGGGTCAAGGAGGAGTCCTTATCACTGTGCAGAGAAATTTAGAAGCTTGTGGGAAGAAAGAGAAGGTTATTGGGAGACATTTTAGCAACATTCTCTGCTTGGCTTAATGAATGAATGAGCAGAGCCTCGTGTGGGAGAAGGCTGGGACATAAACTGACCTCTTCCTGGGGTCACTAGAATATTCTTGGCTTGGGCCGACAGCCTTACTCCTTTGGATACTCTTCCCCCTTCTCCCCTATAAGCCTGGAGTCTCCTGAGATTGGGATGTCAAGACCTCAGGGTTCACTCAGCTCCACAGAGAAGGGGCTCTGAGCTCCCACCCGCACTTTTCCAAAACCAGTCTCCTGCTCACTCTCAAAGGTAAGGAAAAGGTGCCCCCAAGGATGTAAGCATCTTGCCGGGGACCAGTCACAAGGCACTGCCAGGGGTGGGATTCGGATTTGGCAGGGATTTCGATCCACCTGGTGAGGGATGGATCTGAGCACAAGCATGGCTCCCCGCCAGCCCTTGAATCCCGGGATCACCCCATTCTCTCAGCTCCCAGATGTGCACAAAGTATAACTATGGACATTCTGAAAGCCACCTTAGATGTTGGACTGCAAAGTCTCTGTCTGGCTGACTTAAGTGTCCCCTCATCTTTTTGGAGGCTGTGGAACGTTCCACACAGCCGGGACCCTGGATGCCCCGTGCTCGGAGTTGGCATCTGTGTGTTTCATCTCATTTCACAAGCATCCTGACACAGAGCCTGCAGTGTGTGGATCCCCTCAGGGCTCAGGAGGAGAAGCAGCTGGGTGTCGGGGGAGGAAACAAGCCAGATGGGAACAACAGGAAGATTGACCATAAAGGACCAAATCACACCAGGATCCGGTGAAGGCGAGGGAGGGGCCGGCTGCCCATGGTCTGGCTCATAGGCTGTTGCCTCACCTGTGCGACTCTGGATGCTGTTCTCGACCCTATTTTTAGTGCTCTGCAGGAAGAAGCAAGTGGTCAGCTTAGAACTTGAGTTTAGAGTTTCTTTTGCCCCCATCCTGGGGGAATTGAAACTGCTATCTCTTCCAGATGGTTGGTCACATCTGGTTGCATCTGACCTCACCCTACCTAGATACAGCGATTTCCTATGATTCCCCCAAAGAGCACAAGCTCCCAACCAGAGGGTCCTTTCCTGCCCCAGATGTAGCAGATTTATGTCACCAAACACCTCCTAACTGGGCCCCGTCTGTCTCCAAGGAGACACGCTCTCCCCAAACATTGAGTTCCAGCTGAGATCCATGAAGCTGGCTTTGATACCATCTAGTTTCACAAACCCCTACAAAGGGTGGTGGAATATGACACCCCCAAATATGCCACATTCACATAGGACTATTTTGAGCTAAAGGCACCTGAGAAAACAGTAGGTGTAAGAAAGATGCTCTGAATTCTTTTTCTTCCTGAAAGCAGGACATAATACTCCCATGTGGAAGATGTCCTCCCTGTACCAGGAGGAAAGAAACGTTCTTATCCTCAGAGATGGGAATCAAGGATGAGAGAGAAATCTGTACAAACAGCCTTGTTAGCATGACTCCCACTGTCCTGAGGTTTCCCCATATGTCCCAGTTATTTTCTACAATCGTCCTCTTTATCCAACCTGGTTTGTGGGCACAAAGGTTTTGCCTTTTCCGTGGGTCTTCATTTTCCTGTGAGAGCTCCTATGTAAATGTGAAGATGTGCATGCTTTTCTCTTGCTCATCTGCCTTAGGTCAATTTGACTCCTAGGCCCAGCAGAGACCAGAGAGAGAGGAGGTAAAATTTCTCTAACCCTCCACCTTCCTTGGTTTCCCATGGCATTGAGAGGGCACCCCCCCCCCCCCCCA
>NW_006774135.1:3318438-3333098 GCF_000442215.2 Lipotes vexillifer
CCCCCCCCCCCCCGCCATGCCCCTCTCACACATCCTGGGTTCTTTAACAGATTCAAAGCTGTTTGAAGAGTGATGAGACTCTACATGGCCTGTGTCACCCTTATGGCTGAGCACCTAATATGTACTTTTTAAAATGTGTTGCCCAATCCTCACACTCTTGAAGAAAATGCCCCAAAGTGCTAATAAACCCTAGGTTTTCGGATTGTTGTCCTAGGATGCTGTGTTGAAGAGGGGAGGGTGAGCCTGCATCTTCGGTGCAGCAGTTCCACCAAACCTGGGAAAGAATTTGGCTGTAAAGTTGGCGAGAGGCTGCTTCCATCTTCTGTGTGTCACCAGCAAATAAGGGAGACTCTTTATTAGCAGGGAGCCCTGGCCTCCCTCCCCTAACTTTTGCTGGCTGGGGAGATGGTAGCGCTCAGAGCAGACGGCTGATGGCTGATAGCTGGTGACAGCCACAGATTCTGAAGAGGTAAAAACAACTCGTGGTCTCACATCTCAAGCCATCTCTTCTTCCTCTTCCTTCACTCTGCCCTGCTTGCTCCCAGCGCAAAACCATCCTTCATTGCCTGAACAAGAGATCTTATTCAACCCATAATGCATCAGCAGAGGTTACCTTGAGCAGAGACCAGAGACCACTGGCTGCATATCTTCATTTTAAAACCGTAGCCACAGATGCCAGCTGTATTGAGGATGTGATTTTCTCCCCGGGACCCCCAGGGAGAAAAGATGCCGAGGCTGTTCCAAATGTTGCTGCTGCCCTGCCCGCAGGAGACAGCCTGCAAGGCAGGACCATTTGCGTTAGTTCAGGGAGCTGGGCATGGGGACAGCTTTCCTAAGCAGAAACAGCTGTGCCTTCCACCAGATGTGGAATTGTCATATTGTTTCTCCCCTCACCCCCTTCATTCCAGGGACCTTAGGCTATAATTGATTTTTGAATATGGCAATAAATCAAAGCTTTGAGAATTACAGAAGACTTTCCCCCCTCTTCCAAATGGCTCTGCTGGTCACCTCACTGCCCCTTCCCTTTCACACCGCGTTCTCTAAGCACCGAAAACGTGTGTGATATCCCAGGAATCAATGCCGAGAACAAATCTGTGTTTCAGTCTACAGCATTTGGAGTCGAAAAATAAAAATAAAACCTGAAGTTGCATCCATCAATCACCCAATCTGTATCTTCTTGGTTTGGATGGGATGCAGACGGCCCCCTAGATGCTGCGGTGCGGAGTCAAGAATGACTCTCCATTGCAAAGTCAAAGCTTTCACTGCCAGCAAACGCTGTTTATTTCCATTTTTAAGAGACACATTTTGCATATAAAAGCATCCTCCCACCGCACCATCTCTGCTCACTGTTCTCTCCCGAAAAATGGGCCTCTGTAATTGGTGAGGAATAATAATCATTAAAAAAAAGAGTGGGAGAGGCTGTACATAAAGCCCTCTGTGTGGAAGCGAAGGATGAAAACAGAGAACGGCCTCTGGGCTAATCCGTGCGCTTTCAAAATTGCTATTTCTTTTGTTTTCTCTCCCGTGTCCCCACAACCCTCCCAGATTTAAACCTCTGGCCTCTGCAGCTTCAAGCAAAGAAACAAACATGCTTGATTCTCTGAATGAGAAGGCTCCAGCTGAGGTGCAAGGTGAAGGGAAACAGAAACTCCAGATTAAACTCGATTAAACCTGAGCAACTCTTGACTTGTCACCGACTCCTCTTCAAATCTTACCTTCATCTAAAAAGCCTGGGGCGCCAGAGGCAACAGGTAGCCAGTCAGATGGGGACGCCCTCTGAGGGAAGTTTGCATTCATTTCAGATGCCAAGGTCTGAATCCTGGCTCCCCCCTAACCCCATCTAACAGCTGTATGATTTGGGCAAGTTATTTTAGCTCCGTAGGCTTCAGTTTTCTCATCTGTAAAATGGGCCTGAAAAAGAGTATCTCTCTAAAAGAATATTTTTGTGTGTGAGGGTGAAAAGAAATGACCCATGTAAAGCATTTAGGATCTGTGCTTTTATTATTTTAAAAATACCACCAGCCCAGTGGGGTTGTGGATTTGTGAGCTCCAAGGCATCATCGTGACAGACCTGGTCCCTCCTGGCCTTCCAGGGAACCACGGCCTTTGGTAGGGCTGGCAAAGTCACCTGAGATAGCAGGGTGACAATGGTGGACAAGACAGGATGCTCACACACTGTCAATTCGGGAAGCGTGTATTATGGAAATTTGGATGAATATCTAGGGAAGATTCCAAGAAGAGGCAGGTGCCTGATTTGGTCTAATTGAAGAAAGTGTTTTCTAGCTCTGCTTAAACTGCTTTCCCGTGTTGATTTCTAAGCAGTACTTGGACAAGCTGGGCCTCTCCCTGCACACTTCAGGAGACTCTCTCTTAAAATTGTGAAACAGCTCAAGAAGTTAGTGGGAATAAAAATATCTGGAGATACTCCCAGCTGTGTGCTAAGTCATTGACAGCCCTTGGAAAGTTTCTAGTTTGTGGTTGCCTCCACAAAAAGATCTATTATGACTGCACACCATGAATTTACTCCTCAGAGTATGGATAGTTCTGGAAGGTTATGGGTCTTAGTGGAAAGGCTGTAAACTCAGATGATGTGGGCACACATCCTGCATCCCATCTTTGCCAAGTAACAGCTGTGGGCCCTTGAGCACGAGTCTCCTCACCTGCTGTTGGGGACGCACCTGCTTGCTCAGAGGAGAAGTTGTGGATTGTGAGAGAGGATGCTTGGGAATCTGGCCCTTGACGGGTTGGCTGTCACTTCCCTTCCTTCCCTGACATTTGTTTCAAGACTCTCCCAGGTGTCCAACCCTCCTGGGCAAGAGAGAACTTTGATGTTAACTCTCAATTACCGACATGATATAATGCAATTAGTTTTCCACTTGTAATGAATTCATTTCATGATTACAGGGCTGCTTAAAACAATGTGCGTATAATGAATGAATCTTCCATTAGCGTGCATGTCTGCTTAGGTGTAAATATTTGAAACACAGCTGTGTAAAATCAAAATTAAATGACACCGTTTTGGTTGAGTTTGGTGCCAGAAATTGGGGGATACTCTCCCTCCACATCCAACAGGGTTTATTGAGGCTCTACTAGGTGTCAGGACCACTTTCCCAGTTGCTGGGGATGCAAGGGCAAATAAAACTGACAGCTCCTTGGTAACATTGCATGGAAGATGCACACATGTGAAGCCTAGTTCTTGACCCACTGTGTGCTTCTTTTCCTAGCAGACAGGGTGACACCTCACCTCTGCCCCCAGCCTCACTCTACCCTCTCCTATCTGGTCTCCATCCTCACTGCACCATCCAAGTGATTTTGGTTGAAGCCACCTGTGATCTTCATGTCTTAAATCCAAAGCACGTGTCTCAGACTTCATCATACCCATCTTTCTGCATTCTTCACAATAAACCTTCTCCTCAAACTGACAGTCCCTCTGGGCTCTGGGCTGGCATACCACCAGGTGTTCATCCAGGGGCTCACCTCCCTGCCCCCATAGGCACTCTCACCCACACCCGTGGCTTCATCAACACTGCACATGGGCATCCGCAAGACCTGCATCTCCTGCTCCCACGTCTTCGTTGAGCACCAAAGCCACATGGCCAATCGTCTCCTTGACCAAAAGCCTCCAAATGGATCACCAAGTCAAAAAGTTAAGAGCCCCGATTTTCCATAACAAAACCAATCTTACTTATTTGAAAGGATGGCCCACCATGAATTCAGTAAACAAGCGAGAAATCTAGGAGTCCCACTGGCTGTCTCTCTCTCCCTCACCCCCATATCTAACCCATCACTGAATCTTCCCAATTTTATTCCCAGGCTGTTCCTACAGTTTCCTCTGTCTCCAGTGCCCGCACCCCAAAAGCCACAGGTCTCTTTGCAAGTGCGCTTCTCAAATGCTCTTCACCCACTCTTGTCCCCTTCAACCCTTATTATTCTTTTCTTTTTAAGAATAATTACAAAGGGGGCAACTGGATACCCAAGAAATAGTCCTTGGCCAGAGTCTCAGAGGGCTTGTCCCTCCTCCATGCCTTCCCCAACCATACCCTTGCTCCTTTTTAACAATTCTCTTGCTTTTATTTATTGCTTTGCCACCTACAGAGGTATCCCTGAACAACAGAGTTTTTTTAGATTCTGTTGGCTACTAATCTTACATAAAAAGAATTAGACTACATGTGTTCTCTTGTGACTTGCTTGTGTAGCTTATCATTTATTGGTGAGTGGTTTTGGCGCTGTAACTTATTCATTTCCATTTCAAGTATTCAGCAATTCATTTATCTGATGTACATCTGATAGACATCTGGGGTGTAATCAGTTTGTTGCTCTGAAAATTCCCTGCGCAGGCCCCCTGTATAAAATACACAGCACCGCAATGGGAAGTGGGAAGTCCTGCAAGTTCTCATCTTTCTCATCAACTCCTGTTTTCAGGTCTTTAAGCTTCTACTCTTCTGAGGTATGTGGTATAGCTCATTATGGTGTTAATTTGCATTTTCCTAATTAGCAATGAGGTTGGGGTATCTTTTTTTTTAGTGTTATGCGGGCCTCTCACTGTTGTGGCCTCTCCCGTTAAGGAGCACAGGCTCCGGACGCGCAGGCTCAGCGGCCATGGCTCACGGGCCCAGCCGCTCCGCGGCATGTGGGATCTTCCCGGACCGGGGCACGAACCCATGTCCCCTGCATCGGCAGGCGGACTGCCAGCCACTGCGCCGCCAGGGAAGCCCTGGGGTATCTTTATATATGTTTATTGCCCAATTGGATTTCATTTTTTTTTTTGACATGCTTATATAATGCCTGTGAGGCTGTATTGTAGATGCTTTTAATTTTCTGTATATTAAGATGTTATAGCATCCTAAAACAAAACAAAAACTTCCTAGCTGGGGAGATACTGCCCCTCTTTGAGCCAGCAGATTCAAAAAGAGGGCAAAGGAGCCAGCAGGGAGCAAGCCTTTGATATGCAAAGTGACTAACCCAGAGCCAGACCTCCTTTATCTGACCCTGCATCCCAGGAGGCAATATTCCTTTGCCTTAATCATCCAGAGCCAGGCACCATGTAACTAGGGACCACCCCCATAGCCCAAAACTAGCCAGAATTATTCACACTAGCCAGTCCTAAGCTGTTCACCTTGCCCCACCTTTTCTGCAGAAACCTCACTAAAGACCTTGACTAACTGCTCCCCACCCCCACCCTGCTCCTGCCTCCTGACCACCTTGGTGCTTCCCCATGGGGCCCTGCATGGCATGCCAGCTCCTGTGTCTAGGACTCCTAAGTGGAACATACTGTGTTTTCCTGCACCTTTCCTCCACCTCCTCTTGTGGCCACACCTGCCTGACCACCCCATAAAAGAATACAGAACAGGGGCTGTGGATGGATCCTGATAGGTTGTCCATCATCTCCAGGTTGATTCACACAAGTTCTCACTATCATCTGGACACTGGTCCTCTACTGATAAAAGAATCCAGACACCTCTCTTCTGCTTGAGGTAAACATTCCTAATTTTAATGTCATCAAATTTATGGATCCTTTATTTTATAGTTAGTGCTGTCAGCACCTTGTTAAAAAAAAATCCTTCTCACCCTTCGTGATAATTCTTGGTAAAGGAAATTATCCCTCCTCCCTCTTCAATAGCTTTATGTGTTTTATCCTCCCCTGAATTTGTTGGTTGGCTTTTATGTGTTGCCTTTTTTATGCCTATGTCAATACAACACTATCTTACTCATTTAAAGATTATTGTGGTAGATTTTTGGAGTAATGCTCCCCAGTAGATCACGTCACTTGCGCGCTTCCATCTCACACTGTGACTGGCTCTGGGCAATGGGACATCAGAAAATGGGACAGAGAGACTTGATAAGTGCTCCTTCACTGGGGATTACCCCCTGGAATGCTGCACAAGAATGACCATGACATGAAAGACCACATGGAGAGAATGGCTGGGCCATGCCAGCCACTGCAGCTGAACCCAGGCACACACTTGCAAATGCAGCCAGTGAGACAAGGCAAGCCTAGCAGAATTTGTGGGTCACTGCACAGAGGGGAAAAAAAGAGTCACTATGGCTTTGGGGTGTTTGGTTATCAGAAATAGATAAGTGAAGCGATGGCCTTGGTAATCTTGGGTCTCTGTGCTTCTATCTGGTCCACAGTTTTCTCGCCAGTTCCCACCCTTCCATCCTGGTGTGAAACACTGACATCTCTGCCAGAGCCTCTCTCTGGTACCTCTGCGTCCACTTGGCTTCATCCAATCTATCTGTATTCAAACATAGAAAAGTACTCAGAAAAATGTAACAAACTCCTTTGTACTCAGCGTATTTTTAAAATGTCATTTGATATTTCAATTCAAACTGTTTTGAATATAAGAGCAATAGAGGCCCTTTGAGCCCTTTTCCCAATAATATTCCCATCCCTCCCCTCCACAGGAAGCACTCCAGTAGGAACCATTATCCAATTCTTTGTATTGACTAAGATTCTCTCCTTGACCAAACTTAGGGCAGCCTCAAAGTTTTTTTTTTTTTTTTGCGGTACGCGGGCCTCTCACTGTTGTGGCCTCTCCCCTTGCAAAGCACAGGCTCCGGACGCACAGGCTCAGCGGCCACGGCTCACGGGCCCAGCCGCTCCGCAGCATGTGGGATCCTCCCAGACCGGGGCACGAACCCGCGTGCCCTGCATCGGCAGGCGGACTCTCAACCGCTGCGCCACCAGGGAAGCCCCAGCCTCAAAGTCTGTGCCCTGTTCTCCACTAGGCCTCATCAGTGGGCCCTGTCTTCAGCCTGCCGAGTCCAGTGTTAGCAAGAATCCTGATAAGTCAGTTAGGTAAGAATGCCTCCACCCATGATAGCTTATTACCTTGGCTTGCCTTCATCAAGAATCCTGTTGAATCACTTTAGCAAGAATCCCCCCACCTTGATGTCCGCTCTTCATAATTTTCATCCACTGACCCCCGCACCCTGCTTCTTGGCTATAAATCCCCACTTATCTCTTGTATTTTGGGTTGAGCCCAATCTCTCTCTCTTATAGCAATAGTCTTCAACAAAGTCTTCCTTACCATTTTAACAAGTCTCAGAATGAATTTTTCTTTAACAAATAGCATCCTTTTGTCAAAGTTTTTATAAGCCTACTATGCACACATACACACAAACACACATACCATGTTAATATATGAAATATTTTTAGCATTGTATGTGTTACATTTCCACAAGGTTAACCATTCTGTACATTCTATTATGCCTTCTAAAATTCAACCTCATATTTTGAGCACTATCAGGCTGATTCAAACAAAACAAAGTCACTTTTCCAAGGACTGAGTAGTATTCCATCGTAAGACTCTACACCACGATATATTTACACACTTCCCACTTGGTGAACATTCAGTTACTTCACGTTTTCCCCTCTTGTTGACCTTATTGCAAAGGAGATCTTTGTGCACATAACCCGGTGCATGTAAATAAGAGTTTCTAGTGTAGGATATAAAGAGAAAAGCAGCATTTCTGGGATTTAGGGTTACACATCTCACTTCCCTAGGCAATGCCCAATGTTCTTCCAGAGGGGAAGCATCATGTCACATCCCACCAGCTATGGATGAGTCTCTCAACACCTTTGCCAACACTTGATATTTATATACATTTTAAAAATTTTACTTTATATATATATATATATAAATTATAAAAATAATTCCCTTAGAGGTTATTTAAGGAAGGGCCTATGAATATAAAATCTCTTCGTCTTTATATGTCTGAAATACATGTATGAATGTTCTTATTTAGCTTTCAACCTTGAATCATAAGTATACCAATATAGAATTCTGGATTGATTATTATTTCCTCTTTGCCTTTTGAAAATCTTTTATCTTTCCAAAGTCTTATGGCATTTATGTGCTCTCATTCTAATTGCCATTCCTTTATAGATAATCTTCTCTTCTCCTTGGAAACTTTTTTTTTTAACATCTTTATTGGGGTATAATTACTTTACAATGGTGTGTTAGTTTCTGCTTTATAACAAAGTGAATCAGTTACACATATACATATGTTCCCATATCTCTTCCCTCTTGCAGCTTCCTCCCACCCTCCCTATCCCACCCCTCCAGGAGGTCACAAAGCACCGAGCTGATATCCCTGTGCTCTGCGGCTGCTTCCCACTAGCTATCTACCTTACGTTTGGTAGTGCGTATATGTCCATGCCTCTCTCTCCTTCTTGGACACTTTTAAAATTCCCTCTCTGGTTTTTCAACCTCCTGCAGTTTTGTTACACTGTTTCTAGATTTGGATTTATTTTCAAATTCTATCCCTTCAATAGCTAAACTTTCTTTCATGATCTCTCTCTTTTTTTCAATTAAAGTATGGTTGATTTTCACTGTTGTGTTAATTATGTTGTACAGCAAAGTGATTCAGTTATACATATAGAAACATTATTTTTTAATATTATTTTCCATTATGGTTTATTATAGGATATTGAATATAGTTCTTTGTGTTCTACGTTAGGACCTTGCTGTTCATCCATTCATGACCTATTTTTTACCTTCTTTTAGGTGTCAATGTTTTTCCTTTTATCTCTTCTTTAATTTTCTGTCTCTTCATCCAGCTGTGCAAACTTTTGGCTGATTTCGTTAATGTTCTCTTCAGCTCTATCTAGTTTCTTCAGTCCACCCATTGAATAGATTTTTCCCCTCATAATGTTGTTTTCTGGAATTTCTCTCTGGTTATTTTCACAACTACCTGCCCATGTTTATTACTGTCCGATCTTGCTCACAGCTTCTGGCTTTTCCTCTTTATGTCTTATCCTTTTGTTCCCCCATCTATTGTTTCTGTGTTATAGTTTATCCAGTATTTTTTTATATTAGAAGCAGGATAGGGAATTCCCCCACTTCAAATTTTTGCACCATTTTGCCTAAACATTTCCAACTTGTTTTTCACCCAGCAGCAAAAGTAAGCTGTTAAAAATGTATATCTGCCTAAATGGTTTCACTGGAAAATTTTACTAAATATTTTTTAAAATAACATCAATGAGGGCTTCCCTGGTGGCGCAGTGGTTGAGCGTCCACCTGCCGATGCAGGGGACGCGGGTTAGTGTCCTGGTCCGGGAAGATCCCACATGCCGCGGAGCGGCTGGGCCCGTGAGCCATGGCCACTGAGCCTGCGCGTCTGGAGCCTGTGCTCCACAACAGGAGAGGCCACAACAGTGCGAGGCCCGCGTACCGCAAAAAAAAAAAAAAAGCACATCAATTATACATAATGTCTTCCAGAAAATATAAGAGGAGGAAACACTTCCCAATTTATTTTATGAAGCTAGTGTTATCCTGTTACCAAAACCGAGAAAAAGACAATATGAAAAAACTAATGACAGCAACTACAGACTAATATTCCTCATGGATATAGATTTTTTTAAATATTCTTAAAAAATTATTAACAAATAGATTTCAGAAACATAGAAATTACATACAATGAACAAGTGGGGCTTATTCCAGGGAAACAAAGTCGTTCAATATTTGAAAATTAATCAATGTAATCCATCATACTATCAGGTTAAAGAAGAAAAATTGCAATAATATATCAATTAATGCAGAAGATACATTTGACAAAATCAAGCACCCATTCATGATGAAAAAAAAAATCTTGGAAAAACAGAAATACAGGGAAACTTAATCAGCTTGATAAAAACATCTGCAAAAATAAATAAATAAATAAACAATTAACATTATACTTAATGGTGAGAAACTGTACACTTTCCTCCTCAGAGTGGGAACATGGCAAGTATGTCTACTCTCATCACTTTTATTCAATATAGTGGAGGATTTCTAGCCAGGGAGGTAAGGCATGTAAAAGAAATTAAAGACATACAGATTGGAAAAAAAGAAATAAAACTGTCCCTCTTTGCAAATGTCATAATTGTCTATGAAGAAAATTCCATGGAATCTCCAAAAAAACTCCTAGAAGTAATAGATGAATTCACTAAGGTTGCAAGATCTGAGGTAAACATATGGACATCAACTGTATTTTTATATATTAGCAATGTACACATGGACACCAAACTTTAAAATGCAATATAATTTACAATCGCTTAAAAATTAAATGTTTAGATATAACTATAACAAACCATGTACATGATTTGTTTTCTGAAAACTACAAAAGACTGATGAAAGAAATCAAAGATCTAAATAAATGGAGAGACATACTGTGCTCACAAATTAGAATACTCAAAACAGTAATATGTCCTCCTTTAATTGAAACACAGGTTTAGCACAATACATATCAAAATCTCAGCAAGATTTTTTGTAGGTATAGAAAAAATATTTTAAAATTCATATGCAAAGGCAAAGGAGCTATAATAGCTAAAATAATGTTGAAAATGAATAATAAAGAGGAAAGATTTAGTCTATCCAATTTCAAGACTTATTATGTATCTATAGTAATCTAGAATGGGTGGTATTGTCAGAAGGATAGACACATAGATCAATGGAACAAAACAGAAAACCATAAGTAAACCCATGAAAGTGTTTCCAATTGATTTTTGACAAAGGTGCAAAAGTAATTCAACGGAGGAAAGATAAACTTTCCATCAAATGACATTTTTTATGGGTTAAATTGCATCTCCCCAAAAAAGTATGTGGCAATTTAAAAATCCAGTGCCTCTGACTGTGACCTTATTTGGAAAAAAGTGTCTGTATATAAGTAATCAACCTAAAATTAGGTTATTATGGAGAGTTCTAATTCAACATGACTGGTGCCACTATAATAAAGGGACATTTGGACACAGAGAGAGCCAAACACAGAGGGAAGATGAAGTAAAGAGACAGGGAGAGGCCATGTGAAGATAAAGGCAGAGGTCAGGGTGTTGCTTCTACAAGCTAGGGAACAAAAAGATGCCAGCAACCACCAGAATCTAGCAGAGAGGGCTTGATCAGATTCTCCCTCACAGCCTCAGAAGGAACCAACCATACTGAAACCTTGATCTTGGACTTCTGACCTCTAGAGCTGTGAGAGAATAAATGTCCATTGTTTAAGTCACCCAGTGTGTGGTACTTTGTTAACGGCAGCTCCAGGAAACTAATACAGTACTGGACCAAGTAGACAGCAATTGTCGAAAAAATAAACCTCAACCTAAATTTCACATCTTATACAAAAATTAACTCAAAATGGATCATGGAATTAAATGTAAAACTATAAAACTTTTAGAAAAACCACAGGAAAAAAAATCTTTAGTATCTAGGGCAGCCAAAAAGTTCTTAGATTTGACACCAAAAGCATGATCCATAAAAGGAAAAATGGATAAATTAGACTTCATCAAAATTAAAATCTTAAGCTCTGTGAAACTCCCTATTAAGAGGATGAAAAGGCAAGCTACAAAATGGCAGAAAATATTTGCAAACCACCTATTTAACAAAGAACTAGTATCTAAAATATACAAAGTACTCTCCAAAGTCAATAGTGTTAAAAAAAAAAAAAAGAAAAAAAAAAAGCAATCCAGTTAGAAAATGGACACATGACATGAGGAGAGATTTCACCAAGGAGGATACGCAGATGTCAAATTACCAAATGAGAAGACATTCAACATCATTAGCCATGAAGGGAATGCAAATTAAAATCTCAATGAGATACCACTACCTAACTATCAGAATGGCTAAAAGAAAAAAAAAAAATCCACAACTCCAAATGCTGGCGAGGGTGCAGAGAAACTGTATCACTTACACTGTTGGTGAGAATTAAACATGGGACAGACACTCTGAAAAAGTATGGGATTTTCTTTATAAACTAAGTATGCAACTAGCATATAACCCAGCAATTGCACTCCTGGGCATTTATCCCAGAAAAATGAAGACTTATGTTCACACAAAAACATGGCCACAAATGTCTATTGTGCTTGAATTTCCTAATAGCCCCAAACTGGAAGCAGTCTAATGTCTAATGTCCTTCAATAGGTGAATGGCCAAAAAACTTTTGTACACTCACACCAGGTAATACTACATGCAATAGAAATGAACATACTATGGATACACTCAGCTGCCTGCATGACGAAAGAATTATGCTGAGTGAGAAAAACCAGTCTCGTAGGTTACATACTCTATGATTCCATTTATGTAACATTCTCGAAATGGGGATATTATAAAATAGAGGACAGCGTAGTGGTTGCCAGGGGTTGAGGAGGAGTTGGGGATCTGAGGGAAGTGGACGTGGCTATAAAAGGGCAACAATGTAAGATCCCTGTTCTGTATCTTGATGTATCAACATCAATGTCCTGGTTGTGAGATTGTTTATAACTTCGCAGTACGTTACCATTAGGGAACATGGGGTGTCCCTGTATTAGTTCCTACAATCACAGGTGACTCTATAATTATTTCAAGATAAAATGTTTAATTTTAAAAATGACGATGTTTATTACTCTCCATTGTGTAAACCCCCCATATGAGCTTCCTACTTGTCCTTGTAAGAAGACCTGGCCGTTATCATGGCTAAGGACCCCTGTGATCTTGTCTCTACCACCTTCACCCCCTCCCAGCTCTTCTTCTGGTCGCTGCCCGTGCTCCCACCATGCTGCCCTTCTATGCCCTCCATCCTCAAATGCACGATGACCTTCCTGCCTCAGGGCGTGCAATGCCCTCTCCTCTTCCTGAAAGTTTATGGTACATCACACACTGAATTATTCACCTATAGTGAGAATTTTTGAACAAAAAATGTCCAGGAGCACCTACGATGTACCAGGTCCTATTCCACGCAAAGAGGAAACAGCAGCAAGCAACCCAGCTGAAATGCTTGCTGACAGACAGCCCACCTTCTGCATTGTCCGTCGGTGTCTCTGAGGAGGGCAGAAGCTGCAAGACAGCATGGCATATGTATACCCCATGCCATATTTGGGATATACTTATACCAAAAGTTATTTGTTACTTATTTGAAATTCAAATTCAACTGGGTGTTCTGTACTTCATCTGGCAGCTCTAACTGGTAGGGCCTTCTGAGAAACCTCACGAGGTATGTCTTAGACCCACCTGCTCAGGGACTGAATGGGAGCATTCATCCATCTCTTCCTGTCCCCATTAGTGAAGGTTGACACGAGATGTTAGCTCCTCTGCACTTCTGGTTGTCTACATGATACAAAACACTTATGCCAAAAATTAGTTGCTATTTCTTGTTCTATTGCAGAAGTCTCTCCCACTCATCTGCACATAGCAAGTCCATGTCAGTAGTTGTTGAGTGAACCAGTAAATGAATCATTGATACCTACACCCGTTCTCTGTCCTTCCTAGGAAACTGTGTGCTTTAAAACATCTCTTAGACCCCATATCAGACCCTCTTGGGCTCACTCTTCTTCCAGCTGCTGTGATGGGGACCAGTTATGCAGAGTCTTGGCTGGCTTTATGCAGGTGCTACCTGGTAGCACCTTGCCTGAGGCCCATGGCACACCTTGCACTGCCATCCCCAGCGTTCTCTGATGTCCAATGTGCATGGGAACCCTATGCAAACCTGATCAGCTCTCTCATGTCAACAACCAGAAGTGTGGAGTAGTTACCATCTCCCCTGGCAACCCTTGGCTAATGGGGACAGGAAGAGATGGATGAATGCTCCTCCATTCAGCCCCTGAGCAGTGGTTCTAAGACACAACTCATGAGGCTTCCCCGAAGATCCTACCTGCTAGCATTGTCAGATAAAGTACAGCATACCCAGGTAAATTTGAATCTCAGTCAAATAATAAATAATTTTTGGTATAAGTATATCCCAAATATTGCATGGGAATATGAACTGTATCTGTATGAATAAGAACAGTATCTGCTGTTCATCTGAAATTCAAACTTAGCTGGGCATCCTGTATTTTTATTTGCTGAATCTGGCAACTAGCTGCTCATTAGTGGGGCCACGTCTATAATGTGTCCTTGTGTTGACTCTCCCTCCTTCCCTGGAATCACAAGTAAGCTACTCCCGCTTAAGCCTTTGTCTCAGGCTAAGACACTCTTTTTGATGTTCAAAGAAAGACTTTTTAAAAAAGTCAACCGATCCAAAAATTAAGAAAACCCTCTTTCATAATCTGGGTCACCATGGTCTAAGTTAAAGGCATGCTCCCCACCCCAAGCCCCTACTGAGTTCACCGAATTTCCTTCTGAATATCCTTTATACCTTTTGAAGTCTGAGGGATATTAGCTAAGAAGACTACTCCTTAAGTATAAGCCTTTAAAAAGTCGTTTGACCTGGTTAAGTCACCTGTGCCCTACTTTGGCAAAATGTTTTTGAAGTCTTCATCTCGATAGCAAC
Organism: Lipotes vexillifer; assembly: GCF_000442215.2. Taxonomy (NCBI): domain Eukaryota; kingdom Metazoa; phylum Chordata; class Mammalia; order Artiodactyla; family Lipotidae; genus Lipotes; species Lipotes vexillifer. The sequence continues at coordinate 3,332,659 of NW_006774135.1, forward strand.
AAATCTTCCCTTTTAAAAAAGCCCCATGGAGAAGCAGAGGGTAGTAAGGCATGATCCCCTCAGTAGGCTAGTTTCAGCTTCAAGAACTTTCCTTATTAGTGATAGACTAGTGTGTGCTTACATAATACACCAATTACTCAAAAGGTTTCATTCAGAGACAAATTCAGCCACAGACATTCTCTCGGGAGAGAGGCCAGCCTTCAAACATCTGTTTTCAGATAAGGGATCTGCAAAGCTTGTGTGTGTGTGTGTGTGTGTGTGTGTGTGTTGCAGGGGAGGGGGAATAGTGGTTATCAGAGGGAATTTTTCCAAACTACAAGGTAAGTCAAGGGCAGAGAAGAAGTCAGAGGTCTTAATAAGGATGGTCAAGAATGGTCAGTCTTGGGCTTCCCTGGTGGCGCAGTGCTTGAGAGTCCGCCTGCCGATGCAGGAGACGCGGG
>NW_006774135.1:3333362-3337257 GCF_000442215.2 Lipotes vexillifer
AAAAAAAAAAAAAAAAAAAAAAAAAAAAAAGAATGGTCAGTCTTTGGTGAGTGTGTATTTTTTTGTTACTATCTTTGTTAGCACACCTCAGAAATAGAAAGCTCCTGTTAGACCCAGAGATAAAGCCCTTTCTGCTTTATACTCATCATCTTGGGCGAGAATGTTCTGTTTCGACAGATTCATGAGGTTGTATCCATCCTGTTAAAGTGCCAGATGGGACTCACAAAATTATCTCAGTTTAACTGAAAGCTAGTTTTGAACGGCTGAAAAGTAAAGGGGCATTGTCACCCACCCGTGTACTTGGGCTGGTTCGTATCCCAACCCCGCTGAACCTGGTCTATATTCCAAACTCCTCGGAGCATCATGTGTTGACTCAGAAACCAGGGAAGGGGTGCAGGCTAGCTATGTCAGAGTCTCCGGGGGACGGCAATGAGCCCCCCAGTCCTGGCACCCACCCAAGCCCCTGGATCAGGCTCTCCGAGGGTGGGGTCCATGACTCAGCATCTAGATCAGCTCCTCAGAAGGACTTTGTGTGCTGTACAGTTTGCTAACTGCCCAGTTAAAGGAGAGAGACCTCCTGCTCTTTCCTCTCTTCCTTTCCTTCAGAGTCACAGAGGCTAAAATGTCCCATGTCCACATCTGCTTTACTCCAGTTTCTCTTAGCTTTTGGTCTTTGGATGAAAAGAGTGGAAACTATTTCAGGCGGCTGAGTGCCCTCGCAATCCCATCCTCAAAGACATTTCATGTCACCTGAATCCTATTAGAGGCAAGACTGCCCCTGGTTGGGTACCTTCTGTCCTCTGCCCCTCTCTGTGCAGCTTTCTTGTGTCGCCCACCGAGCCTCCACACCAACTCAACACAAGGAGAATGGAGCCCATCAGCAAATTCTCAGCTCTGTGTATATCTGAAGCCTTGGCATCACCGCAGCTGTTACTTTTTATAGCTTCTTTGCCCAAGTTTTTGGGTACCACTGAGAGATGAGTCACCAGGTATGCCTCTAACTAGAAAAATTAGGAATCATTCAGTGCTTTGATGGTGCCAATTAGCTTCCCAGTGTGAGCGCCAAGATTTTTTCTAATTAAGGCAGAAACATTTCTCAGTCTATAATAATCTCATTTAAAGTGTGTCCAAAACACCTAATATGCCTTTGTTTAGGAACATCATTCCTAGGCATCTTTCAACTGTCTGAAGATAGATGGATCCCTGGGATGCTTACTGGTTATTCACCAGACACATATGTGGCGCTGGTGTGGGGCTGTGGTGCTGTGGCTTTGCAAGGCAAATGGGCTGTTCAAGTTGAGTTTGTACCTCTGTACACTAAAGACCTGCTCATCTTTGGAAAGAGACTCATACCTTTAATGCCAAAGGAACAAAGATGTCCTTTGGATAAGAATAGTAGGTCTCTTGTCCTCAGACCTCTACCTCCCAAACACTGTGGAGGCATAGATTCAAATTTGACAAATTGCAATACCTAGGCTTAAGGCTCTTCTAAAGCCCCAGAAAATGGAAAATTAGTGTCCAAGGCTGTTCCTGAATCCCATTTTTAGCAGAGTTCCATACAATCCAAGATTCACTGGACTGTAAGAGCCAAGAGAGTGGGGATTGGGGTATATTGTGGTCACTTCTGTGTCCCCAGCAGCTAGAACAGTGCCTGGCCCTTGGGGGTTGTGGGACCAAATCAACTGTTGTCCGACAAGTCATGTGACTTGCTCTTGTACTCAGTGAGATGCCTCCTCACAAAGCTTCATGACCCATGTTTCTGATCTCTTAGGTAGAGCTACAGAAAGCTAGAGCTCTTTGGAAGAGATGCAGTTTACCCTTCATGCAATAACCATTTTCAGTCTATAAAACAATCTAATCCAACTTATTTTTGTACCCATCAATTCCATAGTTGTATGAATGCCCTGTATGGAAGCTATAAAACTCAGGGAAGTCTTCTTCCTCCTGGTAAGGGACACCCTCTCCCCATCATGTGCTCTGTTGCACAGTAGAACGATAGTGCTTTTGTAGACATTTCACATCTGCCTCTTTCCTGACTAAACTATCATTTTAAACAAGATCTGTGGTCAAGGGGGGAGATGAGCTGGCCTGACTTGTGCATTTCCTCCCCATTTACTGAGAGGCAGGTGCTCATGAATGGTCAGGAGGAAGTAAAGCAAAGGCCTGGGTTTTGTGTCTCTGGTGTGAGTCCTCAGGTCACTAAAGTTGTTGGGAAGCAGTTCTTTAGATGGTGATGTCAGTGTCCATGCAGGGATCATGCCTCACTTTTCTTTGCATCTCAGGGCCAAGGACTGCATTTGGTTTTAGTAAATGCTGGTTGAATGAATGAAGAGGCTCCTCAGATGGTGTGTAATTAGAAAAGGCACCGTCTTCTCTCCTGCTGTCTATAAATATTCCATCAGTGAGAAACGACATAGCCCCAGGAAACAACAAAATGAGCTGGCGTGGAAACCAAGCGGCACTTTTTGGAATTCAGTAGAGAGAAGCCAGAAGCCACTTCCTTGGGCAGTCAACAGGGATGCCTGAGAGCTTCTGCCCTTTACAACTTGGAAGACAAACAGCAAAAACTCTGAGATTACAATAAAAATCCCTCCGCAGATAACTGCTGAGAACAGTGACAGGAGGGGAGGGGAGGGTTTGGCTCCTAGCCTCAGACTTACTGAGCAGGATGGGGGAAAGAAAGGAGAGAAAGAAACCCTCTTTGATCAGGAGGAAGTGTAGCCCAGAGAGCTCTCATTTATAAGAAAACATTATCTCCTGATCTGTATGTTCCATTTTCTATTTAGAGCTAATTTTGTAGTGTGTACTGTGCAGCCCTGAGGGACAGGCTGGCTTTTGGGCACCTGCCAGGCCGCCCCTCACTGCCCAGTTTACTGAATTCAGATCAGCTGGAGCAGATGTGAAGCAAGACAGTTAGTGCTGGTGGTAGTTTTCTTCAATCCCCTGGGTTGCAGGGTGCACCACTAACAAGTGTCCTTGCCATGGGGCTGCCTGGCCCAGGTGTCCCTTCTAAAGAGTCCCCAGGTCCCACTTGAACTTCTCTTCTTGACCTCTCCTTTTCCCTCTTGTGTTAGTTTTCTATTATGGCATAACACAAATATAGCTGCTTTCTAAAAATCTCAAGAGTTGCCTTCCAGTGTCCATGGATCAGGAGTCCAGGCACAGATTAACTAGGTTCTCTGCTCAGGGTGACACAAAGATTTAGTAGAGATGCCAGCTGGGGCTGTGGTCTCACCGGAAGCTCAACTGGGGAAAGACCCAGAAGCTCATGGTTGTTGTAGCTCCTTGAAGGCCACCAAACTGAGGGCTCTCTTCCTTGCTGACTGTCATCTCCTCACCAGGTGGCCCTCTCCAAATAATAGCTCACAAGATGGTGGCTTGTATCTTCAAATCCAGCACATGGGTCCTCAAGGCAAGCACGGCAGTGTTACAATGTAACAATTGTAAGAATCGGGGTAACATAATCATGTATGCCCCATCACCATTACCATATTCTATTTGTTGGAGGTAGGTCATAGGTCCCACTCACACTCAGGGGGAGGGAATCCCACAAGGACCTGATCCCCTGGAGGTGGGGATCGTGGAAGCTACCTTAGACTCTTCCTGCCACTTCTGTCCACATTCTGTCCCTTGATTTTAAATCTTCTCAAAACCCCCAAATTTAAACACCAACTCCAAAATTCTAGACTTGCATATGTGATGCCTATTCGATATCTCCATTAGCAATCTAAAAGTGAGATTGAATTTAATACATTCATGACACAATCCTGATTACCAACCCTTCAAATCTGCTCCTCCTCTCGTCCTCATCTCGTTTGATGGCAGCACCATTTTTCTGAATTTTCAGACAAAAACTACCTTTCACTCTTCTCTGTTATATCCCAAAGCCCAATTC
>NW_006774135.1:3337267-3347538 GCF_000442215.2 Lipotes vexillifer
TTCCTGCTGCCTCTACATTGAAATTGTGTCCAGGCTCTGAAGACATCTTACACTCTGCCCCACTTCTGCACCCAGACCAAGCCAACACCCCCATGTTTCACCTGGACCAATGGCATCCCAACTGGATTGTGCTTCTGTGCTTGCCGTTCTTCTCAATAGTTTAGCCAGAGTGATTGTTTCAAAGGATTCTCCTCTACTCAAAACACTCCAATGGCTTCCATCTCAATTAGAGTTAAGTCTGAAGCCTCCACTATGATCCATATGGCCCCAGGTGATGGGCCCCAGAGTATGTGTTTGACTTTAATAAATGCAACTTTCCATTGCTTTCTCCTCTCAAACCTCATTCACCTTCTGCTGTTCATCAGACACACAAAGCATTCTTCAGCCTCAGGGCTTTGTACAGTCTCTTCCTCTGCTGCAATGTATGTCTCCCAGATATTCCAAGAAATTCCAAGATATTCCAGATATTTCCTCTCTTCCTCAGACCGCTGCTCACACCTTACATTCTGCATTCTGAGCGGGACCTTCCCTGACCCTGATATGTGTGTGTGTGTGTCTGTGTGTGTGTGTGTGTGTATATACACACACACACACACACACACACACACACACACACACACACACACATACATGGCAGCCTAGCACCTTCTAACCCTCTTACTCTACTCAGTGTTTCTCCGTAGAACTGATGGAGTATGTATTTATGTGTTTATGCGTTGTTTGCTGCCCCCACTAGCATGTAAGTTCCACATCTTTTAGCGCTCTTTCTCCAGGGCATAGCATCCTGCCTACTCAATAAATGTTGATTGAATGAATGAATGAATGAATGGGTCCTCAAGTCACTCTAAATTTGCTATTGTGCCTTGGGGCACAGGGAAATCCTTTTATCCATTCTCTCTGTGTGTATGAGGTCTTCACCTCAATTATTTCTCTCTTCACTGAACCCTAGTTTAAGCCTTCCCAGGACTGGGGTCCAAGCTGTCTCTTTAAATAAACAGCATTTCTCCTTTTGTTCCTGTTTTCCTCTCCACTCGTTTGGAAAGTTTCAGCACGCGATTATGCTGGTATGCCTAATGTTTTATCCTGGCAAATGCATACTTTGCAGGAAGTGATGCTCCCTCCCCACGTTAGCTTCCAAGGAAAACAACAAAATGACAATGGTGAAGTCTGTGACAATAGTTATGGAGATGAGAAGGAGCCCTCCACAAAATAGAGCCTTTCTGTAGATGCAAATTCCTGATCCAACTCCTGCCAGCCATCTGACCTTGGTCATGCTGCTTGCCCTCTCCAAATCTCATTGTCTTCATATACAGAACAGGATAATCACACCACCCATGCCAGACTATTATGAAGAATACATAATTGAATGGATTCTCAAATGTCTACCACCGTGCCCAGCATGTAGTAGGAACTCAACAAATAGCTAAAATTAGCCTTCATAGAAGGCTGACAAAGGCTTCTACCTTGCAACATGGTACAAAGAATGAAATAACACCCACCTTTTTCCTTTTAAGAGCATTTTTGCTTTTATAATCACTTTGGACCACCAAGGGAACTAGTTAGTTATGGTCTACCCTGTCACCAGGTAGCCAAACACTGAGTTAATCCTGATGGTGTTCTTGGAATATCAGAGGGTTTTCTCTAGAACATTCCACCCCAACCAGGAGAGGGCACCCTTTACTACAGCACAGTCAAGCGGATCTTTTTATTTCTTCTAAATATTTGCTGCACTTTGAATAGTGTGACTGAATCTAAGAACAAAGACAGGGAATGAAGCGACTTTTTGTCAACAAATCCTTTCTGCTTCAGAGAACTTAGAGGAGTGGTTTCTGAATCCTGACAACTTTCAAACTCTTAATTTGGGAGGTAACCTTTCTGGTGAGGTCAATGTGGTCTCCCATAGAAATAGTCAGAGTAATAAAAGACAGATGCAAACCCCCCGTTTCCATCACCTCCCTCCCATCCCCAACTTCACGTCACTGACAATCATTGTTCTAATTTATGAAAATATCACTTCCTGACAGAAAGATTCAAAGAGTTTTATGATCTTCAACTAGATCTTATACAACCACATTTTAATATCATTTACCTCCACAGACGCAGCATGAAGCGATTAAACTTCCGTCAAAACCATCTGAGGATTCAACATTCTAAGCACAAGATATGAGTGGGAGAATACTGCTTCCTATGGAGCCCAGAATAGTGTTTAATAACTTTAGGAGCTGAGGCAGTCAGCTCCTCTTCTTTCTTAGCCCAGCAGGATGCTTGGTTGTACCCACCCAATCCATTTTTCTTCATTTTCATAAACCTGGCATAGGTCCACCTTAAATTAATGTTAAACAGCTTTAGTAAGGCACATTGACTTCAATTTCAAGGCTCTCCAGGAGCTGGCATGCATTAGTAGGCTCCAGTGTTTTCCAATAGATTCCAAAAGCATTTTTGTTGTTGTTTTAAACATTGGGGAACATCAAGGCTGGGGATATTAATACACACTATGATTAAGCTACTGTTTTCTTTGTCAGCAGTTTAATTGTTCACAGTAGGACTGCTGCTAACAGGTGTATTTCATATCCCATCACTTCCTTTACCAAGCTTTGCAGCCAGCTCATTCTGAGACGTAAAAATCATATCAGCACAGAACTTCTTGTTCTGCTCCAGAAGAAAGAGGTCGCTATTGTAGCAGGATGGCAAACCCCATGGCATTCTAACAACTCCACGTCCTCATTCTTTCCCTCTATGAACAGCTGCAGATGAAGTTCTCTTTCTTTATTGAGCAATTAAATCACTTGTAGGATGGCAGGATTGCAGTGGACCAGTGAGCAGGGGTTTCAGGATCTCACACTACATCAGGCACAAAGCAACAAATCCGACAGAGAGGCCTCCATGGTCTAATTGAAGTCACTTTCCCACTCAGCTCAGGGGTCCTGCTGGCCGACCACCGTGCCACGTGGGAGTCCATCAGTCTAGCTAGAAGGCTTCCATGAAAAAGTGGTGTGTGTGTATGTTTCTTTATGTGTGTAAGTGCCTAGACGGATGGATGAAGAAATAGAAGGGTGTGTGTGTGAATGTGTGTGTCTACATGGATGAATGTATGTATGTGAGTGTGTGTATCTGTGTCTAGGTGGATAAATGGATGAGTGGATGGGTGGATGGATGGATGGTTGTGCGTGTATGTGTGCGTGTGCCTTGATGACTGGATGGATGGATGGACATGTGAGTGTATGTGTGTGTGTCTAGATAGATAAACGGATAGATGGATGGGTATATGTGAGTGTGTATGTGTGTATGTATATATGGATGAATGGATAGGTGAACATGGGTGGACACGTGTATGTGTGTGTGTGCATGTGTGTATGTCTAGGTGAATGGATGGATGGATGGACATGTGAATATGTGTTTTTGTGTGTGTGTCTAGATGGTTGGATAAATGTTTGTGTGTGTGTGTTGTGTGTGTATATAGAGGGATGGAGAGACAGTCAAATATATACAAATGAATATGTATATATTCCAAACACACACACTAGCTTTCAACTTTATTAAAAACCCATCACGTGTTTGGCCCCCACAACAAGACTTACACACTGACAGTTGTCATGAAGCTGAGAAAACTGCCTGAGGACTGTGATACCCAAGGAAGCTGCTGAAGATGCCCCTTGGAACCAACTTTTAAGTAATATGTTTTCCAGAAGCTCACACATCATGCTGGGGTCAACACCAGTCCCAACTTCCTTTCTCAGTTAGGAAGTTGGATGTATTCTCTGGTTACTCCCAAGTTTCCCTAACTGTTATCTTTATGAGATTTGGGCTATGAGATTCTTGGAAGAGATGGAAAAGGTTCAGAGGGGCATGACCCACCAGCAACAGGGGGTCCTGGTCCTCCATCACTTGCTGCTGTGTCTTTGGCTCTAACCTGATACCCTCTGTGTTCAACTAACCAGTAACTCTGGATGATGGCTGGGCTCAAGCCACAGGCAGCATCCAATACCCCCAACCCACTCCCAAGGAGTGGCACCATGAGGGCTCACACTTTCCCTGATTGCAATCTGAGAGCAGGGTGAGCAAACTGGGTTGGCAGGGCTGGGGGCTGCCCTCTGGCCAATCCCAGGAACACTCTTGAATGACAGGACACCCCTACTCAATTCCCTATCACATCTTGGATAAGTGTCTAGAGGACCTGGTCCTGATCAACTGTGGGGCAGATTCTGCCTGGAACACAGCAAAATTGGAAGGTCCACTGTGTATGCACTGGATGAGCATCCTGAGGGCTCAAAGAAGTGTTTCAGGAGGTGCTTACAAATGTTACAAGATGCTTCTTTTGGTCCCAATGTGCTTACAGTCTAAATGGGGGTGGAGACACCGCGTGACTACTCATGTAAATATTGCCCAAGGGTACAGTTCTGGGGGAGGTGCAATGTAACTTCAATAAAGGAGGCACAGGAGGCACAAAGAAGGTGGGATCCTTCAGCCAGGATGCATGGAGGACCTGGAAGAAAGGAAGTGAACACCTTTTGAGCAGGTGAAGAGGTGAGAGGAAGGCATTCAATAGCAGGAACAGGGAGGTCACCCCATGACATCTTAGGGGAGCATTAAAAAGGCTGTCTTTGACTGAGCTCAGGGAACTTGAGGAGGAGGGGAGGAGGAAGAGGGGGAGGGGGAGGAGACAGGTGTCATTTGCAGGATGGACAGGAAATGAAGAGAAATGTGCTTTTCCATCAGATCATTTCAGAACTTTCTAAACGTCAGCACAGCAGCACTGAAGACGGGAATGGTTCCACTCATTCATGAGTGAGACCAGGCTTCACTCAAACATATTTCAATCGCGCCCACAGGTGAGCAGCGAGAGACGTGTGACTCTGAATTATTCTTTCATCATGCAAAGCTGCTTCCCTAAGGAGCCATGGGCTACACCCACAAGATGTTCACAAATGCCCTCTGTGTCCCCAGGGGCATGGCATGGGGGAAAAGGCATGGGACTAAATGAGCCCTGATCATATCCCCCTGACCCAGACCACTTAACCCTCCTGCCACCTTCCTGTGGGCTGACCCCATCCTCACCCGTGACCACAGCTGCCTCCCACCAGCCCTCTCCCAACCCCTGTGTGTTGACATGATCACTGGTTTCTCTGCCCCTGCAGGTGTCTCTTTATAAGGAAACCAACGCGTTGACATTTCATGGCTCCTATTCACAGCTTCTTATTCATCGTGCATCCCCTCCCCAGGATCTGGGGTCCTTGGACTGCGTGCTTTCCCTCCCAGATTCCTCTCTCCTCTTTTCCCCAGCTGGCTTAGCAAGTTTCTGCACCTCCCTCGGCCGCCCCACCCCTACATCAACTCCCTTCATCGTCAACAACCCAGAAGCTTCCACCAGAAACCGTAATCTGAATACCTAGAGTGCTGAATGCTATCCTGCTCTCTGCTCCAAGGGCTGTTTCTTCCAGAATGCTCTGCACACAGCTGTAAAAATAGCCCAGTGCACTCTGTACAAACATCAGCTTCCATTCTTACAGATTTCAGGCACCACTGTGAAAAGATGTGGTGTTTCTCCTCAAGAAGCTGGCAGGCATCTGGAGCTGAGACACCTGATTGCTTGAGATGAAATCTGAGGGTAAGAAGTGGATAGGACAGGGCAACAAGCTTTTGAAAAGCTGCTCGAATGGGCCTTGCAGATGAGAGAGGCATTGGCCCTGGGGAGGAATGCAATGTCTGGGCTTGAGCAGGGATGGAACTGTTAGATGTGGACTTTGGAAATGGCAGCTCAGGGAAGCTCCCCGGATGCTCTGTTTTAATCCATCAGACAGTGGGTAGCTGGTAAAGGATTTGTGTCTTATAAGTTAATTTCTATTCAAACGATTGCTCCAGAGCTCTGTTTATGCTGTAATTTTAAAGACTTAGAACTATAATGATTTTACTTCTTGAGAATCTTTTATTCTTCGGAGAAGCACAATCTTACAGTGAAAATCCATGTGAAGGTACAAATTTGTACGAGTAATGTCAAGGTGGAGGTCAATATCCCCTATGTTTCCTCTACCTCAAGAGGTGTGTCTGTACTCTTTCACAGAACAAGGACCCCAGGGGAGGGGACCATCACCAGACCTGTCCCTGGTGTCATCTTTCCTTACTTACTCCTGCCTTTTGTTACCCAGCAGCCAAGTCAGACAATTACCCTTTAAGAATTTAAATACTGTGATGGCTCCCTTGGAACTTACCAACCTTCTCCTTCCCACTTTAGATTTTACTGTCCCATGACAAATATTCTCAATTTATAAAATGGATTCTCAGAGGCTCTATTTTAACCTACACGCTTGTGCTTTAAATCAATAACCAATAACCACTTTAAGCTCATTGCCTTATTAGCTGCCACACAGTACTGGTGCCCAGTACAGTGTCAGAGCTGACAGCTGATGTTAAAGAATGCTCAGAGGTCTTAGCTTTTTGGTGTTTTTTTTTTTTTTTTGGAAGTTCCACCACTGTCTGCAGTGTGAGTGGAGAGCTAATAACTCTTGAGATGTAGTACCATATCCTCTCCAAGTTCATTTTATTACAGAAAACCAAAATGAACTATTAAAACTTATTACCATTTTTATCTCTAATGGTGTAGATTCCATTTCCTATTATTTTATTCTCATCTGAAAGCAAATCATGTTCGCATAAGGAAGGGGAAAACTCTTCTGTTTTTTTCTTTTTTTAATTAAGAAAAAATATACATAAAAGTTTCTAGGGGAAAGAAAGTGCCAGTCAAACACATCCGTTAAGCAAATCGAAATCCCCAAAACCTGATGTTATGGACTGAATCATGTCTCCATCAAAGTTGGAGACCTAAACCCCTGTACATTCGAATATGACCATATTTGGAGATCAGGTCTTTATAGAGATAATCAAGTTAAAATGAAGTCATTACGGTGGGTCCCAATCCAATGTGACTGGTGTCCTTATAAGAAGTGAAGATTAGGACACAGACCCGCACAGAAGGACGACCACGAGCACAAGGGGAGAAGACAGCCATCTACCCACCAAAGAGAGAGGCCTCGGGAAAAACTAACCCTGCCCCTGCCGACACCTTGATCCTAGACTTCCAGCCTCCAGGACTGTAAGACAACAAATTTCTGTTGTCTAAGCCACTCTGTGATACTTTGTTACAGCAGCCCAAGATGCCTACCACACCTGAAATTAAGAGGTTACTGAAGTAACAAAGTTTTGCTCATTGTGATGATAACAGTAGGTAACATTTATTTATCACTTACTGTAGGCCAGAAAATGTCCTAAGTGTTTTCACATAGCATCTCATTTAATCCTAAAAAATCCCCGTGAAGTGAGTGTTACTATGATCTGCAGTCTTGCAGATGAGGAAACTCATCACAGGGATGCTAAGTAATTGGTTCAAGGTCATCCCATTATTGGGCAGAACCAGGTGGTCTAATCCAGAGTTTATTCTCTTAACCAGGAAGCCCTACCAAGTCACTCCGGAACTTGGATTTTGCTGGATGTGAAGTAAAATTGTGTGAGCCAGGAGTCTGGCTCCATTAAACCACCATACCTGAGCACAGGCCTTTTACTGATGACTACCCACATCAATACACACACATGTGTGTTTCATCCAGGACAGCAAAGATGAGCTGACAGGAGAAAGAGGGACACCTTCCATTGCCATTGGCTGCCCTAGGACTGGTCTGCCCTTCTTCTGAGGCATGGTAACAGCCCAGAGCAGGAGAGCCAGGGTCTCGGACAGAGAGAGCAGGGCCTAAAAGGAGTCAGGGCCTCCAGGAACCAGATACAGAGATGCAGCAGGTGGTGGCCCAGGGTCCAAGGCCAGGATGTCCAAGGCAACAAGAGACAAGCAGAAACCTGGAAGAAGGGGCAAGTTCCAGCCTCCTTGGAACTGAGCTTGGGGAGCCCTGGGACCCTGGCAACACTTTTTTTCTGGGCTGGGACCACATGAAGAAAAGGTCAGCCATGCCCAGTGCTGGGTACCATGATAATACAAGGAACCCTAAACACATCCCCCAGGAAAGGCATTTGGCCAAAAGGGGCTGCATCTGCTTCCCCTCCTACCATCGGGGGGGCAGGAGGTAACCATCTCACCCACTCCCAAATGCCAAGATTCTAAGAGTTTCACATTAAGTTACTAACACTTACTGAGGACTTTCTGTGTGCCAGGTTCTCTTCTCTGTGTTCCAACACCCACGATGTCTATGCCTGCTTTCACAGCCTTGTAAGGTGAATGTTATCATTGTGCCCATTTTAAAGATGAGGACACTGAGGCCCAGAGAGTGAAATAATTTGCCCAGAGACACACAACTAGCATTGAGACAAAATGTGAACCCAGGTTTGACTCCAACACCAATGTCAAACGTTAAGTGTCATGCTTCTCTTTATAACCTATGGGGTAGTCCAAGAAAGTAAGGCACATGCTACCCCTGCTGGGGGCATGGTTCTTCTCTCAGAAAGATGTGCTATTGAATATTTAATTCCCATGTAGGCCCAGGACCAAGTGGTGATAACTGAGTAATAACTATTTCTGATCAAAAGGATAATTTGAACCCTATTATATAACATCAAAGTATTTTTCAGGGACAGATAACATTTTACTGGTATTTCATGAAATATGATTAAAACCAAGAGAGATCCTGGCACTCAGATTTTCTAGGTTCTGTTCAAGCTAAAGACTTGAGGAGAACAGGACGCCTTGTCTTAGCACAAGCAATGCATCCATGGGGACATTTCTTCCCTGTGCAGGGGGCCGACAAAATGAATGATCACACTTGCCTCAGCTGTGAATATTCTTAATAAAATTAATAAGAATCTAGAACTATGGGGGTACATACAACATGCCAGAGAGACCCATTCAAACAAGAGGCCACTTCTGTGATGGAGGGTAAATATTTCCATTTAACAGATGAGGCAACTGAGGAGTCAAGGTTGGACCGTGTGCCCAAAGCCTGTATCTGGGGATCAGCAGAGCTGGGAAGTGAGTCTACTCTCTCCTCCTAGAGCCCACAGAATAACAGGTTCTGCTTCCTCCCTAACCAGCCAGAGGGCAGATGCAGAGCCTGGATGGAAGGGAGATGAGGAACCCTTGTGTTCTCTGTCATGGCAGGTCTTCATTCTACTTCCATAATCCAGAGTAATAGTGTTCATCCTGGGACACGGCCACCACCTGGCTGCAGGTTAGCTCTCCAGCCTCCCGTGTTTCTAGGAGTGACCATACATGGATGTGACACCTCCAGATTCCAAGTTGTGCCTTCAAGGAAGCTCCCACTGCTTGGCTCTCTCCCTGTCACCATTGAGGACAAGAGTATCACAGTGACATTGGAGGGATGCCCAGTAACAGACAAGAGGTTTGAGTCCTGCACTTTGTGGGAAGGAAATATATGAATTGTTATTTTGGCCGATATTATTTGGCATCTCCTGTTTACAGCAGACAAGTCAATATCCAAATGCATCTATCAAGACATTGGAGACAACTTCATCACTTTCCTTTTCCATTTTTGAAAGTTGTGAGGCTTTCATGCACACTTATAAAATAGCGTGTCACTTTCCAAAGCTTAAGATGATTTGGAGCAGAGAATGGTTCCCCAGTTTGTCTTTCGAACCAGTCAATAAATCTGGCAGATGTCCCTGAATTATAGCAAAAATGTTGGATCTACAGAGTACAACCATCTCAGCATCGTGAATGTGTATGTCTCCTGGAAACCAACGGCTCGAAGGATTTCGCTGCAGGTTCTTTATCACATGTCAGCTTCATTCTTTCTTCCATAAACTGCAATGATGAGACTGTAAAAGAATTATGTGGAAGGCATTTTCTGGGAGCAAACAGGGATGGGGAGAACTGGAGTGGAAGGGGGGAATGACTCCCCAAAGAGGCAAACTCAGTGAGTGGAATTGATGGAGACAATTGAAGATGCCAGGGAGCAAGATAATTGCAAAACACATTGTAGTTCTGATAACAAACAATTTTAGCAGGGAGGGCTCAGAGGCTCTGCGTAGCTTGGGGAAATCAAACGGAAGAGGACCGAAAGCCTTGGAAACCATCATCATGATGAACGCTGGAGCGTGCCCTCCCCTGAAGGTCAAAAAGGTGCTGAAGGACAATCCAGCCCAGACAGCCCCTGTCTATGACTCTTGGTCTTTAAGGCTAGCTTGGACTTTTTCAGAAAAAAAAGATGCTCATGGTCAAGGCACAGCATTTAGAGTTAATATCACAACCCAGGCAAAAGTAAGGAAGATGAAGGCACCCAATTATCTACCAGACAATGAATTTCAGCAGGAGTGTA
>NW_006774135.1:3347725-3355314 GCF_000442215.2 Lipotes vexillifer
TCAGCAGGAGTGTAGATTAAAATAGACTCAGAGAGGAATGTTCTGGAAACTGTTGCACATGTTCGCTGAGAGAAACACACAAGACTATTTCGGGCAGCATTCTTGGTTCTGGAAACAATGGGAACCCCTGAAATAAGGACTGTGGATGCATAAGGGTGTTGTGTCCACACTGTGGAATACACACAGCCACGGAAACAAAAGAAGCACAGACACAAGTATCAGCAGGGGTGATTTGTGCTGAGGCCAAAAAAAGGCAAGTTACAGAAGAATGTATACAGTTCATTCTTGAAAAATATTTATCTGTGGAGAGCCTACTATGTGTCAGGCACTCTCCTAAAGCAAGAGGTATAGACACACTGTAGATACACACACACACACACACAATCTCTGCCTCCAGAAAGCTTACATTCTGGTGGAAATAAAGACATTAATTAAATAGTTGTCAGATGGAGATGGTGCCATGGAAGCAGGGAGCAGGAAGGCAGACAGGAGAGGGCATCATTTATATTTTAATTTGAAAGGTGTCACGAAGAAGGCAAGATTGAGCCACAAAGAAGAAAGAGTGGAGGAAAGGCATTCTAGGCACAGAGAAAGAATGGCATGTGCAAAGGCCCTGAGGTAGAAGGGTGCTGAGGATGTTGGAAGAACAGCAAGAGACCAGAAGATGGGACCAGAGTGAGCAATGCAGAAAGTAGCAGAAGCTGAGGTCTGTGGATGGAAACCTGGGAGCTCCAAAGGCAGAGGAAATGGGTGGTGCTTGGAAAGCTGCCACCATGAGGAGCTTGGCTTTAACTCTGCCATATAAGTGTCTTCAGCAGAGAGAAGGCATGAGCGGAAGGAGGGAAACTGAAGACGTTTATCCTGATGACCCAAGGGAGAGATGATGGTAGCTTGGGCAAGCAGGGGCACCAGACATGGTGGAAGGGTAACTGGTTTAAAAGATGCAAAAGTAAGCGTATCATTTACAGACACGTGGATATTTAGTAATTCTCTAAAGAAAAGCAAGGGATGAAGAGACATCATGGAAAAAGTTTATCTGGGGGGTAGGGACAGGGAGAGAGGAAGGTTGGTGGCAAGACATACATTCAGGGTTACCTATGCAATGGAGACCATTCACCTTGGTATGTGGGAATTTCTTTCAGTATTCTTTACATGCCAAGCATATTGCATATAATCTTTTGCATGTGTGAGATTTCATAATTAAAAATGACACATGCCATTAGTTGAAATCTCTAGCTACCTAGTGTCTCTTTTAACATAAGAACATAAACCTTAAAAAAATAAAACAAGAAAGTGTGTGAATTCATTCATAGTCTTGGACCTAAAACCGAGGAGTCAGAAAATATAAAAATCAATCAATGCAACCATAAGAATATTAAAAGCCACATGCAGAGTTAAATGATGTGAATGAAACAAAATAGACCAGAACTCCTGGGAAGGGCTCACCCTGCCCCATGGCAGGTGAGTCCCCCTCTTCACACCCGGGGAGCAGCATCCAGGACCACCTTGTTTGACCCTGGTGTCTTGTCAAATCCTGGGATGAAATATAGTCATTGCTACTCATGTTTTCAAAGGCACCAGAAGATGGGCTTGTCAAGAGATAGGTCTTGTAAGGGACACTTAAGAATTACCAAGGACCAGGGTTCAGCCAGATTAAAGTTCCATAGAGTTCCCTCTGGATTCAGCTCACCTTTTTAAAACCATTTCAATGCCTTTTTGAAGGCTAATACAAAGGATTGGAAGATGAGAAAATGTATAAGGCTGATAGATACTGTCTGTTTTATACGATCTACGCCATAGATGGAACTCTGTGCCCGAGGTAAAAGCTCATGCTTCAGAGCATGTATATTCTGAGTGTTAGGACTGAGTGCCAGTGTAGAGTGGACGTTTACAGGACTTGAAATTCCTCCAGTTCATGCTGTTTCAGGATGTGGATATGCTTCTGGCTGTTTTATTATTTAAGCCAATAAGTGAGGATTCCTCCAGAGCCCAGACCCCTCTTGAACTGGAGAAGGGGGTTGCTATAAATATTATTTGATAAACGATGTCAAGTTTTAATAAAAACAGATGTCACAAAATTTTAAGTGCTTTCATTTCTGGGTCCCTGGGATTCGTTCCAATTTCAGAGTATTGCCAACTCCAAAATGAAATTACCTTAGATAAAGTGAGGTGTTCGGAGAGTATTGAAGGATGGTCCTGATTTGGGATTTTACCCTATGGCAGAGAACTGCCTGGTCAGGGAAATTTTGCAAGATGTGGTTGTGGTCCACAAAATCTTTTCAGAAAAAAATCGATTCAATTCAGGGGCATATTTGCCTTTGTTTTGCAATAATCAGGGAAGATTTTCTGGCCAAACACTTCCGAAATATTTATTAATGAAACATCACGGGTTTCATAAGTACCTTGTTTTCACGGGTTCTATTTCTTAAGATGTTTAAGATAATCTTGGTAGATAAATAACACAGTTTGGAAATTTTTGCCTCTTTCAAACCAGCTGGACTAAGCCTATTCAAGAAGCTGAAGAGAGGAACATTTTGTGTGCGTCTTGGTTTATTTTCGCATTGTTTCACGGCGAACGCTCCACATTCCACGTGGGTGGCCTCAGGCCAGCCATGTAACCTGTCTGAGCCTTCATTTCCTCATCTGTAAATAGCCGTGAATGGTGCCTCCTCCCCCTATGATGATGGAATGGTCAGATGATCCCACAGGGATCGTAAAGTGCCTGCCATGGGGGTCCATTGACAACAGCACCTGGCCCCATGAGCAGGTGCTGGGTCTGAAGATTCTCTAGACTGGCTGAGACGTGAGCACTGCCAGCCTCATCAGACGGGCCTGGAGGGGCACAGCAACAGAGAATTTGCAAACGCACAGGCTTTCTCTGGCCTCTCATTACTGAACAGCTCACCTCCCCTTTCTCCACACATTTTTGTTGTTGTTATTGCTTTCATAAGAGGGGGACGTTTTGTCAATTTTTCTTTCATTCAAGAAGATACAGCAAATAGGTCTTCTGTGTCCTGCCTTGGATATTCTGATTCTACTGGTGGAAATTGTTCCTCTTTTTCCTTTAAAAAAAAAAAATGAATAAGTCTTCTCTACATGATCTCTTTGCATCATTGCATTTTATAGAATTGTCTTAAAGTTCCTTGTTTTTAATATGTGTGGTGACAATTTTTTCATCCATTTCTACCCACAAATTATATATATATATATATATATATATATATATATCTACATAAATGGAATCTTATCTTTCACATTGTTTTTATCTAAAGTCTTTTCATTTTTAAATTTTTCTGCACACCAGTCACCTTTCTGCACAGGGAACTTGGTATACATCCATTCAAACCTTTTTCGTGTGCTCATGTGATCATATCTGTTTTTGTGTTTATACTGATATACACACATAAAACAATAGTGAACTCTCACAGTGTATGTAGCATTGTTCTCAGCATTACTTTCTCTTCACTCCCACTTAATCCTCACAGCTCTTGGAGGTAGCTGCCATTATTATTCCCATTTTTACATGTGAGGAATCAGAGGTACAGAGAGGTTAAGGAAGGTGACCAATTTCATGGAAGATTCAAATGCAGGCTGGCAGTGTGGCTACAGGTCCATGCACTGAAGGAGTTCTTGGTCATTGCTTACTTTGCAGATTGGGATAATGTTATGTAACCTCTTCTGAGTGTTGTTCTTTACGTGTCACAAGACATTGCAAACATCCATCTAATTCAACTCATTATTTTGAATGGCTGTGTGATATTCTACGTCATTCATATTCCACAGCAGAATCTCTGGGCATTTCCTTTGTTTAAAGTATTTTTGCCCCTATATACAACATTGCTAAAACATGAAAAATCTGGAACATTGCCTTAGGTAATGGTGCTTATGTTTCTCTGAGACAATTTTTTTTTTTTTTGAAGTACGCGGGCCTCTCACTGTTGTGGCCTCTCCCGTTGAGAAGCACAGGCTCAGCAGACACGGTTCACGTGGCCCAGCCGCTCCGCGGCATGTGGGATCTTCCGAGACCGAGGCACGAACCCACATCCCCTGCATCGGCAGGGGGGGGCCAACTCATTATTTTGAATGGCTGTGTGATATTCTACGTCATTCATATTCCACAGCAGAATCTCTGGGCATTTCCTTTGTTTAAAGTATTTTTGCCCCTATATACAACATTGCTAAAACATGAAAAATCTGGAACATTGCCTTAGGTAATGGTGCTTATGTTTCTCTGAGACAATTTTTTTTTTTTTTGAAGTACGCGGGCCTCTCACTGTTGTGGCCTCTCCCGTTGAGAAGCACAGGCTCAGCAGACACGGTTCACGTGGCCCAGCCGCTCCGCGGCATGTGGGATCTTCCGAGACCGAGGCACGAACCCACATCCCCTGCATCGGCAGGCGGACTCTCAACCACTGCGCCACCAGGGAAGCCCTCACTGAGATAATTTTTTAAAAAGTATGAATGACACCAAAACTGACTGCAGAAGAAACAGAAAACTTGAATTGGCCAATTGACAAAGAAAACATTGGAAAGGCAATTAAAGATGTACTATTTGTAAAGAAATGAGTTCACAGTTAAGTCCCAACTACCATGTAAAAAACAGTAACTCCAGTATAATTTACACTTTTAAAGACATAAGGAAATATGGGAAATTATCAATTATAACATCCTGACTACCTCCAGCCCCTGTGGTACCTTCATATAGATTAGAAAGGCTGCCTTGTCTGGGGTGATGCAGATCTGCCCATGATGCCTTAGACAAAAAAGAAGTACCCCTGCCTATGGACTTTCCCATCTGCACGGCTTGGTCACCAGAAGGCTAGATCTCAGTGTCACCTGCCCCTCACCAGGCACCTTTGTACACTTCACAAAGCACACAGCTCCTCAGGACAGTGAACATGACCTCTGAAACCATAGTACAAAATGTAGTACAAAAAAAGACACTCATAGGCTAGCTCCATTTATCAGTGTAGACGTCACTGTTCCAAACAGTGTTTCAGCAAATTCATATATCTGGTGATATATGAAAAGAATAAAACTCTATAACCAAGCAGTGTTTGCTCCAAAAATGGAAACATGCTTTATATTTTGAAATTCACTACCACAAATTTTTAACTTATTAAGGGGAAAAAAAAAGAATGAAAAAGTCCTAAGAAGACGTTGGACAAAATTTTAGTAATCACTGGTAATAAAAATTCCAAGAAAAATATAAATTAAAAAAACCAATAATATAGGGCTTCCCTGGTGGCACAGTGGTTAAGAATCTGCCTGCCAATGCACAGGACACAGGTTTGAACCCTGGTCCAGGAAGATCCCACATGCCATGGAGCAACTAAGCCCATGCACCACATCTACTGAGCCTACGCTCTACAGCCTGGGAGCCACAACTACTGAGCCCACATGCTGCAACTACTGAAGCCTGTGAGCCTAGAACCCGTGCTCTGCAACAAGAGAAGCCACCGCAATAAGAAGCCCACTCACCGCAATGAAGAGTAGCCCCCGCTCGCTGCAACTAGAGAAAGCCCGCGCGCAACAATGAAGACTCAACGCAGCCATAAATAAATAAATAAAAAAAATTTAAAAAACAATATGATAAATGTTATTTCTTCAAAACAAGCATCAAGTATCATTTTGAATGGTGAATAACTGAAATGATATCTATTAAAATCAGGAAACAGGATAGTTGTTATCACCATTATTATTGACCATTCTTCAAAATTTCAGAGAATGTAATAAGAAAAATTAAGAAATCAGGACAAAGAGGAAATAATCCTCCCCTTCCCCATGTTACGATCACATATCTAGAAAACACAAGAGATTACAGGAAAAAAAATAATTCTGGTATTATTAAGGGGTTTTTATTAGGTGCACAAATTTAAAAAACAAAGAAAAATTAGTAGCTTTTCTTGGTCTTATAAATAATTTTAGTAACAGAAAACAGAGCTTGCTATATACCAGGAATGTTCTAAGTTCTTTACATGGATTAACTCATTTAATCCTCACCACAAAGCTGGGTAGATACAATTATCATCCCCATTTTCAAGATGAGGAAAGAAAGCCCAGGGAGGTGAAATAACTTGGCCCAAACTAGAGAGTCATGGAAGAGTCAGATAGGAATCCAGACAATTTAACTCCAGATGTGCCTTTAACCCACCTCCCTCTGCTGCTTCTCACTGCAGAATAGAAATGGGATAATTCAATTTAAACAGAAAGAATCTATATGCACACTGCTAAAAACTTCTCTGGTCATATTCATGTTCATTACACACACAGACACACACTTATATTCTTTTACATAAATCATAAATGAATAACAGAATAATGTTATGCATGCTGAAGTTTTAAATTTTTCTCTCTTTATCTCCCTCTCTCTGTTTTCCTCTATCTCTGTCCATCTGTCTCCGTCTGTCCATCTCTCTGTCTCTCTCTCCCTCCCTCTTTCTCTCTCCCTCTCTCTTCCTGTCTCTTCACCTCCCCGCCATGCTAGTGCCTCAACTTCCATTCTTTTTCTCCATCTACCATAATCACACCACTCCCAATCCATGTTAATTGATGTTTGCAAATCAGTGTCTGTCCATCCATATTTTTCACCACTGCCATATACTTACATACAACCACACATATTTTCATACATACCAAAATTTTGTATTGTTTTCTGAAAGGATGTTTTTATAACAAGTTTATTCTTTTAACCTCTGCATAACATTGATTTTATTATTGTAATTGTACCATTTTTCATCCAGTCATTACTTTCTTAGGAGGTATTAAATTGTTTTTCTTTTTTTTCCCCTGGTTTTTAGCCACGTGGAATAAAGCTGCAGAATCTATCTATTTATCATCTATAATAATTACATATTATATAATTATGAGTATATAAATTTAGGTACTGGCTTTTGTATTTTTAGGTGAAAAGATGGAATCCATATTTTTAATTTTAATTAATTTTGTCAAATGCTTTCCAAAATACCTGTTAAATGTACATTTCTACTAGAAACTGATAAGAATTTGCTCTCTGGAATATCTTGCCAACAGTAAGTGTAAAAGTTCTCCTTAATTTTTACGGCCAGATTGTTGTAAAGAGATATCTCTTTTTAACTTCAAATTGCATTTGCCTGACTGCTGATGAGTAAGAGAGCCTTTCCCTATTTGCGAATCATTTGGATTTGCTCATCTCTGCATTGCTTACTGATATACATGGTCCATTTTTGGTTGAGTTGTCTTCCTGTTATTTGCCAGTTATTAGAGCCTTTTATGTTATACTTATTAACACTTTACCTGTCATAGACACAGCAAATATTTTACAAATCTCTCTGTTTTTAATTTTAATTTCTTGTCAGCAGAAGCTTTTGTAAAAATTTAAGAAAATCTATATTTTATCTTATAGCTTCTGGGTTTCTGGCTCAGCTTAATAAATTCTTTCTTTCTTCTAGATGCTTTATATATTTGCAGTTGTCTTTAGTGCATTTGTACTTCATATTTTTTGTGGTGTAAGGAAGGAGCTGAGCTTTATTTTCTTCCAGAAAAAGGACCAGTTACACTAGCACCATTTATTAATCCATCCTCTTCCCAGTGAAGTAAAATGTTCCCTA
>NW_006774135.1:3355324-3375628 GCF_000442215.2 Lipotes vexillifer
TTCTATGCAATCCCTCCACCAGAATGAATTGTGTGCAGCCTGTTTTGAAGTCTGATAAGAAGAGATCAGTGTTCTTGGTTGTCCCCAGTACCAATTCCTTCACACAGACCTGAAGATTATTTTTCTTTTAATTTCCAAAAAAGCCCCCACAACTAACCAGCCAACCAACCAACCAATCACCCAATAAAACAAAACAGAGCACAGTCTGTCTCCATGCCTCCCTCCCTCTCCCCTCCTCCTCCTCCTCCTCCTCCCCCTCCCCCGCGCCCACCAGAGCCTTGACGCGAGAGACCAAGGTACTGCAGACGCAGCCGTCTCCCTCCGCCTCCACCTCTCCCCCCTCCCCCCTCCTCCTCCTCCTCCTCCTTCTCCTTCTCTGTTTTCCATACAAGTCCTATATTTTGATTGTTGTTTATTTGTTTCAGGTGCTTATCACTATAATAAAGAAAAATGTTGAATAATTGTGATAGTAGAAATGTCTTACTTACCAATTTTAAATAAAATGGATGTAGTGTATGTCCATTAAGGATAATATTTGTTGCTTTTTTTTTGTAAATAATTTTTGTCATATTTAAGTAGTATTTATTTAGTCCTATTTTACTAAGGAGTTTGTTTTCATTTTCAATGGTATCTAAATTTTAATAATTGCCTTTTCAGTATTACTTGTTTGATCATAAGTGTTTTCCTCTTTTATTTTCTGTTAGAATAGATTATGTTGATAGATTTTATAACATTCAATCAGACTTTCATTGCTGTAACAAACATCATCTAAATTATTTAGATGCCACTGACAGATGAATGGATAAAGAAGGTGTGGTACGTATATACATTGGAGTATTACTCAGCCATAAAAAGGAATGAAACTGGGTCATTTGTAGAGATGTGGATGGATCTAGAGACTGTCATACAGAGTGAATTAAGTCAGAGAGAGAAAAACAGATATCATATATTAATGCATATATGTGAAACCTTGAAAACTGATACAGATGAACCAGTTTACAGGGCAGAAATTGAGACACAGATGTAGAGAACAAACGTATGGACACCAAGTGGGGGAAGTGGTGGGGGATGGGGGTGGTGGTGTGATGAATTGGGAGACTGGGATTGACATGTATACACTGATGTGTATAAAATGGATGACTAATAAGAACCTGCTATATAAAAAAATTTTTATTTTTTTTAAAAAGCCTAATGCTAATAAATAAATAAAGTAAAATAAAATCTTATTAAAATAATAGAATATATATTTGTTGATTCATTTTTACAATATTTAATTGTTTATTATTTATATTTATATAACTTCTGTTGGTAAGTTAGATTGGACTGGACTTTCCCCTTTTGATTTTACCTTGATCACATTCAGCATAAGACCACACTTGACTTTACTCCTTCCATCTTGCTTTATGTTATTTCTTTTACCTTGTTATTTCCTTCTTATTTTTTCCTATATTTTTAATAGTGTGATGAAATCACTATTGACTTCTCTTTCCCCTTGTTCACTTGGAAGTTGTATTTGGATCCTTTTAGTAAAAGCCTTCAGTGACTCTCTCCTCCCTGTGTCCACATCCAATAGCATTCACATCAAGAGATGTGTAACAGAGCATGGTCCTATGGGGCCTTCCTAGGTCACACCCCCTCCTCCATGTCCTCTGCCTGCCTCTTGTATGTAGAAAACTTTAGCCAAAGAATAAATTTAATCAGATAAATGAGAAAATGCAGAAACAAAAGAAAACAGTCAAACAAGACAAAATAATAATAGTTTAGCCATTAAACCAAGTCAGAGACCTTTAGTTTCTCCTCAAGGGCTATAAATGATATTCTGAGCCATGTCCTTGGATCTGTTTTGCAGATTCTGAAACCCCCACAAGGTGGAAGAAGTTAACAGCATGATGACCAGAATGCAGCCATGACATAAGCTGTCACAATTCCAAGAACTGGACTCAAGGAAATAGGAACAAACTGACCCTGGAGTTGAAGATTAAATGTACTTAAAACAATCAAGATGATACTGATCAGGCCACCAAATGACCAGTTTCAAGATTACTGCCAGAGATGGCTGTGCTGTTCTGCATTTATCACCCCCCAACCTGTGCATGCCTGAAATTCCCCTTTAAAGTCTCTTGCCCACTGGTCGACAACAGGGAGTTGCTTCTTTGGAACATGAGTCCACCTTCTCCCCAAGATTGTCTGCTTCCTCAATAAAGCTATCTTTCCTTTCACTCAACACTTGTCCTTCAGTATTAGATTCTTGAGCAATGAGCAACTGAACCTGAGTTCATAACAGATGGAGTCAGTGTCCCCATCCTCTTGCATCTGAGCTGGACTCGTGACTTCATTTAACCAAGAGACTGGGGCAGGGCTTCCCTTGTGGTGCAGTGGTTAAGAATCTGCCTGTTAATGCAGGGGACATGGGTTCAAGCCCTGGTCCAGGAAGATCCCACATGCCACAGAGCAGCTAATCCTGTGTGCCACAAGTACTGAGCCTGTGCTCTAGAGCCCAGGAAACACAACTACTGAAGCCCACATACCTAGGGCCCATGCTCCTCAACAAGAGAAGCCACTGCAAAGAGAAGGCCAAGCACCTTAAC
Organism: Lipotes vexillifer; assembly: GCF_000442215.2. Taxonomy (NCBI): domain Eukaryota; kingdom Metazoa; phylum Chordata; class Mammalia; order Artiodactyla; family Lipotidae; genus Lipotes; species Lipotes vexillifer. Next base: position 3,357,913 of record NW_006774135.1, read on the forward strand.
AAAGAGTATCCCCAGCTCGCCACAACTAGAGAAAGCCTGCATGCAGCAATGAAGACCCAATGCAGCCAAAAATAAATAAATTAATTAGTTAATAAAAAGAAAAACAGAGTGGGCCAGGTAATGTTGTGAAAATTCCAAAGTTGAGGACTTAAGGATATTTGGGGCTTCTGCTCCTGCAATTTGGTCCTTACCTCCATGCGTAGAAGCTTGGGCAATGCTCTTTAAGGATAAGAGACCCTGTGAGAACCTTCAAGGGACCTTGATAGCACATGGAGAGGGAGAGATCCAGGGGCCCCCGATTCCTAGCCAAATGCAGCTACACCAGTGACCACAGTCAACCCAAACAAATCATGAGAAATAACTATTGTTTTAAGCCATTACATTTTGGGGCTGTTGTCATGCAGCAAGAGGTAACTGATTCCACAGTATTTTTCCATCTGCTATATTCATAATCAAACAAGCATTTCCTCATTATTGTATGAAAACAAGATACCAACTATTTTCTTCCACCAAAATAGTATTACCCCATCTGACGAGGCAGATGTGAATTTCAAATACATTGATTCCCACCTTCTCCCTCCCTCTCGGATCTGCTGAGAGCTCCGTGGCAGTCTGCAAGTATGTTCACTCCAGTCAGCAAACATGTCTTTTCTATTTCAGGAATTCATATTTGGCAGTTATTTTACTTGCTTTACACATTTCCAGTCACTTTATCATTGCACATTTATATTTAACTCTGTGTGTGTGTACTTTCAAGGCTTCTGTCAGCTTTAACATTAAAAACCCCAGATATAGTCTCTGTGTCCCAGCCATGTTGGAGCTCTTTCTCACCTGTCAGATGAAGGGTTTCTAGTTTCCTGGAGCGCAATCCTTGTCCCTCTGTATTTTGTCCATGTTATTCCAGTCTTCAGTTTCCAAAGCAGCAAAAGAAGAGCCTGATGCCAACCTAATTCCACTTTTCCTCTCCCTCTTTTTATTTTCTGTGTTTAACTGGACCCTAACTAGTCAGGTAACTAATGCAGAATGGTATAATCTCAGGGGCTTGGTGAGAAGTAAAAAAGGCCTGCCCCGTGGCTACATGGGATGGGACTGGAATGGTTGGCATCTCAGGGCCTCTTTCAAAGAATGAGCTGCCTATGTTAATACCAGCAGATTGACTTTGTGATGGAATGAATTACACTATGGTGCAGAGGTCATTCTCATGCTACTGAGCCATACTTAAGGACATTTTAGGTGGTGCACAATATACAAAAAAGAAGTGCAAAAATATCATCCTTCGTGAAGACGGCATAGAATATCCTCACACACAGAATGAGTTAAAGCTTCTGTTAACTTCTAGAAGCTTTACTGATTTACCTTTGGTATCAAGGTCTTTGACTCACCTGGAATTGATTTGGGGGTATGGTGTGAAGTGACAGGGAGTCATGGTTTGTTTTTGTTCTTCATATATGATTATTCAGTTGATACAGTGCAATAATTGGTTACCAAATTGTCACAGGCCATTAACTGAAGGACCATTATTCTGGACTCTTTATTATGTCCCATTCATATATACTTGTGCATAAATACCATAAAGATTTAATTACTATAATTGTTAACAAGAATCTTTGAGTCTATTCTTCCTCAAGGTAATTTTGGCTATCCTTAGGCCTTTGTGTTTTGATATATAATTTAGAATCTGATTGTCCATTCTCTCTTTCTCCTTGGCATGGTTGGATTTAAATAACCATATTGCTATTTGTTTTCTATTTGTCCTACCTGTTCTTTGGCTTTTCTTTATCTCTTTCTCTTTCTTTTGGATTATTTGAATGTTTTTGTGTTGCCATTTTATCTCTTCCATTAACTTATTATCTACACTTCTTTGTTTTATTACTTTTTATAGTTGTTGTTCTAGGGTTTATAATATGCATATTTAACTCATCATAGTGAATCTTCAAACAATAGTATGCCACTTCACATACACTGTAAAATCTTTACAAGAGTATGTTTTTCTTTCTCACTCTTGCAGTTTGTACTATTGTTATCACATATTTAAATATGCATATGCTATAAACACTTTATTATTTTTATATTAAACAATTTTTAAAGATATTTAAAAATGAAGAAAATGTATTTTATATTTACTCACACATTTACCATTTCTTGTGCTTTACCAACTTTCATTTTGTAGAGCTAAATTTCCATCTGGTATTGTTCCTTTTTCCTCAAAGAACTGCCTTTAACATTTCTTGTACAGTGATGAATTCTCTGTTTTTTTTCTTTTGTCTAAAAATGTCTTTATTTCTGCCTACATTAAAAAAAAAAATTCACTAGGCATAGAAGTCTAGGTTGACAGATTTTTTCTTTTAGTACTTTAAACATGTTGTCCCATTGTCTTCTGGTCTGCATAACTTTTTTTTTTTTTTAACATCTTTATTGGTGTATAATTGCTTTACAATGGTGTGTTAGTTTCTGCTTTATAACAAAGTGAATCAGTTATACATATACATATGTTCCCATATCTCTTCCCTCTTGCGTCTCCCTCCCTCCCACCCTCCCTATCCCACCCCTCCAGGTGGTCACAAAGCACCGAGTTGATCTCCCTGTGCTATGCGGCTGCTTCCCACTAGCTATCTACCTTACGTTTGGTAGTGTATATATGTCCATGACTCTCTCTCGCTTTGTCACAGCTCATCCTTCCCCCTCCCCATATCCTCAAGTCCGTTCTCCAGTAGGTCTGTGTCTTTATTCCTGTATTACCCCTAGGTTCTTCATGACATTTTTTTTTTCTTAAATTCCATATATATGTGTTAGCATACGGTATTTGTCCTTCTCTTTCTGACTTACTTCACTCTGTATGACAGACTCTAGGTCTATCCACCTCATTACAAATAGCTCAATCCAACAAACAAAAGCCCAGGACCAGATGGCTTCACAGGCGAATTCTATCAAACATTTAGAGAAGAGCTAACACCTATCCTTCTCAAACTCTTCCAAAATATAGCAGAGGGAGGAACACTCCCAAACTCATTCTACGAGGCCACCATCACCTTGATACCAAAACCAGACAAGGATGTCACAAAGAAAGAAAACTACAGGCCAATATCACTGATGAACATAGATGCAAAAATCCTCAACAAAATACTAGCAAACAGAATCCAACAGCACATTAAAAGGATCATACACCATGATCAAGTGGGGTTTATTCCAGGAATGCAAGGATTCTTCAATATACGCAAATCTATCAATGTGATTAACCATATTAACAAATTGAAGGAGAAAAACCATATGATCATCTCAATAGATGCAGAGAAAGCTTTTGACAAAATTCAACACCCATTTATGATAAAAACCCTGCAGAAAGTAGGTGTAGAGGGAACTTTCCTCAATATAATAAAGGCCGTATATGACAAGCCCACAGCCAACATCATCCTCAATGGCGAAAAACTGAAAGCATTTCCACTAAGGTCAGGAACAAGACAAGGTTGCCCACTCTCACCACTCTTATTCAACATAGTTTTGGAAGTTTTAGCCACAGCAATCAGAGAAGAAAAGGAAATAAAAGGAATCCAAATCGGAAAAGAAGAAGTAAAGCTGTCACTGTTTGCAGATGACATGATACTATACATAGAGAATCCTAAAGATGCTACCAGAAAACTACTAGAGCTAATCAATGAATTTGGTAAAGTAGCAGGATACAAAATTAATGCACAGAAATCTCTGGCATTCCTATATACTAATGATGAAAAATCTGAAAGTGAAATCAAGAAAACACTCCCATTTACCATTGCAACAAAAAGAATAAAATATCTAGGAATAAACCTACCTAAGGAGACAAAAGACCTGTATGCAGAAAATTATAAGACACTGATGAAAGAAATTAAAGATGATACAAACAGATGGAGAGATATACCATGTTCTTGGATTGGAAGAATCAACATTGTGAAAATGACTCTACTACCCAAAGCAATCTATAGATTCAATGCAATCCCTATCAAACTACCACTGGCATTTTTCACAGAACTAGAACAAAAAATTTCACAATTTGTATGGAAACACAAAAGACCCCGAATAGCCAAAGCAATCTTGAGAATGAAAAATGGAGCTGGAGGAATCAGGCTCCCTGACTTCAGACTATACTACAAAGCTACAGTAATCAAGACAGTATGGTACTGGCACAAAAACAGAAAGATAGATCAATGGAACAGGATAGAAAGCCCAGAGATAAACCCATGCACATATGGTCACCTTATCTTTGATAAAGGAGGCAGGAATGTACAGTGGAGAAAGGACAGCCTCTTCAATAAGTGGTGCTGGGAAAACTGGACAGGTACATGTAAAAGTATGAGATTAGATCACTCCCTAACACCATACACAAAAATAAACTCAAAATGGATTAAAGACCTAAATGTAAGGCCAGAAACTGCATAACTTCTGATAAGATGTTTGTTTACATGATTATTTTTGTTCTTCTATACATGATGTATCTGTTTACCATAGTTATTTTTTAAATTTTCTCTTTGTTGCTGGTCTTCAACAATTTAATTATAATGTACCTTGGTATAGTTTTTGCCTTGGGGTTCTTTGGTACTCTGATTTGTGGATTTGGGGTTTTATCAAATTTGGAAATCTTTCAGCTATTATTTTCTTCAGATATTTTCTCCTCCCCCTCTTTATTATATGCCTACAATTATATGTATATTAGACAATTTATCCATAAGCCACTGAGGCTTTGTTAATTGTTTTCATGTTTTTCCTTCATTTGGAATAGTTTCAGTTGTTATGTCTTCTATTTGGCTCATCTTTTTTGCTGCAGTATCTCATTGGTTATTTATATCTTTCATGACAGTTGTATTTTTCATCTCTAGATCTTATTTTTAGACTCCTTTCAATTCTTTCATGTTTCCCCTCATTGTATCTCCTTCATTCTTGAACATTTGTAGCATATTTAAGTAGTTTGGGGGTTTTTTTGTTTTTTGTTTTTGGAGGTACGTGGGCCTCCCACCACTGTGGCCCCTCCCGCTGTGGAGCACAGGTTCTGGACATGCAGGCCTCACGGCCATGGCTCACGGGCCCAGCCACTCCGTGGCATGCGGGATCTCTCTGGACCAGGGCACGAACCCATGTCCCCTGCATTGGCAGGCGGACTCCCAACCACTGCGCCACCAGGGAAGCCCTAAGTAGTAGTTTTTATGTGTTCATCTCCTAATTTCATCATTTTGTCACTTCTGCCTTTAGGTTCTGTTAGGGTAGGTCTAGAGCAGAATGCAATCCAACGTTAATTCCATTTGTGTTCTAAGACAATCACCTTATGAGTACTCTTTAAGTGTCTCTTTACTTTGGTTGGAGGAAACACAAACTATTTCCATTCTTGTTCTAGTTGCAAGAATGTTTTAGCTTATTACTTTTTAGAGGTTTTTTTTTTTTTTTTCACTCAGCCTTGTGGAGTTCCACTCCACACACATGCCAGTCCGCACTCAGACACGTATCTGGGCACACTCTGCAGATCTTTGGGTCTCTCTCTCTCTCTTTCTCTCTGCAGTGAACTCCTCTCTGGTGTCTTGCCCTACTGATTCTAGTTCTCAGCTTCTGTGAAACCCAATCTCCTTCTCCTCAATTCAATAAGTCTGCTGTGTTCTCTTTGGGTTGACTCTTCCTATACTAAGGACTGGAAAATGCCTCAGGCAGTGTGCTGGGACAGTCCAATAGCTTACTTTGTTTCCATTCTCTCAGGGATCACAGCCGTGTGCTCCCTGTGTCCAATATCTAAAAATTGTTCTTTTATTTATTTTGTCTAGTTATGACAAGGGGGCAATTCTTGTAGTAGTTAATTTGTCACTGTCAGAAATGGAAATCTTATCTTGTAATTTACCTGTCTCATAAAGTTCCTGTATGGTTTTGGTATCAAAGTTATGCAGATCTCATAAAGTGATTTTGATGGTGTTCCATTTTCTCTGTAAAAGTTTGCACAATATTGCAGTATTGAAGTTATTTCTTCCCTAAATGTTTGAATGCATTTACTAGTGTAGCCATATGGGCCTGGAGTTTTCTTTGTGGGAAGGTTTGAATTACTGATTCAATTTCTTTATCAGTAATAGGTTTATTAAGATTTTCTTTTTCTCCTTGTATCAAATTTAGTAAATTTTGTTGTTAAAGAAATTCTTCCATTTAATCTACATTTTTAAATTTATTGGCATAAAGTTGCTCAAAATATTCTCTTATTTTTATTTTTTGTAAGATGACCCTCTATTCTTTCAATCTGATATTGAAAACCTGTGCTTCCTTTCTTTCTCTTAATTAGGCTTGCTAGAGATTTATTCATTTTATTAGTCTTTTCCAGTAACTAATTTCTGTCATTGTTGTTCTTCTTTATATGTGTATGTGTGTGTATCTTTATTTTTATTCAATATAATTTTTCTACCTTTGACTTTTCTATCTTCTTGATATTGATATTTAGATCATTGGTTTTCAATATTTATTACTTCTTTATGCATTTAAGGCTAAATCTTTCCCTTTAGATACTTCTTAAACTGATCCCATAGGTGTTGATATGTCATATTTTCATTATCATTCAGTTCTCAATATATTCTAATTTTATTGTGATATATTATTTAAACCTGCCTTAATTGAGAAATGTAATGCTTCATTTCTAAACATTTAGGGAATGTTCTAATTATTATTTTGCTAATCGTTCCTAACTTAATTGCACTCTGGTCAAAGAACATATTCTGAAATATATTTTAACACTATACTATTTGCTGAACATTTGAGCAGTTTTGGTTAAAGTTTCAGGTAAACTTGGCAAAAGTGTGCATTCTGTATTTGTTGGCTACATTTGTATTTGTTCTCTGTGTAATTTAGTTCAAAATATTAATTTAATTTTCAGTTATTGATCACTCTCCTGATTTGTGGCTTTGGAAATTTTGTAAGTATTAATAAGTTTTAAATATTCTTCACTTATCTCTTAAAATACTGTTTCTTTTCCATTCTCTCTCACCTCTCATTTTGGGAACCCAACTGCAGGTATGTTAGAACTTCACACCTTGTTCCCTGTATCTCCAGCACTCTTTCATTCAGGTTTCTTTTAATCTTTCTTGATCTTCCTAATTTAATCAGAATATTTTCTACTGTCTCATCTTTTAGTTCACTTGTCCGTCCTTCAGCTATACGTGATCTGTGATTTTACCCATTTACTGATTTCTTAATTCTAATAATTTTATTTTTAATCCTAGAATTTTTAGTATTCTTAAAATAGGTTTTATCTTATAGGTTTTGAAATGTATCATCTTGTCATGTACATTACTCATTCTGTAACACTAAGTATAATAATTCCAATATCATGATCAACAAGACTGTTTATATTGTCTGGTTTCTCTTTTAGGTTTTGGTCACTTGGTTCTGTCCCCTGATGTCTCTTTCAATTTTCATTTGATTGTCTAATATTGTGTAAGAAATGTTACAGTGATCATTGGTATTCTAAATGATGTTACCTTCCCCTGCAGAGAATTTACCTTTGCTTTTAACAGCCAGGCACCTTAAACCAACTAGCAATCAAGCTCACTTCAAACTGGGGTCAGTTATATGAGTGCTGGTCAATTTCTGCTTCATTCTTAGTTTTACTGGGTAGACTTCAGAAGTCCTAACTGAAAACCCAGTATGCTTACTACAACCCTCTATCAGGTCTTGAAATTTAACTTTATCTCCTTAACATCAAGAGCCTGCCAAAAGATCCAGTCAACTGTTTATCTTCTTAGTTTCTACTTTCTGTTAAGTTTCTCATCCTCTGGGCTACTGCTTACAAACTGGTAAAGATCTCAAGGTGAAAAGTGATGGCAAATACTCAGCCCCTTCTCTCTACATTTTCCTCTTTGTCATCATTTTGATCTTTAAGTCCTGGTTTCCTTGGTAGCTCTTCAATACCTCCCCTAATATATTTATTAAATTTTATTAATTCAGCTTTTCTAGTTCTCTATGGGAGCTTTGGTTTAATTCAGGATTGTCCATCAGAGTCAGAAGCCAAATCTCTTTTTTTCTTTTCTCATGTATTTTGTTTTTCCTCATTGAAGACATGTGATTTCTTATCCTTGGAATTAGGAATTTCACAAAAAGTATGTTCTTTTCCATTAAACCTGCTTAGAACTTGTTAGCTTTTAAAATTGGATATCCATAATTCTTTCTTTAGCACATTCATTCATTCAATAAATATATCAATCATGTCCAGCAATTTCACTTCTAGGTATATGTCCAAAAGAATTAAAAGTAGGGACTCAAACAGATATTTTACACCCATGTACATAGAAGCTTTATTCATAATAGCCAAAAGGTGGAAATGATGAGATATTAGCCTTAAAAAAGAAGGAAATTCTGACATATGATACAACATAGATGAACCTTGAGGACATTATGTTAAGTGAAATAAGCTACATACAAAAGGACAAATGTGCTATGATTCCACTTATATGAGTACCTACAGATTCACAGATTGAGAGAAGAATGGAGGCTGCCAGGTGCTGGGGAGGGGAATGAGGAGTTCATGTTTAAAGGGGACAGAGTTTCAACTTGGGAAGATGAAAAAATTCTGGAGGTGGATGGTGTTGAAGGTTGTACAGCAACATGAAAGTACCTAATGCCACTGAATTTATGCTTAAAAATGGTTATCAAGGTAAATTTTATGTTATAGATATTTTATCACAATAAAAATACATGTATACCAGGATCTTATTGGGGAACAGGCAGCACACTTGAGCTGGTGATCAAGGAGATTTAATAAGGGAGCATGTACAAAGGTGGGACAAGGTAAGAATTGCTCAGGATGGCAAGTAACACAGTCTGGGGAGGGTTAAGAACCATTAGCACAGAACAGTTACCAGAACCTGAAGAGAGCTGATGGAGAGGGTGCCCTGGCAGTAGCTGTGGCTTCTTGACCAACTTCCCTCTGACCTACGATTGCCCTCCCCACACCTTGGCAGAATCCAACAGGACTCAGGAAGGCAAAAAGGTCCATATATGCATTTCCTCCAGGTCAGCCGCCTGAGAAAGAGAAAAAGGGGGTAAATGTGGAGCGCATACCTGGTGGAGGATGAGAAGAAACCCAGCAGAACAGATAGTTCCTGAGCACTTCTTCTGAGCCAGCCATTGCTCCAGGTGCTTAGGTCAGAGCTGTAAATTAAACAAAGACCTTTCCTTATGGAAGACCCCTTCCACCTAACACCCAGAAACTAACTTCTATGACTTATGTAAGAATTACTGTATTATCGTCTTTCGTCTGATGTTTGTTGTTTTTCTGGAACTCCTATTATTCTCATATTTGGGTTTTGGATGCATATTCCAAATCACCTCTTCCTTTTGTTAATATTTCCATCTCTGGCTTTTTGTTAGGTCTTGAGAAATTTCTTTCATTTCATCTTCTAGCCCAGGAGTTGGCAAATTTTTCTGCAAAGGGCCAGGTGGCAAATGTTCTAGGCTTTGTGGGTTATTTAGTCTGTCCCAACTACTCAACTCTGCTGTTACAATGCAAAGGCAGACACAAACATACGCAAAGGGATGGGCATGGTGGTATTCCCAAAAAACTTTATTTACAAAAACAAACAGTGGGCTGGATTTTGCCTGTGGCCCTTAGTTTGTGACCCCCAATTTAGGCCATTAAGTTGGGTCCTAACCATGATTTATTCTAGCCTTCGATTCATATATTCAGTCATCTAATTTAAAAAATCATGTTTTGTTAAATTGTTGTTTTCCAGAAGGTCTGCTTATGTAATTTAATCTCCTCAATTTTTCTTTGATATTTTATCCAGCACCTTGGGTCCCTAAAGCCCACCAGTTTGGGTACTCTGTTTCCTTCTCATGCTAGGTGCAGGTCCTTTGGGAATGTTGTTATTTTCCTTTGGCAATTCATGGCTGCATTGATCCTTGGTTCTGGGGGTACATTTGGTGGCCAAAATTCAACAACTCTCCTCTGATTGGCAGCAGGTGACAAGGCATCAGCTCCCTATCTGGGAATGAAGCACAAGGGCAGGGCTCTCTCCTCCCAGCCTTCTTGGGCTCCAAGGTTGGAGTTTCTGGGGCAGCAGCCCTTCTGCCCTCCATTTACCTGTACTCCAGCCCTTTGTGGATCTGTACCCCAGCAGGTCTCATGAGATGACACATCAGGCTGGAGCCCCACCTTCCACTAAAGAATATGTGCTGACCAGTCCTCAACCCAGGGTCCCTCTGCCAGGCTCTCACCAGCCCAGGAGGCACCATATTCTGCACAACTTCTCACAGCCAAGGCCTCCAATGTATGCCACCTTGGTTTCCCCTTCCAGGCTCCACATACCTGCCAACCCGGAAGCTTCAGGTATGGCCTTCTGCAGCTGAATGTCAGCTGGGATGGAGGAAGAGTAGTAGGTGGTGATTTTAGGCTGCCATCATTTACTGTCAACATTAACACCAGAGCTTCAATCTGTCTAAGCATTGTGAGTTTTCAACTGGCAACAACCAAAGCTTTTCAGAGTCAGAGTTTTTGGTCATCAGCATGAAGAAACAAGTACACTGGGTGAATGTGGTGATGAGGTTCATACAGAAGAATCCAGGTCCAGACAGCAAACATGGATCCCCAGGCAGCCTGAGGGCAAGATTGGCATGGAGAGTGACTCTGGAGAAAGAACATCTCTGGGCAGAGTCTGCATCTCAGACAGTTGGTTTGCCTACCACGCCATGTGATGGGCTTCAGGCCAAGTGTCTGCCATGCTCCTTCCATGACATGAGCACGACCCAGAGCAGGTCCATAGGGTTGTGGTGTGAGGGCTGGAAGGGACCATTGGGACCATCAGCCACATCACCCCCAGTCCTCTGGTGCTTCTCTCTTCCATCCTCTCCTCCCTCTAAACACACGCATCTCTAGAGCATCTTCAACCACCATGGGGTGGCCAGCATGGACCCTTAGCTTCTGCCCATTTGTAAATATATCATGCACACAGGATAAGTGGTGCTGCTGAAATAACAAAGAGCATGGCAGCAAAATTATCACTGTTTCACATTATCTTTAGAGAGTGACAGATGTCCATGTTCCTGACGTGGGTGTTTATGCAGGAAGACATCAAAACATTAAATATGACTTTATTTTTGACAGCAGACCCGATCCCCTATTCAATATCAATATGCCAGCAGCATTATTATTATTTTATGAAAACAATAATTCACAGTTTGCTGAAAGAGAATAACAGCATTGATCTTCTGAACAGTGCATTTTATTTTCCATAAAATTTTTATGGAGCATGACAAGCCGTGTGCTGGCTCTGATCTCTTCTGCACATTAATGTACTAAGCTTTTGCAGATATAGAAATTATGAGAGCTGTGTTAATAAAATCAGCTCTGATGGTCTAGGAACAAAAAGTAAACATTTCCTCACTGCAGTTTTGCTCAAAGCTTATTAGTTTTTGAGGTTTGTGAACTGACCTAAAAAGAAAACAGAAATCTCTCCTTAGTGAGCAGAAGGAAATGTGTTAGCAACCACCAGAAACTCTTTCTCAGAGGCTTCTTAATAGCATTGCAAATGCACATTTCAGAAGCAATTGAGCGTGAGCAAAGACATGGGGTGATTCAGACAGACCACGGTATGTCTCCCTACCCTGAGATAATATCTGTCTTCATATAAGAGTATTTCTAACATTGCTTGGAGTAGCTTTGTCCTTGGAAATACTTCTCTGAGGATCTCTAAAACCACTGCATTTCTCTAATTTCATTAAGTTCCACTCAGAAGTTGTTATTCCAACTGGTCCATTGGCAATTTGAGGGTGGAGTTATTTGGGTGATCTTTCTCAAGTCTCCAAGTTCTATTTTGTGTACTACAAGGATTCACTACTGTCCATAGACATGATGTGTTTTAATAGCTCTCTCTCAAAACAAAAACAAAAACAAAAGAGTTACCATGTCAAAGTCTTGGTCTGACTGTGATATACAGAGATACTCCCAAACAAGAGCATTTATGATTAACATCTGGAGTAAGATCATGGGTTTAATAGCCTCTTTAGCTGGCCACCTTCACTCTGCCACAAATATATATGGTGTGAGTGTGCACGCGCGTGTCTGTGTGTGTGTGTGTGTTTTCCAAAAACAGCCAACTCTCTGACAGCAACTTGGTGTCCAATAACTCAATCCAATTCTGTAATTAACTACCTGGAGTTACTACAGACCTTACAGATTAAGAGGTTAATTCCACAAGGCTTCCCCTTCTTCAGATGCTAGCTGGAAATTAGATCCCCAGGTTACCTGCCCTTCTGCCTAGCAGACTACAAATTTGGGGATTACCACAATCCCCCCTCAGGCTCAACAACTTGCTAGAACAACTCCCAGAATTCAGGAAGTCACTGTCTTTACTCTTACAGTTTTATTATAAAGGATATAACTCAGGAACAGCCGATGGAAGAGATACAAAATATGATGGAGGGTGGCCATGGAGCTTCCATGCCCTCTCTGGGCAAGTCACCAGCACTTCAATGTGTTCATCAGTTAGAAGTCTCTGAACTCCATTTAGGATTTTTAAACTGAGGTTTCATTATATAAACATGATTAAGTCATTGGCCATTGGTCATTGATCTCAATCTCCAGCTCCTCTACCCATGAGGTAGGGCTGAAAATTCTAACCCTCTAATCACTTGGTTGATTTTCCTGGTGACCAGTTCTCATCCTGAAGCTATCTAACGGCTCACCAAGAGTCATCTCATTACCATACAAAACACACTCATCACTCAGGAAATTCCAAGGGTTTTAGGATCTCTTTGTCAGGAACAGGAGACAAAGACCAAATATATTTATATTAAACCACAATCTTCCAACATGTTAGGAGGAGGAGCAGGGAAGGGAAGGCATCTGTCTCAGCAACAGAAACCTGTATTTTATCTCCCTGAGTATAGTATTATAGAACATACATGCACACCCAGGCATTAGTGCTCTGCTGGACAAAGGGAGAAAATGGGTCTTCTTATCATTAGATTAAATCAGGGAGAGAGAGATTTTTATGAGCTCATGATCTGAGCCTACTCCTGTCAAGGAAGGCATCAGTCTTCCAGTATCTTTCATTCTCTCTCCCCTTATTGTAATTAATCAAAAATGAACTGTAAACAGACTCCATTTTTTTTTCCACAGAGCTCCCAGAATAACAAATTCACTCAGCTTTTTCTGATTATTAAATTATGGCATTAAAGAGATTGGCCTCAAGCATCTGCAGAGCCAGTTATACTGGACAGTGTGGAGACATCCCATAAATCACTTTCCAAGCTGTAACCTACTCACAGTGCGAGACGGAAAGGCTTTCACAAGATGGACAAAAATTCTCAGCAGGTAGGAGATGAGAAATCCCATAGCACCTTGAAGCTATAATCTCAGTCCTACAGGGACTTGGCATGACCCAATCTGACCATCAGGAGACCTCTCCAGCTGGAAGTCAACTGCTATGTATACCCTAAGACCCACTTCAAGGACCCATCCACTGTGAAGCCTGACCTAAATCCCCTTGCTGAGGCTGGATGTCTACCCTCCCCTTTGCCCTTCTCATTCTCTTTCTCTTTATAATGGCCAGCTCTGTGTGGGTATTACCTTTGCTCAGCCCCTCTGGACTGTGAGCTCCTTAGGCACAGGGATTCACTCATTTGTTGTGCACATTGAATGCTGGTAGTAAAATTGAGGATGTGGAAGAACACAGGGACATTTGGAAACAGGTGGAACTCTTTTCATCACCATTCTTTACCATCTCTTGTGATTGCCAACACTGATGAGGCTGCTCTGCAATACAGATTGACTCACAAAACAGGTCAAGGATATTAACATTCTGTTGGAAATTTACAAGTGGATACAAAATACCAAAAATAATCGGTTTGGGGAAAACATGGGTTTGAAAAACAAACAATCTAAAAATCAAAACAATGTTGACTCAGAAGAATGAATTTATTTTGGAAGCCAGCAATTTCAGATTTAATTGTGCTGATTTGTCACTTTTCTCCCCCCTTCCCTTTTCTACAGTGCTTTGTTGAAAAAAAGGCTCAGAGCTGCCTGGACTTTGATTTATCTTGCATGGCAGAAGACCCCCATGCTTTCAAATACAGACCTCCTAGCTAACTCTTACTTCAAGTGCAATTAGAAGGACTTGAACATCCCATTTGAAATTTCATCCTCATACTTCAAAGAAATTAGTTTGATGAGTGATTGCAAAGGAGTGAAGCTAATAACAAAACTAATTAATGCTGGAAAATACTTCATAGGCACAGAAATTGCTCATGTACCCTCCTTATATTTAAAGAAAACCAAAAACCCCTGAGTCAGAAAGGTAGTAAACCAGGAGGCCAAATCCCAACTCCCAACAGTTTGCCCACTGCAGCATAATTAAGAGATGCCTCCTGACACCTCTCTGCTTGAACCAGCATTTGTAAACAGTGAGACCATTTAACCAAATTCACATAATTGCTACAGAAAACATGGCCCAGACTTCTAAATATCCCCAGCATTCAGGAGAGAATAACAATTAAGAATTATGAAAGCTTGGGTGATGTATATGGGGAGGAAGAGGTTCTTCATCTCCCTATCTCATCCTTAAACTTACTCCACAAAACTTGACAAGGCTTTTCAAGGTGGAATTCAAGATCATGTTGCCGAGGAATATGTGAATTATTTCTATTCTACTAACCTATGTCACATGACCCCAGCAGAATGGGGATGCCCGAGAACAGAAGTACTTGCAGCGTGAACTCCCACTGTGTCCATCCCCAGCAGCAATCTCAGAAGAACAGTTTATTCTTATGCTTGTAAACTAAAGAAGTCTCAGGACTTCTTCATCTGTCCTTACTATAGACACCAGGCATCTCCAACTCCTTTTAAAATGTTCCAGTCCCCTGAATCCCTGATATTTTGTTAAACTGTTCTCCAACTTCAAAGTCCTAGTCACTCACCCTGATCAACCCAAGTCTTTGTTTCCTGGCCCACTTCTTGATTTTATCCTTCATAGAGAATCCCATCCAATTCACTTGCTTCTGTATCCCTTGCCTTCTATTATGGACTGAATTCTGTCCCCAACCCCTCCAGTTCATATGTTGAAGCCCTAAACCCCAATGTGACTGTATTTTGAAAGATGGCCTTTAGGGATGTAATTAAGTTTAAATGAGGTCATAAGGTGGGGCCCTAACCTGAAAGAATGGATGTTCTTATAAAAAGAGGAAAAAACATCAAAGATCTCTCTCTCTCCGCACATGAACTGAGGAGAGGCCATGTGAGGACACAGCAAGTAGGTGGCCATTTGCAATCCAGGAAGAGCCCTCACAAGAAACCAGCCCTAACAGCACTTGATCTGGATTCTGGCCTCCAGAATTGTGAGACACTAAAATTCTGCTATTATAACCCCCAGTTGTGATCTTGCCATGGCAGCCCAGCTGACCAGGACACCTTTATATTCTCCAACCATTCTCAGTTTCTTGTGTCCAATGTCACCCTTTATGCACTATTGTCATCACTACTTCTCAAAACTTCCTCTATGGTCAAAACCTCTTCCTTCTTCCACCTCCTGTATTCAATGTGCCTCAAGTTCTCACCAGAACCTCTGGTCTACTTACCATCTCCACCTCCTCCCAACTCACCTTCCTCTCCTTCCTCACTTTTCTCCTTCTTTGCAGATTTTTCAGCCCCATTATTTCATTAAAAATCTCACCAATGCCCTAAATTCTCTCATCTTTGGCCAAGAGAGCCCCTTCTTTTGGTTCCTGTGTCCTTTTGGCATGACCCATGGGTTTTTGAAAGCTTCCTTGCCTTCAAGCACAAGGTGTCCCAGACGCGTATGAACGTTTTATACTTCAGACCTAGAAATACTCCTTTCTGTAATAATCTCTGTTCCTTTTAAGGGGAAGTGGTATTTAGCAGCCACAATCTGGATGACAGGATGTTTATTACTTTTGGGTCATCATTGTTCTTAAGGCTTTCAGTGGACAGAGTCAGAAAATACATACTTTTGGAAAGAAGAAAAAGAATATGATTTACACCAATACTTCTTATTCAGATTGAATCCATTGATTTCTAACGTGTCCTCCCTTCCCATCTCCACCCACTCTCTTTGGTAGCACCCTATTTATTTCTGCAAACCTTCTGAAGAGACTGTTTATACTTTTACTAAGTCAATTTATTCACACACTTGCATATTTACTTCTCCATCCACTCAGATCTAATTTGCCTTCTACCACACAGCAAGACTGTTTTTGTTATGATAATCAAACCCCTCAACCCAACGGACCTTTTCCAATTTTCCCCTTTTTTTTTTTTTTTTTTTTTGTTTTTGGCTGTATGCAGGCCTCTCACTGTTGTGGTCTCTCCCGTTGCGGAGCACAGGCTCCGGACGCGCAGGCTCAGCTGTCATGGCTCACGGGCCCAGCCGCTCTGCGGCATGTGGGATCTTCCCGGACCGGGGCACGAACCCGTGTCCCCTGCATCGGCAGGCGGACTCTCAACCACTGCGCCACCTGGGAAGCCCAATTTTCACCTTTTTAAAGCAATATTTGTTGCTATAGACCCTCTGGTCTTTCTAAAACATTCTTCTGTTAATCAAGCCTCTTTCTCTTTCTGTCCCTGTAAAATTCTTCTATGTTTCCTCTAATTTGCCATGAAATGTTGGTGGCACCCAAGGTTTGAGTCTATGGCCCTGCTCTCTCTCACCAATCCCTCTCTCCAGTAGAGCTCAGACATGCCCACAGCTTCAATGCCTCCAAATTTATCTGTTGCCCAGATCCCTCCTTTTCACCCCATGCACATAGATCTCTCTATTCGTGACTCTACATAGATTCCACAAAGACATTTCAAACCTACCATGTCCAAAAGTAGCTTGATTCTCTACTCCATCCCCACCTGACCAATAGCACTGATCTTTTTCTGAGTGAATGTTGTCATTTTCTCGCCTGCTGCCCAAACCTGCTTCAGTTTGGTAACTAAAAGACCTGGCTTTGGAGTCATTTTCATGCCTTTGAATACAAGCTCTATCACTTACTAGTTGTGTCTCATGGTCTTCATTTCTAAAATGTGGGTAAAAATTGACCTTATCTCATAGGGTTCTTGTGAAGATTAAATGACATGAAACAGGTTATATGCTTAGCATGAAGTCTGACACAAACATCACACATGTTGGTGCCTTTGCCACCTCTCCTTCACCCTTTAGCTACCAAATCTAGCTATCAGAACAGATATTTCTTACAACAATGGATTGGACACCTCATTTGTGTCTATGCAGCTTTCTTTCCCATATCTCTTCCTTCTCCTTCTTATGGGGTGCTTATTCCAAGGGTCTCCTGTACTAAAGACCATGTCACAGAAGTGAAAGATGGCCTAGCAGAACTCATCAGATACTGACAAGGGAATTTGCTAGAACTATCAGGAATGAGATGACTTCCATTGTTTTTATTGTGGTTCTGAGTTCATAAACTCTAGTCTTATATGAGTCTCAACCAGCCAGTTGTCACTGTATGCCATGAAAATAGAATGATTCTGACAGATAATAAAACAAACACAGGGCAAAGCTAAAAGAAGTAAAAATAGAGAAATGAAAAGAAATAGAAAGAGAGAGAGAGAGAAGAGAGAGAGAGAGAAAGAGGGAGAAAGTGTTAATGGTGTTACTTGAATTCCTGATCCTTCCTATGCCTGAAGCAAAACATTTTCCTGATTTTCCTCGTTGTGTAAGGCACAACATTCCCAATTTTCTTTTTTTTTTTTTTTTTTTTTTTTTTTGGTCAT
>NW_006774135.1:3375638-3458104 GCF_000442215.2 Lipotes vexillifer
GTTGTGGCCTCTCCCGTTGCAGAGCACAGGCTCAGCGGCCATGGCTCATGGGCCCAGCCGCTCCACGGCACGTAGGATCCTCCAGGACCGAGGCACGAACCCATGTCCCCTGCATCAGCAGACGGACTCTCAACCACTACACCACCAGGGAAGCCCCCATTTTTCTTGTTTAACCTACTCTGAGTTAGGTTTCTGAAACATGCAACCAAGATTCCTCCCTAACACATCAATTTGTTCAAGAAAAGACTCAAGACATCTTGTAAGATATATAAAATATAGTGACAAATCATAAATTCAAATTCAGAATAAAAAGAGAACAATGAGAGTAAGATTATAAATGGATATAGCAATGAATATAAAATAGTAACGTCTAAATTACCTCAACACTTGGAAGAGGTAAGACATACATTTTGGTTCTAACATTTTTCCCTCAATTGACTCATAAAGAAAACCCTGAAAGCTACACAATTCATAGCATACACAATATTCTAAGCAGATAAAATGCTTAGGAGAAGTACACCAACTCTTGGTCCTGAGACCAGACAGAAAAGCCAGGAGTCATAACTATTTCCCTCCATATGCTCTATGTCCTAGATAAATGAGAATGAAACCAATGTATCCATGCTTTTCAAAAAAGAGCCCATTATTTCCCCGCTGTGGCTGTAGCAGATTCTGTTGAACTCCCCCTCCTCCCATGTCCTTAACCCTGGGTCTACCTGCAGTAGTAGTTCTCCCCCTCAGATGCCTGCATCTCTCCTCATCTTTGTCTTCTGGCTTCCTCTGCACTCTGAGAGCTTCCCCATCTGCATGCAGGTATGGCCCAGAAATGAAGAGTCATTAATGTTCATTCCCCCAGGGCAACCTTACAAGGGTGGCAGATGAGAGCTAGTGAATGGGTGCCCAGGTCCCCAACTTGGGGTAGGTGACAATTCTGAGTCACGTGCACATGGTTCCTCCAAGTGTCCACTGTAGGACTGAACATCAGCCTCCCACAGGAGTAGCCCACGTGTTGATGTATCTTCTACTGGGCTTTCTCTTTCCTCTTTCACTATTCCTATAGTCTCACTTGAGTTTCCTGGGATAACCTCACAAATAAAATCCTTGCACTAAAGTCCTTGTCTCAGGGTTTGGAAACCCAAACAAAGACAGTCACTGATTGTTCCTCCAAAATGTACAGAATAGTTTCTGTTGCCACACAAGCTCAGACAGAGGGTGCTCTCCCCATGATGGACTATCCATAGCTCCCTCTGAAACAAAGTGGGGTTTGCCATCCAACTCCAGGCCCTCTGTTATGACTTCTTAAGAAAGTCCTTAGATGGAAAGTCCTGGTTTCTTTATAATCTAAACAGAAATTATGGATCTCTCCATATTAATCTTTTTTTTTAAATTTTATGATGCTTTGACATCTTAGGAGCCTTGCTAATCCTGGAAAGACTGCCCCTCTCAGGGTCATCTAATTCCTAGAGATAGCAAAACTTGCCTGCAAGCTCATTTTTCACAGACAAACCAATCAATCCAGAACCCACCCCTCCAAAAACCTCCTCTATCTAATTCTCATACACCACGCCCCTACCCTAAATCATTTCAGGGCCAGGTACCAGACAACTAAAAAACAACTAGATAGCCCAGAGCCCTTGAGATAATTCAAACTATCAAATCCTAAGCTTGCTCAAAATTGCTTACCCTGCTTCACCCTATTTCTTCCTGTGAAAACTGCAATAAAAGCTCTGGGCCATGCACTGCCCTCACTCCTTCTGCCACCTGACCAGCCCTGATGCTTTTCTATATGGTTCTACATGACATGGTGTGCCCCCTACTCTTGGGAATTGTTAGTAATAAATTCTTCTTACAAAGGCAGTTATCTCCATGTCTGTCGTCTTACACCTGATTAAAACAAATTCTGGGTACAATCCAAACAGCCTCCTCTTCCTGCTTCTCCTTAAACCCAAAGCCTACTGGTACCTGGGCCCTCTGCACCATTTCAAGGCACCAAATATTAACAAGATGTGTAGTGAGTTCACTCTTCTGAGCCTGGGCTTCCTTAACTGCAAAGTGTTGTCAAAAGATCTAAGAGAAATAAGAGAATGCCTGGGACAGATTAGATGCTCTAGATTATTGGGTTTTATTTTTCATCTTATTATTACCTTGGGGACAAATTCTAGGTTTAGATGGCCTTGTGGTAGAGTCTGATAAAATCATGAACTCCAAGGGTAATCAGTAATTCAGTGGGTCTTGAATTTATGACTGAATGTATGAATCTGTTGCTTTCCTGGTTCCTGTGAAAAATATCTTCCTGTTAAGTTTTTTCTTCTGCCTCAGTGTTTGGATACTGGTTTCATGCATTCAATTCAAAGGACTAAAATAATAAGTGCACTGCCAGTTATTCAGTTCCTCTGACGGTTTATATGGCAATGATTCATTATTTCATTCATCTGAAAATAAGTGCACAAGTATACAAAGATGACCAGCAGATGAAAGGGCAGAAGGAATTACTGTAAAGCCTGCCACTTAAGGCACACACACACAACAACCTCTCCTGTCTTTTCTTCCTATGATGTTAATCTTACGTAAGTGGTTATTACCACATGAAACACAATTGAGATTATTTCAATTAATTATGTTTGCTACATAGTTTCAAAGATTATTCTACCATTTGCTAGCAATTAAACAGGCTTTTATGTTAAGTATGCCGCTTGAGGGTATGTCAAATAGGACTGTGGATATTGTAATTGAAATTAAACTTCCACTTGGAAGAAGTCTGTCCTTTGGAAGTCAAGTATCTTTGAGGTGGTGATTTAAAAGAGTAGGAAAAGCATGAATAATAACATGAATTAGTTAATAGGGTGACCAGAGATTTCCAAAGCTTCAAACCCATTTCTCCATCTTAGAATAAAAAAGTATTTTTCACTTTGCAAAAATAGTCCTACCAAAGAGACCCAGAATTAGTTATAGGTATTTGCTGTCAACAAAGACTGATTGACTGCACCATGGGTTATGGTAGTGTGTTGGTTCAGTAGAAGATACAAGGTAATGGCTCCAACTGGGGTGGAGATATTTAGACACTGAGCATGTGGCAAAGGATGGGCATAGGCCAATCAGAACACACTCAGGCCTTAACACTGGAGCAGTTTTCTAGAGACATACTTTTGGGTAAGGATTAAGCCTGGATTAGCTGGATGCTGGGGAGGTCCACACATGGCATATCTTCGTTACCATTCAGTTCAAAATATAATTTTAAGAGTAATTTCCTCTTGAGCTATGGATTATTTAGAGATGAACAGTTTAATTTCTAGGCAGTAGGCAATTTTCTGCTGATTGCTAGATTAAATCCATTGTGGTGAGAGAATATACTCTGAATTATTTTAATAATTTTAATCCTATGAGATTTTCTGCTGCTTCTTTATGGGGTACCATATGGTCAATCTTGGTAAATGAGCCTATGCACCTGAAAAAGAAATGTGCATTCTCTTGTTGGGTGTAGTGTTTTCTATATATCAGTTGGATCTTGTATTAGTTGTCCTGTATGGACATATTTTCTTCCTGATTTTTTATCTTCTTGTTTTATTCATTATTGACTTTGTCAAAATGTCCACATTGGTTATATGTTAATCTTCTTTCTTGTAGTTCAGTCTATTGTAGATTTATATATTCTGAGGTTTTGGGTACTTACATATTTAAGTTTGTGATATCTTCCAGCTTGATTAATCCCTTTAAAATTATGAAATGTCTAAATATCTAATGATGCTGGTTGCCTTACAGTTTACTTTGTATAATGTTAGGTTCAGCTCTCTCAGGTTTCCTTTGGTTCAAGTTTACAATGGTTAGCTTTTTCCTGATACATTTACTTTCAATCTTTATGAATCCTCATGTTTAAAGTATATCTCTCTTGTAAGCATGTATAAGCATTTTTTTTACAATATTTTTGAATTTTATTTTACTTATTTTTTATGCAGCAGGTTCTTATTAGTTATCTATTTTATACATTATTAGTGTATATATGTCAATCCCGATTTACAGTTTGATAATCATTATCTTCACCTTGCTTGAGGTATTAAGTCCATTTATATATTGCATAGTGACTAATACATTTGGCTTATATCTGCCATCTTACACCTTATTTACAGTTTGATTCAGATGTTTAATATTCCTTGTTTTTTCTTTCTTGTGTTACTAAAGATTAGTCAAATATTTTATTAATTCTCCCTTCTTTCCCCCTAAAATTTTGCCAGCTAATGGATAATGAATAAAATAAAGATTCTTGGAATAATATTTCGAGGGGAATGTCTAGCCTTAAATACAAATATTAAAAGAGAAGAAAGGTTGAAACTCAAGATCTAAATTTCTGTCTGAAAAAAGATTTGGAAAAGAAGATCAAGGGAAAACCACCAAGAAAGTAGAAGAAAGGAAATTTTAAAAGATAAGAGCTGAATTGCTTTCTCTGTTTCAGAAAATCTTGGAACTCATTTCTTTTCAACTCCATCTCCAAAAGTATCTATCTAGTTGTCTGCAGCCATGTGGCTGACAGTGTATTGATGCTCTGGCTGGGTGTCAGGTCTGTGCCTTTGAGGTGGGACAACTGAGTTCAGAACATTGGTCCACCAGAGAAGTCCTAGATCCATGTAATATCAAATGGCAAACACTCTCCCAGAGATCTCCATCTCAACCCTAAGACCCAGCTACACTCAACAACCAGCAAGATACAGTGCAGGACACCATATGCCAAACAACTAACAAGACAGGAACACAAACCCACCCATTAGCACAGAGGATGCCTAAAATCATAATAAGGTCACAGACACTCCAAACACACCACTGGACTCTGTCCTGCCCACCAGAAAGAAAAGATCCAGTCTCAACCACCAGAGCACAGGCACTAGTCCCCTCCACCAGGAAGCCTACACAACCCACTGAACCAAACTTAGCCACTGGGGACAGACACCAAAAACAATGGGAACTACAAACCTGCAGCCTGTGAAAAGAAGACCCCAAAGACAGTAACTTAAGCAAAATGAGAAGACAGAGAAACCCACAGCAGATGAAGCAGCAAGGTAAAAACCAAACAAATGAAGAAGAAATAGGCCGACTACCTGAAAATTAATTCAGAGTAATGATAGCAAAGATGATCCAAAATCTTGGAAATAGAATGGAGAAAACACAGAAATGATTAACAAGGATCTAGAAGAACTAAAGAGAAAACAAACAATGATGAAAAACACAGTAAATGAAATTAAAAATTCTCTAGAAGGGATCAATAGCAAAATAACTGAGGCAGAAGAACAGATAAGTGACCTGGAAGATAAAATAGTGGAAATAACTACTGCAGAGCAGAATAAAGAAAAAAGAATGAAAAGAATTGAGGACAGTCTCAGAGACCACTGGGACAACATTAAATGCACCAACATTCTAATTATAGGGGTTTCAGAAGAGGAGGAGAAAAAGAAAGGGACTGAGAAAATATTTGAAGAGATTATAGTTGAAAACTTCCTTAATACGGGAAAAGAAATAGTCAATCAAGTCCAGGAAACACAGAGAGTCCCATACTGGATAAATCCAAGGAGAAACACGCCAAGACACATATTAATCAAACTATCAAAAATTAAATACAAAGAAAACATATTAAAGGCAGCAAGGGAAAAACAAGAAATAACACACAAGGGAATCCCCATAAGGTTAACAGCTGATCTTGCATCAGAAACTCTGCAAGCCAGAAGGGAGTGGCAGGACATATTTAAAGTGATGAAAGGGAAAAACCTACAACCAAGATTACTCTACCCAGCAAGGATCTCATTCAGATTCGACGGAGAAATTAAAACGTTTACAAACAAGTGAAAGCTAAAAGACTACCACACCACCAAACCAGCTTTACAACAAATGCTAAAGGAACTTCTCTAGGCAGGAAACACAAGAGAAGGAAAACACCTAAAATAACACACCCAAAACAATTAAGAAAATGGTAATAGGAACAAACAAATTGATAATTACCTTAAATGTAAATGGATTAAATGTTCCAAATAAAAGACACAGACTGGCTGAATGGATACAATTACAACACCAAAATATATGCTGTATGCAAGAGACCCACTTCAGACCTAGGTACACATACGACTGAAAGTGAGGAGATGGAAAAAGATATTCCATGCAAGTCAAAAGAAACCTGGAGTATAAATTCTCATATCACACAAAATAGACTTTAAAATAAAGACTATTACAAGAGACAAAGAAAGGCACTGCATAATGATCAAGGAATCAATCCAAGGAGAAGATATAACAATTGTAAATATTTATGCACCCAACATAGGACCACCTCAATACATAAGGCAAATGCTAACAGCCATAAAAGGGGAAATCAACAGTAACACAAACATAGTAGGGGACCTTAACATGCCACTTTAACCAATGAACACATTATCCAAAGTGAAAATAAATAAGGAAACACAAGCTTTAAATGATACATTAAACAAGATGGACATAATTGATATTTATAGGACATTCCATCCAAAAACAACAGAATACACTTTCTTCCCAAGTGCTCATGGAATATTCTGCAGCACATACCATATCTTGGGTTACAAATCAAGCCTTGGTAAATTTAAGATAATTGAAATCATATCAAGTATCTTTTCTGACAACAATGCTATGAGACTAGATAACAATTACAGGAAAAAATCTGTAAGAAATAAAAAACATATCAAGGCTCAACAATACACAACTTAATAACCAAAGATCACTGAAGAAATCAAAGAGGAAATAAAAAAATACTTAGAAACAAATGACAATGAAAACATGATGACCCAAAACCTATGGGATGCAGCAAAAGCAGTCCTAAGAGGGAAGTTTATAGCAATGCAATCCTACCTCACGAAACAAGAAACAGCTCAAATAAAAAACCTAACCTTACACCAAAAGCAATTAGAGAAAGAAGAACAAA
Source organism: Lipotes vexillifer (assembly GCF_000442215.2). NCBI lineage: Eukaryota > Metazoa > Chordata > Mammalia > Artiodactyla > Lipotidae > Lipotes > Lipotes vexillifer. The sequence continues at coordinate 3,382,567 of NW_006774135.1, forward strand.
AAAAAAAAAAAAACGAAATTAGCAGAAGGAAAGAAATCATAAAGATCTGATCAGAAATAAATGAAAAACAAATGAAAGAAATGATAGCAAAGATCAATAAAACTAAAAGCTGGTTCTTTATGAAGATAAACAACATTGATAAACCATTAGCAAGACTCATCAAGAAAAAAAGGGAGAAGACTCAAATCAATAGATTTAGAAATGAAAAAGGAGAAGTAAAAACTAACACGGCAGAAATACAAAGCATCATGAGAGATCACTACAAGCAACTATACGTCAATAAAATGGACAACCTGGACAAAGTGGGCAAATTCTTAGAAAAGCACAACCTTCCAAGACTGAACCAGGAAGAAATAGAAAATATAAACAGACCAATCACAAGCAGTGATGTTGAGGTTGTGATTAAAAATATTCCAACAGGGCTTCCCTGGTGGCACAGTGGTTGATAGTCGGCCTGCTGATGCAGGGGACATGGGTTCATGCCCCAGTCCGGCAAGATCCCACATGCCACAGAGCGGCTAGGCCCATGAGCCATGGCCGCTGAGCCTGCGCATCCAGAGCCTGTGCTCCGCAACAGGAGAGGCCACAACAGTGAGAGACCCACGTACCGCAAAAAAAAAAAAACTTCCAACAAACAAAAGCCCAGGACCAGTTGGCTTCACAGGCAAATTCTATCAAACATTTAGAGAAGAGCTAACACCTATCCTTCCCAAACCCTTTTAAAATATAACAGAGGGAGGAACATTCCCAAATGCATTCTACAAGGCCACCATCACCCTGATACCAAAACCAGACAAAGATGTCAAAAAGAAAGAAAGCTACAGGCCAATATGACTGATGAACATAGATGCAAAAATCCTCAACAAAATACCAGCAAATAGAAACCAACAGCACATTAAAAGGATCATACTCCATGATCAAGTGGGGTTTATCCCAGGAATGCAAGGATTCTTCAATATATGCAAATCAATCACTGTGATAAACCATATTAACAAACTGAAGGAGAAAAACCATATGATCATCTCAATAGAAAAAGCTTCTGACGAAATTCAACACCCATTTATGTTTAACACTCTCCAGAAAGTAGGCATAGAGGGAACTCACCTCAATATAATAAAGGCCATATATGACAAAACCACAGCCAACATCATTCTCAATGGTGAAAGACTGAAAGCATTTCCACTAAGATCAGGATCAAGACAAGGTTGTCCAGTCTCACCACTATTATTCAACATAGTTTTTGGAATTTTAGCCACAGCAATCAGAGAAGAAAAAGGAATACAAAACAGAAAAGAAGAAGTACAGCTGTCACTGTTGGCAGATGACATGATACTATACACAGAGAATCCCAAAGTTGTTACCAGAAAACTACTAGAGCTAATCAATGAATTTGGTAAAGTAGCAGGATATAAAATTAATGCACAGAAATCTCTTGCATTCCTATACATTAATGATGAAAAATCTGAAAGAGAAATTAAGGAAACACCCCAATTACCATTGCAAAAAAAAAAGAATAAAATACCTAGGAATAGACCTACCTAAGGAGACAAAAAAGCTGTATGCAGAAAACTATAAGACACTGTTGAAAGAAATTAAAGATGATACAAACAGATGGAGAGATATACCATGTTCTTGGATTGGAAGAATCAACATTGTGAAAATGACTATACTACCCAAAGCAATCTACAGATTCAACGCAATCCCTGTCAAACTGTCAATGCCATTTTTCACCAAACTAGAATAAAAAATTTCACAATTTGTATGTAAACACAAACAAACCTGGGTAGCCAAAGCAATCTGGAGAAAGAAATATAGAGCTGGAGGAATCAGACTCCCAGACTTCAGACAATACTACAAAGCTACAGTAATCAAGAGACTATGGTTCTGGCACAAAAACAGAAATATAGATCAATGGAACTGGATAGAAAGCCCAGAAATAAACCCACACACATATGGTCACCTTATATTTGATAAAGAAGGCAAGACTATACAGTGGAGAAAAGACAGCCTCTTCAATAAGTGGTGCTGGGAAAACTGGACAGCCACATGTAACAGAATGAAATTAGAATACTCCCTAACACCATACACAAAAATAAACTCAAAATGGATTAAAGACCTAAATGTAAGGTCAGGCACTATAAAACTCTTAGAGGAAAATATAGTCAGAACACTCTATGACATAAATCACAACAAGATCTTTTTTGACCCACCTCCTAGAGAAGTAGAAATAAAAACAAAAATAAACAAATGGGACCTAATGAAACTTAAACGCTTTTGCACAGCAAAGGAAACCATAAACAAGATGAAAAGACAACCCTCAGAATGGGAGAAAATATTTGTGAACGAAGCAACTGAAATAGGATTAATCTCCCAAATTTACAAGCAGCTCATGCAGCTCAATATCAAGAAAAACAAAAACAATAACAAATAACCCAATCCAAAAATGGGCGGAAGACCTAAATAGACATTTCTCCAAAGAAGATACACAGATTGCCAACAAGCACATGAAAGGTTGCTCAACATCACTAATCATTAGAGAAATGCAAATCAGAATTACAATGAAGTATCACCTCACCCAAGACAGAATGGCCATCATCAAAAAATATACAAACAACAAATGCTGGAGAGGGTGTGGAGGAAAGGGAACCCTCTTGCACTGTTGGTGGGAATGTAAATTGATACAGCCACTATGGAGAACACTATGGAGCTTCCTTAACAAACTAAAAATAGAATTATCATACAACCCAGCAATCTCACTACTGGGCATATACCTTGAGAAAACCATAATTCAAAAAGAGTCATGTGCCACAATGCTCATTTCAGCTCTATTTACAATAGCCAGGACATGGAAGCAACCTAAGTGTCTGTCGACAGGTGAATGGATAAAGAAGATGTGGCAGATATATACAGTGGAATATTACTCAGCCATAAAAAGAAACGAAATTGAGTTATTTGTAGTGAGGTGGATAGACCTAGAGACTGTCATACAGAGTGAAGTAAGTCATAAAGAGAAAAACAAATATCACATGCTAAAACATATATATGGAATCTAAAAAAGAAAAGAAAAGTTCTGAAGAACCTAGGGGCAGGACTGGAATAAAGGCACAGATGTAGAGAATGGACTTGAGGACATGGGGAGGAGGAAGGGTAACCTGGGATGAAATGAGAGAATGGCATGGACTTATATATACTACCAAATGTAAAATAACTACTGGGAAGAAGCCGCATAGCACAGGGAGATCAGCTCAGTGCTTTGTGACCACCTAGAAGGGTGGGATAGAGAGGGTAGGAGGGAGTTGCAAGAGGGAGGAGATATGGGGATATATGTATGTATATAGTTGATTCACTTTGCTATAAAGCAGAAACTAACACACCATTGTGAAGCAATTATACTCAATAAAGATGTTAAAAAAAAAAAGAAAGAAATACTGAGAAAAAAAAAGGATATAGCTGAGATCAGTAAACTAGGGGAAAAACACCACAAAGTAGAGAAAAATTAATGCAGTCAAAAGTTGGTCACAAGATGTCAGAGAAAATGAAACAGTAATTCCATAAGTCCATTGGTTAAAAAAAAAAAAAAAAAAGTCTGTCAATAATTCAAAAAGTTAGAATCAACGTTTTGGGACTAGAAATTAAATGAAAGCCTATAGCAATCATGTGAATGCTTCATCACAAAAACAAAAAACAACAAAACAAAACAAAACACAAAGAAACACCTGAATCTCAGTAAGAATAGCAAGCTTTGTGGTATTTAGCTTACCCTAATCCCATCTCCTGCTCCTAAATTCGGTGGTAATTCTGAAGAAAACAGTTCACAATGCTGGTACAGGTCCCAGTCAATACCAGAAGGAGTTGAAAAGACCTCATCCACAATGAATTGTGGTTGTTTTGACCTGTCTAGTGGCTCCCTGGAAGACTGGCCCAAAGAACTTGGCTTTGTGTCATGTTACTTGGAACTTCTGTCAATCCTGAAGTAGAAACCCACAGGACATCTGCTGAAAACATTTAGAGACAGATGTATTAGTTGCTGATGCCTGAGGCAATGAATAACAATTGGGGGAAACAATAGACTATCCATAAAATTGGGAGGAAAATATGAAGCATAAGATGCTTTGGGGAATAAACCCTTAGAAAAGCTCTAACATATCCTGGAAATCTAGAAGGCCACCCTCAGGACCAGGGCTTGGTTCATGCTTAGAAAAGACCTGAGTGACACTGAGATTTCACCTATGCTCTGCACAAGCAGGAAGTGAATTCAGAGACAGGTTTAAATTGCTTGACTTAGTGCTAAAGGCACGCCCTAATACACAAACAACCCATCTTCAGAGACTGAGAAAATTTTTGGTCCCAGGCATTTAAGGAATCTCTATCCAATCAGTAGCTGACCACTAAGTTAACTGAAAAAACATTACAAAAAGATGACAAAGAATACAGACTTTACAAAACTGTCCCTTTAAAGTCACTAAACAAACAGATAAACAACTACAACTACTACAACAAACAACAATGTAAACACTGGGGATGGGACAGAGTCTGAATTTCAGACTTTCCATATTTTAATATTTAAAATGTCTGGCTTTCAAGCTTCTCTGGTGGCACAGTGGTTGAGAATCCGCCTGCCAATGCAGGGGACACGGGTTCGTGCCCTGGTCTGGGAAGATCCCACATGCTGCAGAGCTGCTGGGCCCGTGAGCCATGGCTGCTGAGCCTGCACATCTGGAGCCTGTGCTCCACAATGGGAGGGGCCACAACAGTGAGAGGCCCATGTACTGCAACAACAACAACAACAAAAAGTCTGGTTTTCAATAACAACAACAAAAATGAGGGATCAATAGAAATTAAAAAGTATAGTCCCACACATTAGAAAAAAGCAATTGATAGAAACTGTCCCTGAGTCCAGACATTGGAATTACTAGAAAAGGACTTAAATGAACTATTTAAAATATATTGAAAGAACTAAGGGAAACCATACATAAATAACTGAAGGAATATGTGAAAATTATGTTTCACCAAATAGAAAATATCAACAAAGAGATAAAAATTACAGAAGAGAATTAAATGGAAACTCTGGAGTTGAAAATTATAATATCTGCAATAAAAATTTCACTAGAGAGTCTCAACAAGTTTAAGCAAGTAGAATAAAGAGTGATTGAACCTGAAGATAGGTTGATTGAAATTATTGAGTCTGATGAACCAAAAGGGAAAAATATAAAGAAGTGAACAGGGACTTCCTTGGTGATGCAGTGGTTAAAAGTCCGCCTGCCAATGCAGGGGACACAGGTTTGAGCTCTGGTCCAGGAAGATCCCACATGCCGTGGAGAAACTAAGCCTGTGCACCACAACTACTGAGACTGCACACCATAACTACTGAAGCCCGCATGCTGCAACTACTGAACCCACACACCTAGAGCCCGTGCACCACAACAAGAGAAGCCACTGCAATGAGATGCCTCTGCACCACAATGAAGAGTAGGCCCAACTAGAGAAAGCCTGCATGCAGCAACAAAGAGTCAAAACAACAAAAAACAAAACAGAAGTGAACACAGCCTCAGAAAATGTGAGACACCATCAAATGTACTATCATACACGTACTAGGAGATATATAAAGGATCAGAAAAGATATTGGAAGAAATAATGGCCCCAAACTTCCCAAATTTGATGAAAAAACATTAATTTACACACAAAAGAAGTTCAAAATACTACAAGTAGAATAAGCACAAAGAGATTCACACCAAGACACATCATAATTAAACCATTAAAAGGCAAAGACAAAGAGACAATCTGGAAATCAGCAAGAGAGGAGCATTCCATCACATACAAGTTATTCTCAATAAGATTGTAACTGATTTCTCATCAGACACCATGGAGGTCACAAGGTATTGGAATCATGTATTCAAATTATCAACTCAGAATTCTATAATACATCCAGCAAAATTTTCTGTCAAAAACGAAAGAGAAATGCAGACATTCCTAGATACACAAAAACTGAGAATTGTTGCTAGCAGTTCCACTGTACAAGAAATCCTAAAGAAACTTTTTTCAGTCTGAGAGCATGTGACCACACACAGTAATTCAAATCTACTAGGGAAAAAAACAAGAACAAAGAGCACTGGTAAAGTTATTTATATAATTACAAAAAAAAAACAAAACATAAAAGTAAATATCTCCTTTCATCTCTTAACTGATTTAAAGTGCAATAGTATAAAATTATATATATAAATAAATAAATATATATATATGTGCACGTGATTATATATTTTATATATATATAATATATTGCTAGACCTGTAAAAATATATAAATGTAATGCATTTGACAATAACTATACAAAGGATGTGGGTGAGAACAAAATTTCACTGAAATAAAAAAATTGACACCGATGGTAACTTGATCCACTGGAAAAATGAAGAAAATCAGAATCATTAATAATAAGGCTAATATACAAACTCTATAAATATAAATATTGCTCTCATTTTTTTTCTCAGTTTCTTTGGTAGACATAAAATTATTTAATGTAATGGCTACATAGTGCATTGCTGAGTTTGTAACATATATAGATGTAATATATATAATAATAATTGCACAAAAAGGGGGAAGTGAGAATATAGTTATATAGGAGTAAAATTTCTAAATCTCACTGGAACTGTTAGCATAAATTTGAATCTGATTCTGATAAGTTAAGATGTATATAATAAGCCCCAGAGTAACCACTAAAATAATTCTCAAAAAACATAGTAAATCAATCATTAAAGTAAGCAAAATATTACACTAAAAATTATTCATTTAATGCAAAAGAAAGTAGTAATGATGAACAGAGTAATAAAAATACATGAGACTTGTAAAAAGCAAAAATTAGAATGGCAGACAAAAATTCAACTACACTGATAACAACATTAAATATAAATGGATTTAACACTGCTGTTAAAAGACAGGGAGTGTAAGATTCAATAAAAATAAAGATGCAATTATATGTTGTCTAAAGACACACATTAGAATCAAAGATATAAATAGGTTAAGAGAAAAATGATGGAAAATTATATACATGCAAACAGAGACAATAAGAAAGCTGCAGTTACTAAACTAATGTCAGCCAAAATTGACTTTAAAACAAAAAGGTTGGGCTTCCCTGGTGGCGCAGTGGTTGAGAGTCTGCCTGCCAATGTAGGGAACATGGGTTCATGCCCCGGTCTGGGAAGATCCCACATGCCACGAAGCGGCTGGGCCCGTGAGCCATGGCCGCTGAGCCTGCGCGTCCGGAGCCTGTGCTCCACAACGGGAGAGACCACAACAGTGAGAGGCCCATGTACCGCAAAAAAAAAAAAAAAAATATTGCTAGATCTAAAGAGGGATATTTTATGATAAAAGTATGAATCAATCAGGAAGATATAATGATTATAAATATATATGCACCTAACAACTGAGCCACAGAATACATAAAGCAAACACTGATGATATTGAAGAAATAAACAAATCAACAAAAATAGATACTTCAATATCACTCTTCAATTAATGAATTGAGCAGCTAGTAGAAGATCAACAAGGAAGTAGAAGACTTGAACAACACAATATGCCAATGAGACCTAATGACATTATAGAGAACTCCACCCAATGAAAGCAGAATACATATTCTTCTCAAGAACACATAGAACATTCTCCAGGATAGACCATGTGCTTGGCCATAAAACAAGAATCAGTACATGTAAAAGGATTAAAATCATACCAAGTACGTCTGCCAATCACAATGGAGTATAATTAGAAATTTATAACAGAAAGAAATTTGGAGATTCACAAATACGTGAAAATTAAAGGACACAGGAAAACAAGGTTAGTTTAATATCCAAAAATTAATTAGTGTAACACACCATATCAATAGACTAAAGACATGAATCACATGATCTCAATAGACACAGAAAATCATTTGACAAAATACATCACACTTTCATGATAAAACAAACAAAACAAAACTCTTCACATTAGGAAGAGAAGGGAACTTCCTTAACATGTTAAAAGATATCTTTTAAAAAATCTGCATTAACACTGTACATAATGGTGAAAGACTGAATTCTTTTCCCTAAGATCAGGAAGAAGACAAAAATTTTACTCTTGTCATTTCTACTCACATCATACTAAGGGTTCTAACTGGGAAAATTAGGCAACAAAAAGAAATAAAGGATACCCAAATTGGAAAGGAAAATGTAAAATTATCTCTACTTGTCAATGACATGATCTTGTATATGAAATTCTAAGGCATATACTGAAAATGTATTAGAACTAATAAAGGAGTTCAGCAATGCTTCAAGAGGTAAGAAAATCAACATAGAAAAATGGATTGTATTTTACACAGTAGCAATGAAAATACCAAAAATTTAATTAAGAAAACAATTTTATTTACAGTAACATCAAAAAGAATAAAATACTTCAGAGTAAATTTATGCAATGACATGATAGACTAATACTCTTAAAACTTCAAAACATTGTTGAAAGAAATTAAAGAAGATCTAAATAAATGGAAAGACATCCACATAATGAATTGAAAGGCTCAATATTAAGATGGCAATATTTTCCTAATAGATCTACAAATTTAATGTAATCCTTATCTAAATTCCAGCTGACATCTTTGCAGAAATTGACAAGCTGATCCGAAAATTCATATGAAAATTCAAGGGCCCCAGAAAAGCCAAAACATCTTGAAAAAGTAGAACAGAGTTGGGGGATTCACATTTCATGAATTCAAAATTTACTACAAAGCTATAGTAATCAATGCAGTGTGGTACTGGCATAAGAGTGGATGTTTGTCAATAGTATAGAACTGTGGATACAAAAATGAACCATCACATTTTCAGTCACCTGAATTTTAACAGGAATGGCAAGACTAATCAATGGAGAAAGAATAATCTTTTCAATAAAATGTACAGGGACAACTGGATATCCACATGTAAAAGAATAAAGTTTTACCTTTACCTCACACCATATACAATAGTAAATTCAAGATAGATTAAAATCCTAAATATAAGAGCTAAAACTATAGACTCTTAGAAGAAAACACAAGTGTAAATCTTCATGACCGTGAACTGGACAATATTTCTTAGATACGTCACCAAAAGCACAAACAACCAAAGAAAAAATAGATAAAATAAACTTCATTAAATTAAGAACTTTTTTTCCTTCAAAGAACACCACCAATTAAGTAAAAAGACTACCCATAGAATCAGTAGAAATTCAAATTAGACTTATGATAAGGGATGAAAAACTTTGAATTTTAATTGAGCTCTGCACTCCTATAAAATAGTGAATGTTAGGAAATTCCCCCACCCTTTTGTATTCTATGAAATGGCTTGCTAAAAAGCACCATTCCTTTCCATATGACTTAGATAATACTTGAAGAAAACCCCCTTGTTTACCAATGACAAGGCTAGACACAGTTCCTCAAAATTTTCATTGTCTCATAAATAATTGGCTGAAATGTTTGTCCACACTGATCAATCTGGACTTAATGCTTGCTAACTTGACTTGATTAAATTTTAATTAGGCTTCTCCCCTCCCCAGAAGACCCTGGACCTTGACTCACCCTTGAGCTTAGATAAGCATTGGAACACAGAAAAATCCTTCTTGAGAATTGGCTGACCACAGAGAAAAACATTTCAAGCTCAACTGTCCAGTCAAACCATCTGCTCATCCCAGTCTCCACAACTGGCTCCTTCTATCCTTGCTTACTCCTCTCTGCAAAAGTAAATCCCTTTCTGCCTGAGATTCTTTAATATTCACAGTCAGAGAATTTTTCCTGTTATAATAGCTCTCTCCTCCCATTATAAAATTAATAAATAAAGTCCTTCCCTACTAATGTCCAGTCTTTCTTTTTTTTTAATTGAGTATGTATATCTAGACTATACATAGAACTCATACAACTCAATAACTAAAAGATAAATAACCCAATACAGAAAATTGGCCAAAAGCCTTATAGACATTTTTCTAAAGAGGGTATACAACTGGTCAATAAGTACATAAAAAGATGCTTGACATCATTACTCATATGGAAAATACAAATCAAAATCATGATAAGAAACTATGTTATACCCTTGGGATGGCTACAATCAAAAGCTAGATAATAACATGGGACTTCCCTGGTTGTCCAGTGGTAAAGAATCCACCTTCCAATGAAGGGGACAGGGGTTCAATCCCTGATCAGAGAACTAAGATGCCACATGATAAAGAGAAACTAAGCCCACACGCACCACAAGTACTGAGCTCATGCACTTCAACGCGAGAGCCCACGTGCCACAAAAACTAAAGAGTGCATGAGCCCTGGAGCCCATGCACCACAACTAGAGAGAGAAAATTCACATGCCACAACTAGAGAGAAGCCCACGCACTGCAACAAAAAAGATCCCTCACTCTTCAACAAAGATCCCACGTGCCACAACTAAGACCCTACACAGCCAAAACAAATAAATAAATAAACTAGCATAGACTGCCCTTTATTTTTTTTTCACATCTTTATTGGAGTATAATTGCTTTACAGTGGTGTGTTAGTTTCTGCTGTATAACAAAGTGAATCAGCTATACATATACATATATCCCCATACCCCTCCCTCTTCCATCTCCCTCCCACCCTCCATACCCCACCCCTCTAGGTGGTCAAAAAGCACCGAGCTGATCTCCCTGTGCTATGTGACTGCTTCCCACTAGTTATCTATTTTACATTTGGTAGTGTATATATGTCCCTGCCACTCTCTCACTTCGTCCCAACATACCCTTCGCCCTCCCCATGTCCTCAAGTCCATTCTCTACGTCTGTGTCTTTTTTCCTGTCCTGTCCCTAGGTTCTTCAGAACCATTTTTATTTTTTTTTTAGATTCCATATATACATGTTAACATACAGTATTTGTTTTCCTTTTTTGACTTACTTCACTCTGTATGACAGTCTCTAGGTCAATCCACCTCACTACAAATAACTCAATTTCGTTTCTTTTTATGATTAATATTCCATTGTATATATCTGCCACATCTTCTTCATCCATTCATCTGTCAATGGACATTTAGGTGGCTTCCATGTCCCGGTTATTGTAAATAGTGCTGCAATGAACACTGTGGTACATGACTCTTTTTGAATTATGGTTTTCTCAGCATATATGCCAAGTACTGAGATTCTTGGGTTGTATGGTAGTTCTATTTTTAGTTTTTAAGGGACCTCCATAGTGTTCTCCATAGTGGCTGTATCAATTTACATTCCCACCAACAGTGCCAGTGGGTTCCCTTTTCTCCACACCTTCTCCAGCATTTATTGTTTGTAGACTTTTTGATGATGGCCATTCTGACTGGTGTGAGGTGATACCTCATTGTAGTTTTGATTTTCATTTCTCTAATGGTTAGTGATGTTGAGCATCTTTTCATGTGTTTGTTGGCAATCTGTATATCTTCTTTGTAGAAATGTCTATTTAGATATTCTGCCCAGTTTTGGATTGGGTTGTTTGTTTCTTTTGATATTGAGCTGCATGAGCTGTTGTATATTTTGGTGATTAATCCTTTGTCAGTTGCTTCGTTTGCAAGTATTTTCTCCCATTCTGAGGGTCGTCCTTTCATCTTATTTATGGTTTCCATTGCTGTGCAAAAGCTTTTAAGTTTCATTAGGTCCCATTTGTTTATTTTTGTTTTTATTTTCCATTTTCTAGGAGGTGAGTCAAAAAGGATCTTACTGTGATTTATGTCATAGAGTGTTCTGCTTATGTTTTCCTCTAAGAGTTTTATAATGTCTGGCCTTACATTTAGGTCTTTAATCCATTTTGAGTTTATTTTTGTGTATTGTGTTAGGGAATGTTCTAATTTCATTCTTTTACATGTAGTTGTCCAGTTTCCCCAGCACTTCTTATTGAAAGGCTTGTCTTTTCTCCATTGTGTATTCTTGCCTCCTTCATCAAAGATAAGCTGACCATATTTGCATGGGTTTCTCTCTGGACTTTCTATCCTGTTCCATTGATCTATATTTCTGTTTTTGTGCCAGTACCATACTCTCTTGATTACTGTAGCTTTGTAGTATAGTCTGAGAGCCTGAATCCTCCAGCCCCATTTTTCTTTCTCAAGATTGCTTTGGCTATTTGGGGTCTTTTGTGTTCCCATACAAATTGTGCAATTTTTTGTTCTAGTTCTGTAAAAAATTGTCATTGGTACTTTGATAGGGATTGCATTGAATCTGTTTTACATAGTATAGTCATTTTCACAATGTTGATTCTTCCAATCCAAGAACATGGTATATCTCTCCATCTGTTTGTATCATCTTTAATTTCTTTCATCAGTGTCTTATAGTTTTCTGCATACAGGTCTTTTGTCCCCCTAGGTAGGTTTATTCCTAGGTATTTTATTCATTTTGTTGCAGTGGTAAATGGGAGTGTTTCCTTAATTTCTCTTTCAGATTTTTCATCATTAATGTGTATGAATGCAAGAGATTTGTGTGCATTAATTTTATATCCTGCTACTTTACCAAATTCATTGATTAGTTCTAGTAGTTTTCTGGTAACATCTTTGGGATTCTCTATGTATAGTATCATGTCATCTGCAAACAGTGACAGTTTTACTTCTTCTTTTCCATTTTGGATTCTTTTTATTTCTTTTTCTTCTCTGATTGCTCTGGCTAAAAACTTCCAAAGCTATGTTGAATAATAGTGGTGAGAGTGGGCAACCTTGTCTTGTTCCTGATCTTAGTGGAAATGGTTTCAGTTTTTCACCACTGAGAATGATGTTGGCTGTGGGTTTGTCATATATGGATTTATTATGTTGAGGTAAATTCCCTATACGCCAAAATATAGCAGAGGGAGGAACACTCCCAAACTCATTCTATGAGGCCACCATCACCTGGACACCAAAACCAGACAAAGATGTCACCAAAAAAGTAAACTACAGGCCAATATCACTGATGAACATAGATGCAAAAAGCCTCAACAAAATACTAGCAAAGATAATCCAACAGCACATTGAAAGGATCATACACCTTGGTCAAGTGAGATTTATCCCAGCAATGCAAGGATTCTTCACTATACTCAAATCAATCAATGTGATCAACCATATTAACAAATTGAAGGAGAAAAACCATATGATCATCTCAATAGATGCAGAAAAACTTTCCACAAAATTCAACACATATATACAATGGAATATTACTCAGACATAAAAAGAAACGAAATTGAGTTATTTTTAGTGAGGTGGATGGACCTAGAGACTGTCATACAGAGTGAAGTAAGTCAGAAAGAGAAAAACAAATACTGTATGCTAACACATATATATAGAATCTAAACAAAACAAAACAAAACACATGTTTCTGAACAACCTAGGGGCAAGACATGAATAAAGACACAGAAGTAGAGAATGGACTTGAGGACATGGTGAGGAGGAAGGGTATGTTGGGACGAAGTGAGAGAGTGACATGGACATATATATATTACCAAATTAAAATAGATAGCTAGTGGGAAGCAGCTGCATAGCATCAGGAGATCAGCTCGGTGCTTTTTGACCACCTAGAGGGTTGGGGTAGGGAGGGTGGGGGAGAGATGCAAGAGAGAGTAGATATTGGGATATGTGTATATGTATAGCTGATTCACTTTGTTATACAGCAGAAACTAACACACCATTGTAAAGCAATTATACTCCAATAAGGAAGTTAAAAACAAAAAGAGGTAGGAAGAAAGAGGTAGGCTTTATGAAAATATATGTTGGTTCAAGTAATCTTTTTTCATCTATCTACTTAGGGTGCTGTAATGAAAAATTGTTAGAGATAAGAAGTGACTTTTCTCAATCTAGTTAGATTTAGATATTGCACCAGTGTGACCACTTTAGAACTACTTTGTTTACATAATTTTCCTTCTAGCAAAAGTAAAGCATATATAAGCATCTCAAACTCCATGTTAAAAGTGTGATTCAAATTAGAGTAATACATTTCAAAAGAGAAATAAAAAGACATTTTATGTCATCCAGAGTCTTCAACATTAGCTCATTTAAATAACATTACAGGTTAATTCAGGCATAAATACTTAAAATAGACAAACTTGCAACCAATAAATAGGAAAACTGTATAATTATAAACATTTATTACCTTGCTAAATCTAGAGAACCATAAGGAAAAGAACATTTTTGTTGGCAAAGATAAATGCAGTTCATAAGACAATAAATACATGAACACTAAATGAAAGATAATTTTTAAATAACTTATCTCCTAAGTGCTTAAAAATGTTTTTACTTCACTTCTAGGTTTCATTTTTCAGCAAAAAGTATTCAGTTCCAAAAGTATTTATGAAATGAGTATGCGTTCAATAAATACAGAAAGAAAAGGAAAAAAAAGTTAAACATAAAAGTTACCATATGTTCCAGCGGTTCCACTCCTGGGTATTACCCAAGAGAAATGAAAATATACATCCATACAATAACACCAGTGTGTATAAAAGTATTTATAATAGCTAAAATGTGGAACCCGCACAATGTTCATCAACTGATGAATGGAGAAATTAAATATGCTATATGACTACAATGGAATATTTTTCAGCAATAAAAGGAAAGGAAGTACTGATATATACTACAATGTAGATCAACCTTTAAAAAATTATGATACTAAGTGAAAGCAGTCAGTTACAAAGGAGCATATATTGTATAACTCCATTTATATAAACAGTCCAAGACAGGTAAATCTATAGAGAAAGAAAGATTAATGGTTGCCTAGAGCTTTGTAGTTTAGGGGTGGGGATGGAATGGGTATGGGAAGGATGGGGAAATGGAGAGTGACTGATGTGTGTACAGGATCTCTTTCTGTGATAATGAAAATGTTATAAAATTGATTATGGGAATGGTTGTACAACTCTGTGGATATAATTTTAAAACTGAATTGTACACATTAAAATGGTGAATTTTATAGTATGTACATTATATGTCTATAAAGCTTTTATAAAGGGAAGGAAGGAAGGAAGGAAGGAGGGAAGGAGGGAAGGAAGGAAGGAAGGAAGAAAGGAAGGAAGGAAGGAGAAAAATGATAGAAAATGAGGTACCACCCAGACAATAAACCAAAGAAAGTTGAAGTGGTTATATTAATCTCAGACAAAGGAGACTTCAAAAGAAGAACTAATACCAGGAATAAATACAGACATTAAATAATGATAAAAGGGTCAATTTGCTAAGAAGACTTGACAGATCTTAAATGTGTATGTGTCTAACAACAAAGCTTTAAAACACCTAAAGCAAAAACTGAGAGAACTGGGCTTTCCTGGTGGCTCAGAGGTTGAGAGTGCGCCTACTGATGCAGGGGACACAGGTTCGTGCCCCGGTCCGGGAGGATCCCACATGCCGTGGAGCGGCTGGGCCCGTGAGCCATGGCCGCTGTGCCTGAGAGTCCGGAGCCTGTGCTCTGCAACGGGAGAGGTTGCAGCAGTGAGAGGCCCGCGTACCGCAAAAAAAAAAAAAAAAAAAAGGAAAATTAAACAAATCTATAATTAAATGTAGTGACTTCATCAGTCTTCGTTCCTTGAAACTGTATTGAAGTGTGCATTTTTGTCTTACTCCTTATACTAAGAGAAAACTTTCACTATTTCACCGCTAAGCATGTTTGCAGTAGGTAGCATTCATCAGATAAAGGAAGTTCCATTCTTTTTATAGTCTGCTGAGAGCTTTTTATGAATGGGTGTTGAATATGTCCAGTGATTTTCCTGTCTCTACTGAAGTGAAGGTGAGATATTTCATCCTTTTATGTAAATGTAGTAAATTTTATTTATTGATTTTTCAAAGTTGCATTCATAGACTAAAACCCAGTCATTGGTGATGTATTATCCTTTTTTTTTTTTTTAGTGCACTTATAAGTCAATCTGGTATTATTTAGGGTTTTTTTCATCTGTGGTCATGAAAGATAAGCCTGTAATTTTCCTTTCTTATATCATTGTTGTCAAAGTCATGCTGGCGTTATAAAAAGTATGTGGAGTGTTCTCAATTTTTCCATTGTTTGGAAGAGTTTGCATAAGATTAGTGTTATTTTCCCCTTAAATATTTGGAGGAATTCACCAGTGAAGTCATTTGTGGCTGAGATATTCTTTGTGGGAAGATAATGAATAATTAATTGAATTCATTTAATTGATATTGGAGTGCAGTAAGGGAAGCATGGTCTTTTCAATAGCTGGGGATCAGTCCACATGATATCATGTGGAACAAAATAGGCTTTCATCTCTAACTCACAGCATGCTGAAAAATCAATCCCAGATGCATTAGAGACCTAAATGTCCAAGCACATCTCTGTAAACTTGAAATACTCAAAGACCTCTTTGCTTGAAGACAAAAAACGCTAAACATATTGGGAAAATACGATAAAATTATACAATATTAAGGTTAAGAACATACGTTCAACAAAAGATATCATTGAAAGAATGAAAAGCAGCTATAAAATGAGAGATATATCCTTAACACATATATCTTTCAAGGTCCTCATGTCTAGAATAGGTAACTAACTTCTTAAAGTCAATTGGAAAGACAGACAATCCAATAGAAAAATTAGGCAATAACATAAACAGGCATTTCCAGAAGAGAATATCCACATGGCTGACAAACGTGTAAAAGTGCTCCACCTTATTTGTTTTCAAAAATGCAAACTCATAACACTAGGGTTACAGCTACACCCAGTAGAATAGCTAAAATTGAAAAAAAAAAAAAAAAAAAAAAAAAACACGTAAGACCAGTTAGAATGTGGCACAACCAACTCTATCACACACTAACAGTAATACTTATCTTTAAAATGGTGAAATTTAAGATATCATTTTTACCTACCCACTTCTCAAAATTTTACTTTGTACAACCACTTTGGAAAATTCTTTGTCAGTATCTACTAAAACTGAGTACACAGTTGATCCTTATTATTTGCAGATTTCATATTTGCAAATTGATATACTCACTAAAATTTATTTGGAATTCCCAAATTAATGTTTATGGCTTTCCACTGAAATTCATGGACATGCACAGAACCAAGGTCAAACAAAATTATGCTCTGCTGTTTTGCTTCAGCTCTCATACTGTAAACAGGTGTCCATTTCATGGTCTAGTTAGTACCATGTTTTTTTTTCAAATTTATGGGCCTTTTATTGATGTTTTTGCTTTAAAAATTCTCCCAAGCATAGTGTTGAAGTCTTTTCCTGCGTTTCTAAGCAAAAGAAGGTTGTGATGTGCCTTATGGAGAAAATATGTATGTTAGATGGGCTTCATTCTGGCATGAGTTATAGTACTGCTGTCAGTGAGTTCAAGGTTAATGAGTTAACAGTATAAATTAAATAAGGTGTCTTTAATCAGAAACACACATAAGACAAGGTTATGTATTGATCAGGTGGTGAAAATGTTTTAACAAGTGGCTCACAGGAACCTAACCCTGTATTTCCCCTAGGAGCAGTCTCAGCATTTGCTAATTCAGTGTTTGCAGTGACTTTGTAAGACAAGTATTGTGAATAATGAAGATCGACTGTTCCAAAAATTCCACTCTTAGTCCTATATTCCAAATAGATATAGACGTATGTTTCCCCCAAAAGACACACACAAGAATGTTTACAGCAGCATTATTTTCAATAGCCTCAACCTGAAAATTTCCCCAGAGCTCATAGCAATAACATAATTTTGGTTCATTCCCAGAGAATGAATAATCTCCAACTCTCATAAGAACATATCTTACAGATAAAATGTTTAGTGAAAGCAGTCAGACACAAAAGAGTGTATATCGTATGATTCCATTTACAGAAAGTTCAAAATTAGGGAAAAACTAATCTATGATATTAGAAGTCAGGAGAGTGGTTCCCCATGGGTGGGTAGGTGGATTGCAGGGTTTAGTGACTGAAGGAAAATGAGGAGATCTCACAGATGTTAATAAAGTTCTGGTTAATGATTTAATGCTGGTTATATGGTATCCCAAATTTTTCAAAATCCATTAATAAGTAGATCAGCAATTGCAATGGGTGTTTTTCTCCTCCTAAGAGAAAGAGAATTATGAGCATTTAGCTATTTTTACTGTTTTGCTCCCCTTGGCTATTTTCAATATCCTCTAGCTCAGTTTGTGTGTAGATAGGCATTGCTATTCATCTCCTCCAAGGAAGGACATTCTTTGGCTAGTTCATTCCTGGAACTGAACACTTTTTAGTTTTCCCAGCTCCTGTGGCTCTTGAAAATGGCTTGGTCTACACTGAAGATATTAATTACAACCACACACTTCTTCCAGGGCAGGTGGATTTATCACTCAGAAACATGGGTTGGCAGAGTGGAGCAGGTAACATGTTTAATTTTGTATAATATCTAACAGCTCTCTGTGTTTAATTTCTCTTTTCTACTTCCCAGTAAATTTTATGAGATGATGCATTTGGCATCTTATTGTGGAGACGTCCTTAGTGTGTGATAAATAATATACTTAGTGTGTGATAAATAATATACTAATAGGCACCCTTGGCTTCTTCATGGATTAAATATGGGGGGTGGGGGTAGCTGCGAGGTGGAAATAATTAGGCCAACCCAAGAATAAAAAATAAAAAGTCACTAGATGGTCCCAGACAACTCTAGAAATATGATGGGGTGTCCAGATGCATGAAGACAGATGCCTTTGTCATGTTGA
Organism: Lipotes vexillifer; assembly: GCF_000442215.2. Classification (NCBI taxonomy): domain Eukaryota; kingdom Metazoa; phylum Chordata; class Mammalia; order Artiodactyla; family Lipotidae; genus Lipotes; species Lipotes vexillifer. Next base: position 3,401,164 of record NW_006774135.1, read on the forward strand.
CCTCAGTTTCCTATTCCAGTCACTCTCAAGACCTATTTATGAATTCAGGTTCTCTTGGGGCAGAAATTTTTCTTGTTTTTCTCACCAGTGTTTCTCCAGAGCCTTGAACAGAACCTTGAACATGGTAAGGGATCCATCAATTGCTTACTACTTCTATCCAAAGAAGGGAAACACTAAAATAATCACTCTAACCCAAGAGGGATGCCAACATACTGTTAGGAAGGCAATTATGTAGAATTAAGAACAGGCAACGTGGCCAGTCATCCAATTCATTCCTGTGACTCCAGCTTACGAATCTGGATTCGATGAGTTACAAAAGAGTCACCCGTGCTCCATCAAAGTCAGAATCATGCATCTAAATGATTTTTGTGACTCCTAATGTTTAGGCAGAGCCCACAAGTCCCTGTAAGTCTACCCGTATTTGAGAAAGCTTCATGTACTATCCAAAACAGAACTAATGAAGGTGTCTACCCAAATCTAGAAATTTGGAATAGAACTGCTAAAGTGGGTCAATGTGCTAATCAATTGGCTTGTTTATCCATCTGCCCTTACTTAGCTCTTAACAACAGAATGGTAAGGATCTTTTAGGTTCCCATGGACTTTGAACTGGCCCCAAAGATTGTCACATCTATATTGTAGTTTTAAAGATTTGGTTTATTCCCCAGAACAGCTTACACGGTCATCTAAGCAGCAGTTTATAACAGGAACCATTTCATTCACCCATATTCCCTGTGTTTTTCTTATCTCCCTATTTTTATTATCTTTAATACCAGTTCTCTGAAGCAGGTCTCAACATCTCCATTTAACAGAGAAAGGAAAGGAGATATTTGTGCAAGGTCACATTCTGATGCAGATTGCCCACGCCCTGTGGATAAAAAACAAATGAAGACTTAGGTTGGGGAGAAGATTCTGAAAGGATTAGTGTAAGAAGGGGGAAGGGACTATTGCAGTGAGCAAAGCTCCCACCATGAGATCTGCAAGTATCTCAAAGGCCAGGCAGGACATGTTTTCCTTTTATGAGGAGGAGTCAGCAGGACTAGAAAGAAAGGGGTGTGGGAGGGTGGGATGAAAGGGTGGCCTGGTGGGACAGTGGATCAGAGACTGCTATACCCTGAGGCCAGCCTGTTTCCAGGAAGGGCTGTGAGCTGTCTCAGGCTGAGTCACAGGTCAAAGTCCAAGGGTCCAGAAGGAGGAGAAATGTTTAATTAAACTTTTGCTAAAAAGCATTTTATTTTTATTGATCAGCAGGCACAATGAAGCAAGTCATTTGTGAGGCAAAGAATAGGAATTTGGAAGGTCTATGTCAGGCTTCATGGTAGGTAAACAAGTAGAGGGGCACTGTGTTTGTCATCTAAATCATGTCAGGAGGGGGTCTTTGAGGTAAGTCATTTCTAGGATCACAAAATTCTGAGGCGGGGGCTTTCTGAAACAGTCACTGTTTACCAGGAACACAGACTCGATTCAACTCTAACACTGTCATGACTCAATTGAATTTCATCCTGATTTTGAAGTAGGTCTTAACATCCCCATTTACAGAGAAGGAAGGTGAGGTCAGACACTTGTACAAAGGCACACAGCTGGGACGAATCTCACCTGGGATTCAGACTCTAAAGTCAACACCCTTGGATGCTGTTCTGTACTCTGCACCCAGAGTTTCAGGAGTCAGAGCAAGGGCAGCAGGATCAGATGTAGGCAGGGAGGCCCTTGGCTCCTTTCCAGGTCCCCCACCAGCTTTTTCCCTCTTTGTCCCTATTTGTTCTCACCAAGCCATCTTGCCCTCCAAAGCCACTATTGCATCTTTGAGCTGCCTAGTGTTTGCTCCACTGCACCCAATTTGCTGTATTCAACTGAGACAAAACATCATTATTTGTAAGCTCCACCAAGGAAGATCCAGGCAATGTTCTGCAGAAATACATTGGTCAAAGTCCATTTAAGGCCAGGAAATCAAGTTTGAAGGCACTATAATTATAATCATTGCTTTTGGATGGTTCTGCGCTGCTATAGGCAAAGTCTATAATTCCCTTAGCAAGATGGCAGAACCTGGTACAGACCCCTGAACCTGAACCTGTAACAGGAAAAGCTACTATGCTCGCAAAGCCTCATGGGGGAGACTTCGTTGCTCACCCGCCAGAGCAACTCTCCATGGGTTGATGGGAGGAGCCTATGGAAATACACAAATCAAACCTGGTGGCCATCCACCCAAGAGCGTTCATGAGGGATCCTGTTTCGACTTGGCCTTTCCATGTAAAATGTGGTCATCCAGGCTTGACTTTTTTTTCTCCTATAATTTAGAAGAAATTGTCGGTGAGGAAAAATGTTTTTTCTTCTACCCTTCTAGGTTCGTGGCCAGGGCTTTGTAAATGAAACTGGCCAAAGACAGATGAACAAGAGAAAAATGGAAGTTTATTAACAAATGCATTGTGCATATGCATGGAAGCGCCTAGAGAGGACTAATTCAAAAAAGTGGTTAGAACTTGTGAAAACGCATTCTTTCTTGGATGGGACTTGAATCCAAGGTCTCTGATTTAGGAGGGGACTCAAACCCACTGTCTTTTAATTGAAACCACTCATCTGGTGTTAGGACTTACTGAAGCTCAGGTTCTTTTGTCTCATAACAGAAAGAAATCAGCATGAGGCAAAGGGATAGGCAAACAGTGGATTTATTAGCATAATAATAATTGTGAGAGATACAAGTGGGCAGGCAAAGGAGCGCAGCCCCGAGAACAAAGAGGGCTACATTTTTATAATCAAAGAAAAAGTAGAGAGGAGACAAGACCACTCATTCTTTGGCAGACATCAAGACATACATCATTAGTTCCTCCTTTGACCCTATATGGTTTAACCAGGACTGTCATGGCGCTAGTTAAATTTCATGTATATTAACAAAAGGGTGGTGATACACTACTAAATACTAAAATATGGTAATTCATCTCAGGTTTCAGTATAATGTCCCCTTTCACCTAGTTTCTTTCCCCTTTCACTTATATTCCTGTCTTGGCTACATGTAGAAATGCTACTCTTCAAGGACCATTAACTCTCTGACTTCATGTAACAAGATTCAGACCCCATATCTATTGTCTTATGTTTTAACTATCAGGACTTGTGGCTTGAGTGTGCCTGGTGCTTGAATGCACATGGTCTTCCTTCAAGGTAGAGTAGATTGTTGCTAGGTTACTAGATTCTTTTCTTGAGTGGTCATTAGCTTACAACAGTCTCCCAAACTTCCTTAAAATTCCCTTTCTGCCCTTAATCCCCTAGTGGGATTTCTAAACTAACTATTTAATTATCCTACTCTATCCTTAGCATGTGGGCTTAAATATGAACAAAGGAAGAGGGGTTTTTTGCTTCTGGGCAGGGGAGGCAAGTTGTGTGGGAAAGTGGCCAGGAAAAGTATGGTAAACAAGGGTTGTTTAGTAGGGTTTGTTATGCAGATTAAGTTGGTGCCTCCTCCACTGATAAGGTTTAAGAGTCCTCCTCTTCCTTTAAGAAGGAGAGAAACACATCTCTACAAATGGAAATTTCCTTTATAAATGCAAATTTCCTTTAAAATAGGAAAATTTTGCCCAGTCTTTAAAGCTTTTTCTGTGTCTTCTGGGTCTCAGTCAACTTGAGCTCAAAATAATCTGTATGCCAAAAATATATATTTTGGGGTGACACACTTTGGTACCCCCTCAAATTCAAACATTACAGAAATCTAATGCAACCCTGTTAAGGGTTGAATTTTATCCCCCAAGTAATGAAAAACCCCAGAATTTGAGAAGGTGGCCTTATTTGGAAAGAAGGTCTTTACAGAAGTAATCAAATTAAAATGAGGTCATTAGGGTGACCCTCACCTGTCTTTACAAAAAGGGGAAATTTGGACACAGAGACAGACTCATATAGAGAGGAAGATGATGTGAAGAGACACAGGGGGAAGATGACCATGGGAAGATGAAGGTGGAGATTGGAGTTATGCTGCCATTAGCTAAGGAACATCAAAGATCCCCAGGAAACCACCGGGATCTGGGGGAGAGCTGTGGGGGAGATCCCTCCTCACAGCCACAAAAGGAATCAAGCCTGCCCACACCTGGGTCGGACTTATGGCCTCCAGAGCTGTGAGAGAATAGATTCGGTTGTTTATGATGCCCAGTGTGGTCTTTTGTTACAGCAGCTTGAGAAACTGATGAAAACCCCAACACAAAAAGGAGTGCAAAGGAAGAATGTTGGTAAATGTGCACAATATATTTTGATCTGAGCAAGTGGCTGTATTTGTCCAGAAAAGCCTTTCCCTGGTGATAGACATCATCACTGGTGAGAAAAAGATGTGTCAAAAGCCTGGGTAATGGTGCATCCTGGGGCATCTGGGGCTCTAGTCACACAGATCAACCTGCACAAGTCTGATCAGAACATGGACAGCATTGGCCAAACCCACTCTCGGGTGTGGTCCATGATCACAGCGACCTGAAATCCTAATTATCTTTCCTCGTGTGAGACTTTTCCTTTCCACCAGTGGCTAAATAAATTGAACATGACGGATAATTTGGCTTACTTATTTTTAGAATACCCTGTTCTTTAACCTATCTTATGAGCCTTCATTTAAATAATCACTCCGAGCTTCCCCCAACAGAGCATCTTCCGTTCCTTAATTACACCCATAATGATGACCCATGACACAGAAGTGACAATTACTCTAGGGGCTGCTTCAACTGTGTTTCTAAGTCATGATCCCTTATCTCTTCTGGCTCCCAGGGGCAAGGTCTCTAGAAAACCCCCCAAAGGAGCCTTGAGCTTCCATCTTTGGAGGATAGAGGTGTGTCTTGAGGATCATCCAGCTTTATATATTCCCTGGGAAGTTGCACTAGAACATTTACTCACTGAGATTTAATCAGTAATTTCTTGTCCCTTCTTAAAGTGTCACTGGATTATAACAGCACATTATTGTAAATACAGGTTCCATCTCAGTAATCTCACAAAGGATTTGCCTGTTCAGAGACCTGGCACCCTCCGACTATCTGACTCTTTTCCTTCTGTCTCCCAGAGTTTTGCAACACATCCTGCTGATGAGTTCTGTGGCTTCTTTTGGATTAGAGTGTGCATAGGGTGATGTCTCTGGATGTTTTTGGAAGCCCTCCATGGCTCATCCTGCATCCACAAACCCCAGATGGGCTCCATCCATGCAAAGGACTCAGTCCTGGGGGAGACCAGAGTGTTCCCATTCAAATCATCAGAATTTCAAGTGTAGTCTGTGCTTTACAGATTGCTTCTCCATCCGCCTTCCATAACAAAAGTATCCTCTCCAAGGATGGAGGAATACAGAACAGCAACCAAAATATTTAGTCCAAAGACCTGTCTGCAAACTATTGTTAATGAAATGCCATTCTTATGATTAAAAGGAAATGCTGTTAAAAAAATTATTGCTAAAATAAATGAATTTCTTAGTGAAAATTCAGAGAGATGTAGAGATATTGAAATTATTCTGAATGGAAGGAAAATGAAGTCACCATTATCTGGGAGAACCCAGATCACCTAGAGCTTCCCCATGAGAAGTGCCATGGGTCAGAGAAGGGATTTCACCCCTCCCCCCTCTGTCCATCCTTCCTTCCTCCCACCCTCATGTTTAGCTGGCGAGCATTGCACTCATCCTAGAACAGCTTCTATGCACACACCTCCTTCTTGTGCATAATTTCTCCATCCTCACATTCTCCTGTGTTTACCGTATCAGAACTCACTCACCTATGATCCCTCTGTATTACATATGTACTCACCCTGAACATCCAGCCTGCTTAAATAGCAAAACCTTTTTAATATCTCCATATTTTGTTTTTTTCTTGAAATTTAAATTCTGCTATCAATAAGTAAAGTAGAAAAGCCAAACATGCTTTTTGTTCTGATCAATTCTGAAGCTGGCTTTGGATTTCAGAGACAAAGTTCCCATTACCTGTAGGATGAGTTTGGCTGTCCCTTTTTGCTTTTGGTTTCTCTCTTCCTGTCTGCTCCTGTGCACAACCCCCTTCCCAAATTCATCTACCTCCATGTCACTAGAATCAAATTCCCAGAGCCCATGTCTGGTCCTGCTTCAACATCTGGAGGATTAGTTTCCTGCTGTTCATAAGATAAGGGCTCAGATCCCCAGCATGGTACTCAAGACCCTTCAAACTTGTTGTCTTGCTCCTGAGCCTCAACTGGGTTAATTCCTCTGTAAAATATTCTCTGGAATTATTGGAATAATTGTCACTTTCTGGGTAGTAAAGGATCTAACTTTGCCCAAAGAGAGGTCTGGCCTTTGCCTGAAGCTACTGGAAGGCATCTCTAGGTTCTTGGAATGTCCTGCCTGATGGGAGTGTCTTTGTTCACCTGAGGGCCTTGGTCACTGGGCAGTCTAACAATGTGATTTACGATGAGGACTTTGGGTCTTGTAGTGTTCACTCTACTCCCAGAGGACCTGGAAACTAAAGGTCAACCATATGGGTAGTTGACCATGCAGCCACCATAAAGACTCTGGACACTGAGGCTTGAGTGAGCTATCCAGGTTGTCCATACTCTATACATGTTGTCATGTATTGCTGCCATGAGGGGTTAGTATTCTCCATGACTCCACAGGGAAAGGACACATTTGGGACTCTGTAGGGCTCTGCTTCATGTGTTTCTTCTCCTTATTGATGTTAATGGATGTCCTTTCTCTGAAATAAACCATAACCATGAGTATAACAGCTTTCAGTGAGTTATGTGAGTTCATCCAAGGAATTATTGGGACTGAAGGTGGTTTTGAGAAATCTCTGAACTTAAAGTTAGTATCAGAAGTGGGGTGGACTGTGGACGCTGAAATCCACACTATCTTAAAATGCACAAAACTGTTCCACTGTCCCATTTCTGTTTTTGCACTCCCCCACCCCCCTCCTCTTTATTCATTGATGGAATCCTTTTCAAACATAAAGACATACTGCACTGATGTAGTTATGTACTGGTCTCATCTGGTAATGAGGGATAAATGAGGGACAGTGTCAGGTTTAATTCATAAATGCTTTATGGCTTTGGTTTTCCCTTTAGTTATAAAAAAGAAAGAAAGAAAGATTGAATCCCAGCAGTGACTCTCAACAGAAGACCCTATGTCAGGATTCTGAGTGAAGGGAGCAGACAAGAAGTGAGTGTCTAGGTATCTTGTTTGATTCCACTTGTTTCTTTGAAGTGGTGGCTGAATTGGAAGTGGGGGGAGTGTGTCCTCCCTAATCAGAGCAGAAAAATTAATAATTTATCAACTTCTGTTCACATTCTCATTAGCTCCAGCTTAATTTAAATTAGAAATATCTGCCTCATAATATGAGATAATTTAACTTCCTACTATTTCCTTCAAGTCAAGTCTCTTTTGTATTTAAGACAACTTTTTTTCTGAAGTTCTACAAAAATACAAAAATGCTGACACTTGTCTTTGTTTTACTGCTTCCTTTTAGCCAGATCAGACCATCCATTGCTGATGTGGGAATATAGAGCCTTAATAAATGCTACCCAAAGAATGCTCAGAACAAAGGGAATTCTGAATGCCCAGGCAAAGTACTGCTGTGTTTATACAGAAACCCAGTCCATAGGACTAAACACATCAGCCCCTCCTCCCAAGAGGAGAACCCAAAAGTCCATATGCTTATGTCATCAGAAGCACCGAAACCACCATATGTCACTAAAAATGGCACTGAGACTGCCCTTGGCCAAGTTCATGATGCTTGTTGATGATGTATTTCCCAAGCACAGACATTTTCAAATCAATTACTGAGAAGTTAAATGACAGGCTATGATGCCATCAGAAGATTGCAGTTCCAATCAGGTCTTTGGAGCCAAAACTCAGTCCCTGGTAGCTCATGTGACTGAGTCCACAAATTGGTTCCATCAGCAACTTAAGCTCTCTGAGAACATCTGGACATACTTTCCTTACAAAAACCGTGGCAGCCCTTCGATGCCTTAGCATATAAATGAGTCAGTGCCAAGACTGGTAGTGACTGCCAGTCCCTTTTTGATGGGCAAATTAATATTCGTTATATAACAGGGGAGAAAATGCTGAGTTGTTTATCACTTGTTCATTAGTTTTAGCCAAATAAAGGATAAACATAATTCCTCTTATAAACTACTGTGAGAGAGCCTACAAATTATAGGGGTAAAAATGGAAGCCTTTAGGAAAACCTTTTTAAAAATGAGAACCTTGGGTATTAGCAGGTGAGTGGGAATAACAGTTCTCATCTCTACTGGTGCCTGCCAACTCCACCTTGCTTTGGACCCACACGAGAAAGTTTGCCAAGAAAAACACTATTCTACTCTTGCATTTTCTATGGGCTTTGTCTTCACTGATGAGGAGTTGGAGGCGTTTTACTACTTGTTACTTCTGTGTGCAGGAATTAAAACTGCTGTACAAGCAAGTTCTCTGTTAAGTAGAAGGCCATTCCTTATGGCACCTACCTCTGAAGGCTGGACTCTCATCTCTGTTTCTGGTAAAGGTTTTCTCCTCCAACTGTTTCTCTGCCATCCCATTCTGTTCCCATTCCCCGACATCTACAGTTTCAATAACTCAGGACTTGAGATTCTGCTTCTGAGTGAATCTAACTTAATCTTCTGTGGTATGGACTGAATGCTTGTGTTCTCCCAAAATTCATATTTGAAGTCCTAACCTCAAGTATGGCTGTCATTGGAGGGGGTGTCTCTGAGGAAGTAATTAAGGTTAAATGAGGTTATAAGGGTGGCGCCATGGTCTACTAAGAATAGTGTCCTTATAAGACAAGACACCAGAGTGTTCTTCCCCTGCCCATGCACTGAGGAAAGGCCACGTGAGGATACAAGGAGAAGGCAGCCATCCACAAGTCAAGATGAGAGCCCTCACCAGGAACTGAAAATGCTAGCACTTTTATCTGGGACCGCCAGCCTCCAGAACTGTGAGAAAATAAGTGTCTATTATTTACCCAATCTACAGCATTTCATTAATGCAATCCAAACAAGCTAACACTCTCTATAGTTCTGGAAATCATAACACATACATACATGCACACACATATGGGCACATGCATGCGCATATGTGTAAACACATGCTCCCTTTCTCATTTTTACCTAATTTCCCCGCCATTGTGTTTTTAGGAAGTAGTTGATGAGGATACTGGTGATGATGATTATGTGAAAGAAGAAAGGTATCAGGGTCAGGTGCTTATGTTTTCTTTTGCACCCCTCAAAGTACTTATACATTTAGCACTTCATTTAGGAGGCCTGGATTCATACAGTCATGGTTTACATGAGAAAGTCAGTCTCTGAAAGATGAACTTCAGTGAGCAAAACTGTCCTTCCTCAAGTTAATGAAAGGAAAATAAAACTCAGAATCTACAAGTCTATAGTGATCTTTTCCTGGTGGGTGCAGGGTGTGATAAAATAAAACATAGATGCATAAAACAAAACCTCAATCTCCCTCAGTCACTGGGTATGACCTGTCCCCCATGATGTGACCTCAAACAAGGCAGCTCTGCAGCTGAGGCAGGCTCTGATAGAACTGCAGCTGAGGGCTGTCTGTCTACATACCCCACTGCAGGGCAGCCAGTCCTTCCCAGAATGGGGAGCTGGACTACCTCTCTGTGTCTACAGCAAGGTGAAGCTCCCTGTGGATCCTTTCCTGATCCCATTCCTATTTCCAAATATGACCACTATACTGAAGCAGGTTTATATTCTTCCCATCAACGTTTTTATACAGTCAGCCGTCTGTGTCTGTGGGTTCCACATCCACAGATTCAACTGCAGACCAAAAACACTAAAAAAAAAAATCCAGAAAGCTCCAAAAAGAAAAACTTGAATTTGCCATGTGCCAGCAACTATTTACATAACATTTACAATGTATTAGGTATTATAAGTAATACAGAGATGATCTGAAGTATATGGGAGGACGTGTATGAGATATATGCAAATAATATGCTATTTCATATAAGGGACTTGAGCATCAGGAATTTTGGTGTCCATGGGGATCCTGGAACCAATCCCCCACCGATATTGAGAGACGACTGTACTATAAATTACTAGCTCCATAAAAACTACTTGGATCTGTTCAGTATGCTTTTGCTGTACTAATTTAATTCATTTTCAGTGATATAAAAAAGCTCATTGTGTTTCTATGCTAAAATTTATTTTGTTATGTCCCCCAATGGATGTGTGAGGCTTTCCAGTTTTTACTCTTACAAGCAAAGCTACAGTGGACAGTCACCCGCCTGTGTCCCTGGTCTGAAGATTTCTCTAGGGCACAGGTGAAATGGCAGCTCTTGCATTTCTGCATCCCCACTGAACCTAGTGCAGTGTCCACATACAATTAATACTCAAGTATAAAGCACCAACCTACAATTCCTGCAGTGATGCTCTCTAAGTCCCTTCCATCCCACACTCAAACTACCAGTTCTTGGAAATCAATACTTAAACATCACAAAGCAGGTAGATTGCTGCTATTAGCAGTGCAAAAGCCAGTATTTCTTTTGAACTGATGTGTGTTTGTAAACCTGCCTTTTTTGATCGAAAGTTTTTCTCTGGGAACTCTTTCAAGATGGAGAGACTTAGTGTAATATGTATGCAGATGTGGTAAACAAAACAAAAAAGAACAAATCTTTCAATCTTGTGTTTTTTAATGTAATCAACATAACATTCGTTATACTAAAAAATGAGGAGGTAATCAAAATAAAAACAAAGAATAGTCCTGTGAGCAACTGAAGCAGATGTTTAGGCAGTAAAATTCTGTGTTTTCATCACAGGATGCACCTTCCCACCTTCATCAAAATGTGTTTACTCTCACTCTCTCTGTGGTACAATGGAGACACATAGGGTGAGCACATATAATTTAGAGATTCAATGATGGATACTCAACAAAAATTAGAGGTGAGAAAATGAAAATTAATCGTTTAAAAAACACAAATGATGGGTTCTTTTGACCTATTCATTCCAAAGAGCAGTTTTGTTTTTTTTGTTTTTTTTAATGAACCCTGTGTGAACCTGAAATGATGGGTTGGCACCTGCTCCTCTTCTTCCCCAGCTGGGTGACCTAGCATATGCTACCAGATCTCTCTGTGCTCTACATCCTTTACCTGGAAATCAGGTGTAATAATAGCCGCATAGCACAAGCAGATCAGCTTGGTGCTTGTGACCACCTAGAAGGGTGGGGTAGGGAGGGTGGGAGGGAGGGAGACGCAAGAGGGAAGAGATATGGGAACATATGTATATGTATAACTGATTCACTTTGTTATAAAGCAGAAACTAAAACACCATTGTAAAGCAATTATACTCCAATAAAGATGTTTAAAGATAGATAAATAAAATAAAATCATGGAGATAAGTAATAAAAAAAATTTTTTTTTAAAAATAGCACCTGTTGCATTGGCCTTTGTTGAGACTGAAAGTGCAGAAGAAAACCCTTAGGATAATGACCAGTACATATCAGGTGCTCAGTGCTGAGGATGAATAAGCCACAGCAGCCCCTGGAAAATTATAATTTTAAAATTGCAATAACTAATGTTAATGGTCATGACCTTGTTTCATGGAATACAAGAAATAATATTCAGTATTTTCCCCCCAGATGGTTTGTGAATAAAATATAACTCAATAGTAACAGATGAAAATATAAATATATATCATTATTAAAATGTGAATAGCAGTATAAAAATAATTGTGACCTTGATTCATTAAGAAAACAATAATAAATAGTGCTCATAATGCTCAGTGTTTTCTCAGAAAGTAAAATGGTAAATATGATATTTTGGAATCATCTGTATACAAAAATACCATACAGAATGTATACCAATGTGCTAGGTTAATTATATCATCATTTCCCAAAACTGTATTCTTCAAGTGCCTTAACAAATTTTCCATGGAAAAGGTATGTTTGTGTTAAAGTATGTTTGGTCAATGTTGGCTTAAAGAAAGTTAAACAGGGATTTCCTCTTTGAGTAATGAATTTGGAAGCTAGATCTAATTTTTCTTGCTAAAATCAAATAGAAAATCTGGGGAAATATTAACAGAAAAATTTAAGCTAACAATGCAGTGAAGAATTATGGAACTAAAATCTAGTAGAGGAAGGAAACCCATAAAAGTAAGCCTGGCATGTAGAATTCCTTTTCCCCAGGAGGTGGCTACCGATATGGAAGAAATATCTGAGGAGATAAGAAGTTGAACAACGTTGTTAAGAGTCACAAAGAACTAGAGGGCCAAAATTGCAGTTGAGGGTCCAATGTGAGGAGCTCTGGTGAATCCATCTACTTGGTGTTGAGCCTCTGTAGGGCTATGCGCTAGCAGTAAAGGGGGAGGGGGTAGTAAGTAAATTTTTTTCTCCCAAAGACTTAGCTTTCTTTACATTAACTTAAGTGTCTGAACTTGGACTGAGATAGACCCTAATTGCCAGTGTCCTGAACTGCTTACCAGAAGCAGTATACATCTAGTACACCTGAAACTAGCACAACGTTTTAAATCAACTATACTCCAACATAAAATAAAAATTAAATTAAAAAAAAAAAGCAGTATACATCTTTGTGGTAGAAGTTAACGTCATCTGAGACCACAAGTTATGTCTACGATGTTTTGGGGCACAATTTAGAACTCTTAGTGAAAAATAACCAGATAGAGAAGAAGTCCAGACAACACTAATGAAAACCAAGAAACATAACAGATATTAAAAAGTAGACCCATAGAGGGACCAGAAGATGAAAATATCAAATGATGGCCTTAAAATGACCATAATTATTATATTTTAAAAATAAAACAAGATTAAAATTTTGGCAAAGAAATAAAGACCATAAGAATTTATCAAATAGAAAGTGAAAAATACAATGATTAATATTAAAAGCTCAATGGACACTTGGACAGATTTAACAATAGGTTAAATGTACTTGGAAAGAGAACTAGAGCTTTGGAATATTCATCAGAAGGAAATATCCAGAATGAAATATGAAGACAATAGGACTGAAAATACAAAAGAGAAGTTAAGAAACATAAGAAAAGCCCTAAGGAGTTATGTGAAATTGCAGTCCCAGAGAAAGAAGACAGAGAGCATGCAGTAGAAAAGACAGTTTTGGAATTTTCTAGGACTAATAAAATATATCAATACATATATCCAAGAATCCCTACACATCTGCAGCAGAGTAAATAAAAATGAAACAGCACACAGATACAGCAGGATAAGACTGCTGTCATTCAGAGACAAAGAATAAAATCCCAAAAGTAGTCAGAAATAAGAAGTGAGTTACATTCAAAATAGTCAAAAGTAGACTTACAGCTCATACCACAACAGAAACAATCATAAAGGGAAGACAATGTAATGACATATTCATTCAAAGTGCTGAAAGAAAATAATTATCAATCTAATTCTTTGAGCAATGAGAATATTTTCAATAATGAAAGTGAATTAAAGTATTTTCAAACAAATAAATATCAGGAAATCCATGTTTAGCAGACTTTAATTAAAGGAGAGATACATAGACATAAAATTAAAATGCATAGAAACAATAGTATATGTTAGGAAAAGGGCAACTGTTATTCTAAAATCCGTGCATTGTCCAAGAAGAGATTAAGTTGCCAAGTGATATTACATTTTGAAAAATCAAGGATGCAGACTGTAACCACTAAGGTAACTACTAAAAAATAGTAAAAGAGTTTTTAACAACCAAACAAAAATGGAGAGGTGGAAAGAAGTGAGACAAAACTGCTCAAAAAATCCAAATGAAGGCAAAAAAAAGGGAGACCAAGAAACATAGTTGGGACAAACAGAAAATAGTATTAATATAGTTAGTTTAAAAACTAAATGTCTAAATTACATTACATGTAAATGGACTACATGTTTCCATAAAAATAGCAATATGCTGTTTACATGTCTTGTACATAAATTATAAGCATACAGAAAGTTTGAAGTAAAAGCATGAAAGAATACATACCATGCAATATTAACAAAATAAAATTTGTGTAACTATATTAATATCAAACAGAGTAAACTTTAAGGCAAAACACATTGCTAGAGATACACAGAGACATTTCATTATGAGAAAAACATCAATTCACAATTGAGTATAAACTTATACATCTCTATCCCTTACTAAAGTGTATTCAAATATTTTAAAGCAAACTGAACAGAATTACAAACAAATTCAAAAGTTTATAATCACCTTGACAGATTTTAAAACAACTTTCTTAGTAATTTTAAGAACAAGAATAAAAATAAGGAGAGTCAAGACATTCTTGAAGAAGACAAAATAGAGAAATTGCTTTACCAAGCAATTAAATGAAATCAAATTAAATTTGTATGTTATATAATTAAATTTTGTACCAAGACCTATTAAGTTACAGTGATTAAGATAGTGTGGTGCTTTGACCCTGGGGTAGAAAAATAGCCCAGTGAAACAGAGTGGAGTCCAGAAACAGATTATGCATATATGGACACCTGATTTACAGAAAAGGTGGCACTGAAGTACAATGGGAGAAAACAATTGTTTTCAATAAATGGTGTTGGGCCAATTGGATTTATATATGGAAAAAAAATGTAAACCCTATGTCATACCATACAAAAGAATCAACTTCAGATGAATTATAGACCTAAATGTAAAAGATAAAATGCTAAAACTTTAGAAAATAATGTTAGAATATGTTCGTGAACAGGATAGAGAACATTTTCTTAAATACGACACAAATTCATTCAACATAAAAAGAATGAATAAAAATGGATTATATCAAAATTAAGAAATTCTGTTCATCAAAAGACAATGTTAAGAGGGTGAGATAAGTCACAAAAAATATAAATAACACTGACAAACCATACAAAATAAAGACAAACAGGGCTTCCCTCGTGGCGCAGTGGTTGAGAGTCCACCTGCCGGTGCAGGGGACATGGGTTCGTGCCCCGGTCCAGGAGGATCCCACAGGCCGCGGAGTGGCTAGGCCCATGAGCCATGGCTGCTGAGCCTGCATGTCCGGAGCCTGTGCTCCGCAACGGGAGAGGCCATAGCGGTGAGAGGTCCGCATACCACAAATAAATAAATAAATAAAGACAAACAACCCAATAAAAAGGGTACAAGTGACTTGACTAAATAGTCTATTAAAAAAAAGAAGCAATTCTAAGGATTCAACTTCACAAGTCAGCAGGGAAGTGATAATTAAAACCACAATGTGATATTACTTTATACCCACCAGAATAACTAAAATGGAAGTATTTTACAGTACCAACTCAAACTCTCTTACAGTGCTGGTGGGTGGGTAAACTAGTTTAGCTACTTTGGAAAACTGTTTGGCATTATTTAAGTTAAACATATCTGATAATCTAGCAATTCCTCTCCTAGGTATGTGAACAACAGAAACACATTCACATGCTTAGCAAGAGACAGCTACAAGAACGTTCACAACAGCATTTGTCACAATAGTCCCTAAAGGGAAATAATCCAAAGGATTATTGATGTTAGAATGGACAAATAATTTGATTTAATTAGACAAGGGTATACTATATAGCAGAGAAAATGAATAAACCAAGCTCCATCCAACAAATGAATGGATCTCACAAACATGATGTTGAATGAGAGAAGCGAAACACAAAGGACAATATACCTCATACTTCCACTTATATAAAGTTCAAAACTGGAAAACTGCACTATGGTGTTAGGAGTGAAGATAATAATCATCTTGGGGAAGAATAAAAGGAAATGAGATGGTGATTGAGAGGGAGGATGAGAAAGCATCTAGATTTTCTACAACATGCCGTTTCTAAACTTGTATGATGATAAATTAGATATTCACTTTGTGATCATTTGTGGAGATGTAATGCTGGTCTTCTGTACTGTTTGATACATGACTTATATGTCAATTTTTTTTAAGTTCTATAAAAAGGAGAAAAAGAGAAGTTACATAGGTTTCTTTAGTTCAGGACTTCTGTGAGAATTTAACACACATGAGTCTTCAAGTGTAGGAATATAGTATATAGTTTATCCTGACTTACTTGATCCTGGGAAATTTCTTCTTAACCACTGAAGGATCTGTGGTTTCCAGGGAATAGTTTGGGAATCTCTGAATTTCCTGTAGTTCATAATCATCCATAGCAATCCCTATGCTATTATAGTTATTTCTAGAAATCAACAGGAACAAACCTTATTTGATAAATGTACAGAAGGCTTGCTAGAATGTTGTCCTGATGATTGACAACTATAGCAGCCTCACTAATAAGATTACATTTAATAGCCAGAATGCAGCCTTGACTGCTATAACAAAATAACCCAAAATAAGAGCGGTGCGTTTATACAAGGTAGTTCACATTTCTTGGAAGTTCGACTACCATTCCAAGGCTGGTATGGTGGTTCTACTATCATCAAAAGCCAAGGCTCATTCTGCCATCTTGTTCTGCCACCTTTCTATAGGAAGCTTCCTTCTCAGGCCCGTGATGGCTGTTGGAGCTCCACCCATCACACATCCACATTTAAGCTAGTGGTATTAGGGAAAGGGGAAAAGGTAGGAAGGAATACCTCTCATTTTTAGGGGATAGCCTAGAATTAACATATATTATTTCTACTTTCTCACCATTAGTCAGAATTTAGTCACATGGCCACACCTAGCTGCAAAGGAGGCTGGAAACAGCATCACTGACAAATTAATATATAGATTTATTTTACTAAAGGAAGAGAGAGAGGATAGGGATTTGGGGGAATGTCCTTGATCCTTCCCTAAGTAAATTCCTCCAGAGGGAATTTTAAAAGATACTCCCTTTCATTGGTATATCTTACAAACAATATCAGTGATAAAGTACAGGGAAATCAGAACATAGATAAAAGTAAAAAAGACCTGCAGAAAGGAACAATGATGGCCAGTTTCAGTGGCATCACATCAACAGGACTCTGGTTATTTCTGTGTTTTAGAAGAGGGAGGCAATCTGGAGAATGTTCCATCTTTGACAGAACACCTAAGCAGCTGGTTCACCAGGAAAGTGCTGCAGAGAATGTTTCGACCAGGTGGCCAATATGTGTTGAACATCTGTTTGTGTGAAGTCATGTCATATGTTGGAAACAGCAGGAGCTTTGGGGGTCAAAAGGACCTGGCTGTGAACTTTGCTTTGCCACTTCCTACAGTATGACATTGCATAATCTTCTAACCCCAAATCAAAAGCAAACCAAACCCCACCAATGTCTGGGTTTTCATTTTAGTGTCTTTTCATCGGTATTGATTGCCTCTTCCCATGAATCTGATTTCAGTGTGTAAAGGTTGCTGCTTCTCCCGAAACCCCACTGCCTGCAAGACACCTAATTAACAGGTGCATTTTGAAAGACACCTAACAAAAGTCTCCCTGTGTATCTGAGCACAAGGACTCTCATTAGTGTATGAGAGGTGATTATTTATACCACTTCTATAATTAAAAATCCTGAAAACTAATTACAATTATCCATCAATATTTCAACATGCCAGAACTGAAAATCTTAACCTTCCTTGCTGCATTGTTCTTTCTTCTCTTCCCATTCTAATCTCCTCAAGGGCCCCACTGCTTTCCTTTTGAAAACTCTGCAGTAGCTCTCTAGTTCCCAGAACGTAATTGTTTGTTTTCCATATATTTCCTCCAGTTCCTGGCTGTTAGAAGAGCTATTTGTTTGTCATCTCTGAAATTGGAAGGGAAGTGCCAACAATTGCTTCATTGTAATTCCTTGGCTATACAAATAGATATTTGAAAGATGAAAGACTCGGGTTGCAGCTGGTGTGCCTATGTCCTGATTTGTTTCTCAACCTGTTCTTGACCCTTGAAATCTGTCAGGGCTTCTAGGTGTCTCTTGTAAACATCACATGTAATTCATGGCCATTAGTTCCACCGATGGATCAAACAGGGAGACAAACCAAAATATCAGAAGTTCCAGTTAATTAAAGTAACTGCGTTGAGAAGACTCATCTGAGTCTCTCTTGCAAGTAATTTTTGAACCCTAGATGAAGCAATAGAGAAATTTTAATCTGTTGACTACATCTTCATCATCATCATGACACCACCGTCATTATAATTATCCCAACACATTGGCATTGGAATCCCCCCTCACTGGGTGTACAACACCCAACACTGTGGGCATTGGAGTTCATGCTGGCATGGAAACCATCCAGGCCTGCTTCAAACAATGGCCATATGCCATTTCACAAGATAGGATAGCTTCTGGAAGTTGTTCTGTAGATTGCTTCTCAAATACCCCCAAGGAAGCTGAATTTTCCAGCCATGTGTGTCTGCACGGGTTTAAAATGACATCTGGTGAGGAGTTTCTCACTAAAAGACTTTGGATAGTGCTAAGAAGGGAGATTTAGGCCACTACCAAGAGCTGGCTTTGATCATCAAAGTTTTGCTAGAATCAGAGAAAAAGTTCTCTACTTTCAAAGCTAAGGGTAGTAGGTTGGAATGTATAGTCTCTGGACCAACTTCACAGGGTCACAAAAAATTAATAAGCTTGTTTGGCTGAAATGACTGGCAACTTTTGATTCTCTGCCTTTTGGTTTTATCAACTAGAACACTAGACAGCCATCCCTTAACTATGGGGGTACATTTTGTCAGGTAGAGATGTGTCCCACCCTCCCTAGCAGGAACTGCCATTCTCCCAAAGCAACAGGACAGAATTGGGGAAGATGAAAGATGGAGGTTGCTCTGGCAGTGTCATACTCTGACAGGGGTTGACCACAGGTAACAGGCACAAGAGATAATTTCATCTCAGCCTAGCAGAGTTGATTTACAAGAAAGACACTGGGAATTTGACTATAATCCATGATCATTTTCCTTTCTTCCATCTGTACTTCACAGGATGGATTCCAAATTGCACTCAAAATAGAGAGAAGGGCTTCCCTGGTGGTGCAGTGGTTGAGAGTCCGCCTGCCGATGCAGGGGACGCGGGTTCGTGTCCCTGTCCGGGAAGATCCCACATGCCGCAGAGTGGCTTGGCCCGTGGGCCACGGCCACTGAGCTTGCGCGTCCGGAGCCTGTGCTCCGCAACGGGAGAGGCCACAACAGTGAGAGGCCCGCATACTGCAAAGAAAAAAAAAAAAAAAAAAAAAAAAAAAAAAAAAGGAGAGTGTCAATATAACACACTTATATGCAAATACCAAGCCAGTGGAAGTCTTCTCAATTGGGAATTACCGTAGATATAAAAGATAGATTTTTAAATTACAGTTTATAAGTGTCCTGTGCCTCCCCTTGTTATAAGAGGGTACTTCCCCCTCATGTTAAATTAAGACATGCTCATGTGACTTGCATTGGCCAATGGTAGGTGAGCAGTGTGATATGCATCATTTTCTGTTGAAAGCCTGAGGAGTTAGCATGTGTGTAACCACTATGTCTTCTCTGTCACTGTATCACCACTGCTACCATGATGGACAGCAATATTCCAGAGACAGCCTGCACTATTAGTGTCTGCTATTATTGTGCTGGCCAAAGTAACAAGAAAAGCCATTGATCAATTTTATAATTACGTATGTTATAATTTCTGCAATAACCACAATATTGTAACTTCCAATACATGAGGGGAAAAGAAAAGAATGAGAAAACAAATCACTTCAAAATATGCTTTAAAAAAAAGAGAATGAAAAGAAAAATAGAAATGTCAGAAAAATAGGAAAAATTAAATGACACAGTATGAAATTAAAATGTATCATTTTTACAATCCACATGAAAAATATTGTCATATTTCCAGTTCAGAGGTGACATATCTAAAAACTAAGAGTACAGTGTTTAAAAGTAAAGGCATAAAAAAAAACATACTTGACAAATACTAATAAATCAAAGCTAGTGTCACTGTTTTTGTTTTTAAACATAATTATTGGAGTATAATTGCTTTACAATGGTGTGTTAGTTTCTGCTTTATAACAAAGTGAATCAGCTATACATATACATATATCCCATATCTCCCCCCTCTTGCATCTCCCTCCCACCCTCCCTATCCCACCCCTCTAGTGGTCAAAAAGCACTGAGCTGATTGATCTCCCTGTGGTATGTGGCTGCTTCCCACTAGCTATCTACTTTACATTTGGCAGTGTATATAAGTCCAGGCCAAGCTCTCACTTCATCCCAGCTTACCCTTCCCCCTCCCAGTGTCCTCAAGTCCATTCTCTATGTCTGAGTCTTTCTTCCTGTCCTGCCCCTAGGTTCTTCAAAACCATTTTTTTTTTTTTTAGATTCCATATATATGTGTTAGCATACAGTATTTGTTTTTCTTTTTCTGATTTACTTTACTCTGCATGACAGACACTAGGTCCATCCACCTGACTACAAATAATGCAATTTCGTTTCTTTTTATGGCTGATAAATATTCCACCATATATATGTACCACATCTTATTATCTATTAATCTCTCGATGGACACGTAGGTTGATCCCATGTACTGGCTATTGTAAACAGAGCTGCAAAGAACACTGTGGCACATGACTCTTTTTGAATTATGGCTATCTCAGGCTATATGCCCAGTAGTGGGATTGCAGGGTCATATGGTAGTTCTATTTGAAGATTTTTAAGGAACCTCCATACTGTTCTCCATAGTGGCTGTATCAATTTACATTCCCACCAAAAGTGCAAGAGTGTTCCCTTTTCTCCACATCCTCTCCAGCATTTATTGTTTGTAGATTTTTTGATGATGGCCATTCTAATTGGTGTGAGATGATATCTCATTGTAGTTTTGATTTGCATTTCTCTAATGATTAGTGATGTTGAGCATCCTTTCGTGTGTTTGTTGGCAATCTGTATATTTTCTGTGGAGAAGTGTCTATTTAGGTCTTCTGCCCATTTTTGGATTAGGTTGTTTGATTTTTTTTGATATTGAGCTGCATGAGCTGCTTCTATATTTTGGACATTAATCCTTTGTTAGTTGCTTTGTTTGAAAATATTTTCTCCCATTCTGAGGATTGTCCTTTTGTCTTGTTTATGTTTTCCTTTGTTGTGCAAAGCTTTTAAGTTTCATTAGGTCCCATTTGTTTATTTTTGTTTTTATTTCCATTTCTCTAGGAGGTGCATCAAAAAGGATCTTGCTGTGATTTATGTTATAGAGTGTTCTGCCTATGTTTTCCTCTAAGAGTTTTATACTGTCTGAACTTATATTTAGGTCTTTAATCCATTTTTAGCTTATTTTTGTGTATGGTGTTAGGGAATGTTCTAATTTCATTCTTTTACATGTACCTGTCCAGTTTTCCCAGCACCACTTATTGAAGAGACTGTCTTTTCTCCATTGTATATTCTTGCCTCCTTTATCAAAAATAAGATGACCATTATGTGTGTGGGTTTAGCTCTGGGCTATCTATCCTGTTCCATTGATCTATATTTCTGTTTTTATGCCAGTACCATACTGTCTTGATTACCGTAGCTTTGTAGTATAGTCTGATTCCTCCAGCTCCATGTTTTTTTCTAAGATTGCTTTGGCTATTCGGGGTCTTTTGTGTTTCCATACAAATTGTGAAATTTTTTGTTATAGTTCTGTGAAAAATGCCATTGGTAGTTGGATAGGTATTGCATTGAATTTGTAGATTGCTTTGGGTAGTATAATTTTCACAATGTTGATTCTTCAAATCCAAGAACATGGTATATCTCTCCATCTGTTTGTATCATCTTCAATTTCTTTCATCAGTATCTTATAGTTTTCTGCATAGAAGTCTTTTGTCTCCTTAGGTAGGCCTATTCCTAGGTATTTTATTCTTTTTGTTGCAATGGTAAATGGGAGTGTTTTCTTAATTTCACTTTCAGATTTTTCATCATTATTGTATAGGAATGCAAGAGGTTTCTGTACATTAATTTTGTATCCTGCTACTCTACCAAATTCATTGATTAGCTCTTGTACATTTATGGTAGCATCTTTAGGATTCTCTATGCATAGTATCATGTCATCTGTAAACAGTGACAGCTTTACTTCTTTTCCTATTTGGATTCCTTTTATTTCTTTTTCTTGTCTGGTTGCTGTGGCTAAAACCTCCAAAACTATATTGAATAATAGTGGTGAGAGTGGACAACCTTGTTTTGTTCCTGATCTTAGAGGAAATGGTTTCAGTTTTTTACCATTGAGAACAATGTTGGCTGTGGGTTTCTCATATATGGCCTTTATTATGTTGAGGTAAGTTCTGTCTATGCCTACTTTCTGGAGTGCTTTTATCATAAAAATGAGTTGAATTTTGTTGAAAGCTTTCTCTGCGTCTATTGAGATGATCATATGGATTTTCTCCTTCAATTTGTTAATATGGTTTATCACATTGATTGAAGTGCATATATTGTAGAATCCTTGCATTCCTGGGATAAACCCCACATGATTATGATGTATGATGCTTTTAATGTGCTATTGGATTCTGTGTGAGAGTATTTTGTTGAGGATTTTTGTATCTATATTCATCAGTCATATTGGCCTGTAATTTTCTTTCTTTGTAACATCTTTGTCTGGTTTTGGTATCAGGGTGATGGTGGCCTTGTAGAATGAGTTTGGCAGTGTTCCACTGTCTGCTGTATTTGGAAGAGTTTAAGAAGAATACGTGTTAGCTCTTATCTAAATGTTTGATAGAATTCACCTGTGAAGCCATCTGGTCCTGGGTTTTTGTTTGTTAGAAGATTTTTAATCACAGTCTCAACATCAGTCCTTGTGATTGGTCTGTTTATATTTTCTATTTCTTTCAGGTTCAGTCTTGAAAGGTTGTGCTTTTCTAAGAATTTGTCCATTTCTTCCAGGTTGTCCATTTTATTGGCATATAGTCGCTTGTAGTAATCTCTCATGATCCTTTGTATTTCTGCAGTGTCAGTTGTTACTTCTTTTTCATTTCTAATTCTGTTGATTTGAGTCTTCTCCCTTTTTTTTCTCTTGAGTTTGGTTAGTGGTTTATCAACTTTGTTTATCTTCTCAAAGAATCAGCTTTTAGTTTTATTTATCTTTGCTATCATTTCCTTCATTTATTTTTCATTTATTTCTGATCTGTTCTTTATGTTTTCTTTCCTTCTTTTAACTTTGGGGTTTTTTTGGTTGTTGTTCTTATTTCTCTAATTGCTTTAGGTATAAGGTTAGGTTGTTTATTTGTGATGCTTCTTGTTTTTGAGGTAGGATTGTTTTACTATAAACTTCCCTCTTAGGACTGCTTTTGCTGCATCCCACAGGTTTTGGGTCATCGTGTTTTCATTGTCATTTTTTTTTTAGGTATTTTTTGATTTCCTCTTTGATTTCTTCACTGATCTCTTGGTTATTTAGTAGTGTATTGTTTACCTCCATGTGTTTGTATTTTTTACAGATTTTTTCCTGTCATTGATATCTAGTCTCACAGCATTATGGTTGGAAAAAATACTTGATACAATTTCAATTTTATTAAATTTGCCAAGGCTTGATTTGTGACCTGGGATATGATCTTTCCTAGAAAATGTTCCATTAGCACATGAGAAGAAAGTGTATTGTTTTGTTTTTGGATGGAATGTCCTATAAATATCAATTAAATCCATCTTGTTTAATGTATGATTTAAAGTTTGTGTTTCCTTATTTATTTTCATTTTGGATGATCTGTCCACTGGTGAAAGTGGGGTGTTAAAGTCCCCTACTATGAATGTGTTACTGTTGATTTCCCCTTTTATGGCTGTTAGCATTTGCCTTATGTATTGAGGTGCTCCTATGTTGAGTGCATAAATATTTACAAATGTTATATCTTCTTCTTGGATTGATCTCTTGATCATTATGTAGTGCCCTTCTTTTCCTCTTGTAATAGCCTTTATTTTAAAGTCTATTTTGTCTGATGTGAGAATTTCTACTCCAGATTTCTTTTGATTTCCATCTGCTTGTAACATCTTTTTCAATCCCCTCACTTTCAATCTGTATGTGTCCCTAGGTCTGAAGTGGGTCTCTTGTAGACAGCATATATATGGGTCTTGTTTTTGTATCCATTCAGCCAGTCTATGTCTTTTGGTGGAAGAAGTTAATCCATTTACATTTAAGGAAATTATCGATATGTATGTTCCTATTACCATTTTCTTAATTGTTTAGCATTTGTTATTGTAAGTCTTTTACTTCTCTTGTGTTTCCTTCCTAGAGAAGTTCCTTTAGCATTTGTTATAAAGCTGGTTTGGTGGTGCTGAATTCTCTTAGCTTTGTTTGTATGTAAAGGTTTTAATTTCTCCATCCAATCTGAATGAGATCCTTGCTGGGTAGAGTCATCTTGCTTGTAGGTTTTTCCCTTTCATCACTTTAACTATGTCCTGTCACTCCCTTCTGGCTTGCAGGGTTTCTGCTGAAATATCAGCTTTTAACCTTTTGGGGCTTCCTTTGTATGATACTTCTTTTTTTTCCCTTGCTGCTTTTAATATTTTTTCTTTGAATTTCATTTTTTATAGTTTGATTAATATGTGTTTTGGCTTGTTTCTCCTTGGATTTATCCTGTATGGGACTCTCTGCACTTCCTGGACTCGATTGACTAGTTCCTTTCCCATATTAAGGAAGTTTTCAACCATAATCTCTTCAAATATTTTCTCAGTCCCTTTCTTTTTTTCTTCTTCTTCTGGTACCCCTATAATTCGAATGTTGGTGTGTTTAATGTTGTCCCAGAGGTCTCTGAGACTGTCCTCAATTCTTTTCTTTCTTTTTTCTTTATTCTGCTCTGTGGTAGTTATTTCCACTATTTTATCTTCCAGGTCACTTCTCCATTCTTCTGCCTCAGTTACTCTGCTATTGATTCCTTTCAGAGTATTTTTAATTCATTTATTGTGTTGTTCATTGTTTGTTTGCTCTTCAGTTATTCTAGGTCCTTGTTAAATATTTCGTGTATTTTCTCCATTCTATGTCCAAGATTTTGGATATCTTTGCTATCATTACTCTGAATTCTTTTTCAGGTAGCCTTCCTATTTCCTCCTAATTTGTTTGGTCTGGTGAGTTTTTACCCTGCTCCTTCATCTGATGTGGGTTTCTCTGTCTTCTCTTTTTGTTTAACTTACTGTGTTTGGTGTCTCCTTTTCACAGGCTGCAGGTTTGTAGTTCCTGTTATTTTTGGTGTGTGCCCCCAGTGGCTGAGGTTGTTTCAGTGGGTTATGTAGGCTTCCTGGTGGAGGGGACTAGTGCCTGTTCTGGTGGATGAGGCTGGATCTTGTCTTTCTGGTGGGCAGGACCGTGTCCAGTGGTGTGTTTCGGAGTGTCTGTGACCTTATTATGATTTTAGGCAGTCTCTCTGCTAATTTGTGTTCCTGTCTTGTTAGTTGTTTTGTATAGGGTGTCCAGCACTGTAGCTTGCTGGTTGTTGAGTGGAGCTGGGTCTTAGCATTGAGATGGAGACCTCTGGGAGAGCGTTTGCCATTTGATATTATGTGGAGCCGGGAGGTCTCTGGTGGACCAGTGTCCTGAACTCGGCTCTCCCACCTCAGACACACAGGCCTGATACCTACCTGGAGCACCAATACCCTGTCAGTCACGAGGCTCAGAGGAAAAGGGAGAAAGAAAGAAAGAAAGAAAGAAAGAAAGAAAGAAAGAAAGAAAGAAAGAAAGAAAGAAAGAAAGAAAGAAAGAAAGAAAGAAAGAAAGAAAGAAAGAAAAGAAAAGTTATTAAAAATAAAAAATTATTCTTAAAAATAAAAAAAATTAAAAAGTAATTTTTTTAAAAAAAGAAAGAAAGAAGAGGGCAGCCAAACCAAAAAAAAACAAAAACAAAAACAAATCCACCAATGATAACAAGCCTTGCCCTCTGCACCGTTATTGCTGCGCTCTCCTCCGTGGCTCTGAAGTTCCCCCCCTGCCACCACCCCCACCTCTGCCACTGAAGTGCCTTCCTAGTGTATGGGAACTTTTCCTCTTTCACAGCTCTATCCCAGAAATGCAGGTCCTTTCCCTATTCTTTTGTCTCTGTTTTTTCTTTTTCCTTTTGCCCTACCCAGGTGCATGGAGGAGTTCCTTGCCTTTTGGGAGGTCTGAGGTCTTCTGCCAGCGTTCAGTAGGTGCTCTGTAGGAGTTGTTCCACAGGTAGATGTATTTCTGATGTATTTGTGGGGAGGAAGGTGAGCTCCACATCCTACTCCTCGACATCTTGGAGGTCTCCCCTAGCATCACTCTTTTAAGATCAAACTGGACTTGAAGGGAAAAACTATTATCTAAGAATAAGAGAGTTACTCATAGTGACAAATGACTTGATTGACCAGGAAAACATAATGATTTTAAGTAGGTATGCATCAGACAGCACAGGTCACAATACATAAAGCCAAAAATGATAAATAAAAAATAAATAAATACACAAAGAAAAAATCATACTGGGAGATTATTAACACTTCATCTGGGGATGATAGAATAATCTGACACATGAAATATCTATATAGTAGATTTGAATTAGCTGATTTTAAAAACCTGACCCAATGGTCATATAAAATACTGCACTTAAGAGAATACATAATCTTGTCAAACACACTAAGTAGTAAACCCAATCTCAACAAATAACAAAGAATTGATATCATACGAACCATATTTGTAAATAAAAATGAGAGTCAGGAATCAATATTTAAAGATACCTATGAAAAATTCTATATGTCTGAAAATTTTAAAACTCACTTCTAGGGTCTTCCCTGGTGGCACAGTGGTTGAGAGTCCGCCTGCCGATGCAGGGGACGCAGGTTCGTGCCCCAGTCTGGGAGGATCCCACGTGCCGTGGAGCAGCTGGGCCCGTGAGCCATGGCCGCTGGGCGTCCGGAGCCTGTGCTCCACAAAGGGAGAGGCCACAACGGTGAGAGGCCTGCGTACCTAAAAAACTCACTTCTAAATAACTATTTAGTCATATACTAGGTCGTAATAGAAAGTAGAATAAATGTAGACTAGGAAAATAATAAAAATAATACATATTGAACATACTAAGACCATATATGTATATACATCCTTAAGTGATGATGCTAGAAAAGAAGAAAGTCTGAAAATTCATGAGAAAATAATTCATCTAAAAAAGGTAGAAAGGGACTTCACTAGTGGTCCAGTGGTTAATCATCTGCCTTCCAAAGCAGGGGACATGGGTTCAATCCCTGGTTGGGGAACTAAGATCCCACATGTCGTGGGGCAATCAAGCCTGCGCACCACAAGTACTTAGCACATGGGCCACAACTAGAGAGCCCACATGCCGCAACTTCAGGGCCCACATGCCCTGGAGCCTGTGCACCAAAACTACAGAACCTGCACACTGCAACAAGGAGCCCGTGCACCACAGTGGGGAATCCTTCATGCTACATCAAATATCCTGCATGCTGCAACTAAGACCCAACATAGCCAAAACTAAAATAAATAAATATTAAAAAAATTAAAAGGTAGAAAAAGAAAAATAGCATAAATACAAAATAAGTAGATGAAGATGATAATAAAGATAAAAGAAAAAATTGAAAAATAGAAAATAAAATATGGTGAGAATAGAGCTAACAACTGGTTCTTTAATGAATCTAATAAAGTTGATAACTTTTGGGCAAGATTTATCTAGAAAAAGGGAAAATGCACAAATGAAAGATGTTAAGGATAATGTTGCAACATAGAAACTAATAAGAAGATACTGTCATTTCAATACATTAAAAATTAGACAGATAAAATATTTCACACCAAACAAATAAATCCATTTTTTAAAAAATACCAAAATATAGCAAGAGATAAAATGATCTCCAGTTTCTTTGATGACACTAGCATAACATTAATTAGAACATGTGACTGAAACCGTATAAGAAAAATTACAGTCCCATCTTTTCTTTAAAATCTTAAACATGGGCATCCCTGGTGGCGCAGTGGTTGAGAGTCCTCCTGCCGATGCAGGGGACGCGGGTTCGTGCCCCGGTCCGGGAAGATCCCACATGCCGCGGAGCGGCTGGACCCGTGAGCCATGGCTGCTGAGCCTGCGCGTCCGGAGCCTGTACTCTGCAATGGGAGAGGCCGCAACAGTGAGAGGCCCGTGTACTGCACACACACACACAAAAAAATCCTAAACAAAATATTAAACTAAATCCAGCTTGATTTATAACCATAATAAATCATGAGCAAGTTGGCTTTATCTCAGAAATAGAAGGTGGATTTAGCATTAAGAAATTACAGCAGTTTACCACATTAATAGATTAAAAGAGAACAATCATATGATTGTCTCAACAGATGCAGAAGAAAAGTTTTTGGCAACTTCTAACATCGATTCGTGACAAAATTTCATAACAAACTAAGGGAAAGGAGCCACTTTAATTTGGTCGACTATCTTTAGAAACATGCTTCATCAGATTTCATTCTTAATAGTGAAACATTAAAAGCAGCTTCTTTAGAAGTAGACCAGAGTGTTCACTATTCCACCTATGTTCAACATTGCATTAAGGGTTTTAGCCAGTTCAGTAAGACAAGAAAACTGTCATAAAAATTGGAATGAAAGAAACAAAACTTGTTATCTGTTACAGTTGCCCTATAGGAATGGAATAAACTCCTGCCAACTAAAGAATGTCCACTCACCATTCAGCTCTACAAGGATAGAGTCATTAGCCACTGTGGGTCACTGACGTTCTACACACCCTGAAAGGATTTCAGGGCAGAGATCAGGAAGGAGGCACTCTGTGCTCTGGGAAAACTGGCAGAACAGGCCTTCAGATAGATATTTTCAGGAGAAAATTTTATAAACCCAATTTCTTGCATCTTCCCATACTTAGAAAAGTACTAAAATCATTAAATAAGGTATCTGCTCCTCGTGACTAGCAGCAACCTTCAACCAAGATGAGTGCTTGATTGCAGGTACCCCTTCTCCAAAGTCACATATATACTGACCTCCCCCCCACACCCTGCCTCTTCAGAACAGTTCCTCAGAGCTATCTCCTGGGCTATAGTCCTCAGTAAGTCCCTCAATAAAACTGGAGCTCACAGCTCTCATGTAGTGGGTTTTTATTTCAGTCAATACTGCCTACTCAAAATTTGGTTGGGATGTGGAGACTGATGATACCACACATACACTTAAAGGGTATGAAAATGTTTATTATTCACATAATAAGACTTTCTGGGGAGGGCAGGGCAGGATCCCAAGTTGGTCCAAAAATGGCTTGAGAAATCAGGCCTGGGAAATTGGCCTGTGGTTTTTACAGTGTTTAGGTTCCCATGTGCAAGACCTGGGGCTTGAGTGGTTCAAAGGTCATGCTTGACCACACAGGTTTTCTCATCAGCTTGCTCAGATGTGGGGCAGAGAGGAGGTGGGGGGTGAGTTAAGAACTGACAGCAGTCAAACATCAAAATTGGAGTCAGACTCTTTATTACACTATTTAGAGACGATATTATTGAAATTAGAAAAGTGAAAACACTGCAGATTAAGTATCAAAATTACTAAAACATAAAACAGTAACATTGCTAGGTATTAAATCTGTAGACAAATTCAGTTGTATTTATATAAACTAGCAGCAACAGGTAGACATTTAGATTAGAAGAAGATTTACAACAGCATCAAACACTACCTAGAGATGAATCTAACAAAAATATAGGAACTGTCAGAGGGAAATTTATAGAATATTAATAAAAATTATTTTTACAAAATTCAATAACAGAAAGCTCTCAATTATGCCCAAATTAAATGAAATCTATTCAAAATTCTATTCAAAAGAACAAAGCCCTATTTTGAAACTTTATTAAAAAGAGCACTGGCTCTTCCATTCTTTGGCTAACTGACACATGCTCTTTCCACAGAACAATTGGTTTTGGTTGAAATTTGTCGCATGGCTCTGCCAAGCTGTGAAAGGCTGCAGAATGTGGGGAAGCAGACAGAATTACTGATAAGCACCATTGTCCCTGCAAAATATCCAGTAAAACTGAGCATGCACAAATCTTCTGACAAAGGTTAGATCATGAAGAAACTCTTGAACATATGCATTAGAAGGTGTTGACTTAAAGAAAGATACACAACATGAGAGTTGTGAGTTTAAGTTTTTTCAGGGTCTTACTGAGGACCATAGCATGGGAAACAGACTTCCAGATAGTTCTGAGGAAGTTCTCTGAAGAGGTATGGAAGGAGCAAGTATATATAGAGATAAATTTGGGGGGGCTAGGAAATAAATGTAGTCAAACATACATTCTTGGTAAAAGATTACTGCTAATCACAAATAACAGATACCTCAAGTTAAGGATCTTAGTGCTTTTCTATGTAAGAGAAGATGCAAGAATCTGGGGTCATTGAAATTTTTCTTGAGATATGTATCAACTATCTATGGGCTGTTTATCCAAAGCACAGAATACTTCATCCTATTTTTCTTATCCTGAATTCCCCTCAGGGTGCACTGTCAGTGGGCAACTGTAGTGGGTTGTGATTTAACTCTTTGTTTGGATGATGAGTGACATTCTTAGTTCCTTCTTTATTTTTTCTTTCCACTGAGGCATATCCAAATCTGTCTTTAACAGCATTGTTCATAATAGCAAAAATGTTGGAAATGATCCAAAGTCCATCAACTGTAGAATGGGTAAATAAATTGTACATTCTCACAATGAAGTGAGGGCTGGAGTCAGCTATGCTGCCTTGCAAGAGCTAATTGTGCACCTTTCTTCACAACTCTGCTTGGAGGGGCTTTACTTTACACCACAGAAATGGGCAAATTGTACAAATCAGGGTTTTTGCACTTTGGAGAGCCTGTTGTTAAACATTCACCAACACACCACTGACTGTACTGCAGTAAGGGTGACAAACTATAGCCATATGCACCAACATGGTTAAATCTCTGTATAATGTGTAATATGTGGAGAAAAAGAATATAGTTATAGAAGAATATACACAGTATTATCCTACTTATCTAAACTTTCAAAACTGACAAAAATAAGTACAAGAATAACCAGGCAGTTAAGGAAAAAAAATATCAAGGAAACCAAGGAAATGGTTCATAGCAAATTTTGAATGTGATTATTCAAAGGAGGTAGATCCAGGGGATTGTGAAGAAAGAACACATGAAGGAGGGAGTTTGGTTCATGGCTCTGTTCCTTTTCTTGGCTTCAGTCAAGGGTCAATGAATAGTCAGTTTCTAATAGACCTTTTAATTGTTCATACTTATTTTCATCTGTTCTTTGGTGGGTGGCTGGGTGTGTTACATTTAACCACTTACAAAAACTTATAAAATAGTAAAGTTAAAATCAGCACTGGAGAGAATAAAGAGCAAAAATGACAGGTGGAGGGACTTCTCTGGTAGTGCAGTGGTTGAGATCCCGCCTGCCGATGCAGGGGACACGGGTTTGTGCCCCAGTCCGGGAAGATCCCACATGCCGCAGAGCGGCTGGGCCCGTGAGCCATGGCTGCTGAGCCTGCACGTCCGGAGACTGTGCTCTGCAGCGGGAGCGGCCACAACAGTGAGAGTACCGCAAAAAAAAAATAATAATAATGACAGGTGGAAAGACAAATATTAATAAATGCTGTGGAGGGAACACTGGATTCAGTCTCCTAGAATGCAGGGAAAGAAGAAAGAGCTGAAATGAGGAAGGAGAAGAGGATGGACATGACACCCAGGTAACTTAGAAGTTGTAGTTCTTCCTTGTGGGTGTGTCGGTGTGGGGAGGGGAGGGAAGAGATAAGAGTTATTGATAGAGAATAAACATTTAAAATAGAGAAAATTATACGTTAAAAAACCCTCTGATCGAGCAGCTCAAAGGAATGTTTCGGAAAAAATTAATGAAAAGTTATTTATATCTAGATGTACCTGGGGAAAAATTATTTTTTAAAAAGTGGGTCAAGGGAGTCTGGTCAAATATAAAGGAAGAAAAAAAATCACATTGGGTGCAATCTTTTCTTTGCTCCATTTCTTCCGGCACTTGTACTGAAGTGTCCACAGGGTTTTGAAGGTAAATGTCCCTGCAATTTGTGTCTAATGGAGCTGTCTTACATGCATTAAGGTAAGTGAAATATACTTTGAGAATGGTCAGGAAATATATTAGTTTCATATGATTTATTCCATCAGACCAACCAGGTAATCATAGTGTAAAACTCAAGAAACAGGAAGACCTAGGTTTTTTTTTTAAACATCTTTATTACAGTCTAATTGCTTTACAATGGTGTGTCAGTTTCTGTTTTATAACAAAGTGAATCAGTTATACATATGCATATGTCCCCATATCTCTTCCCTCTTGCATCTCCCTCCCTTCCACCTTCCTCCCTTCCCTCTTGCATATCCCACCTCTCTAGGTGGTCACAAAGCACCGAGCTGATCTCTCTGTGCTATGCGGCTGCTTCCCACTAGCTATCTATTTTACGTTTCGTAGTGTATCTATGTCCATGCCACTCTCACTTTGTCCCAGCTTACTCTTCCCCCTCCACATATCCTAAAATCCATTCTCTACTAGGTCTGCATCTTTATTCCTGTCTTGCCCCTAGATTCTTCTGGCTTTTTTTTTTTTTTTAGATTCCATATATATGTGTTAGAATACAGTATTTGTTTTTCTCTCTGACTTACTTCACTCTATATGACAGTCTCTAGGTCCATCCACCTCACTACAAATAACTCAGTTTAATTCCTTTTTATGGCTGAGTAATATTCCATTGTATATATGTGCCACATTTTTATCCATTCATCTGTTGATGGACACTTATGTTGCTTCCATGTCCTGGCTATTGTCAACAGAGCTGCAATGAACATTTTGGTACATGACTCGTTTTGAATTATGGTTTTCTCAGGGTATATGTCCAGTAGTGGGATTGCTGGGTCGAATGGTAGTTCTATCTTTAGTTTTTTAAGGAACCTCCATAGTGTTCTCCATAGTGGCTGTATCAATTTACATTCCCACCAACAGTAAAAGAGGGTTCCCTTTTCTCCACACCTCTCCGGCATTTACTGTTTGTAGATTTTTTTGATGATGGCCATTCTGACCAGTGTGAGATGATATCTCATTGTAGTTTTGATTTTCATTTCTCTAATGAGTAATGATGTTGAGCATTCTTTCATGTGTTTGTTTCCAATCTGCATATCTTCTTTGGAGGAATTTCTATTTAGATCTTCTGTCTATTTTTGGATTGGGTTGTTTGTTTTTTTGATATTGAGCTGCATGAGTTGCTTGTATGTTTTGGAGATTAATCCTTTGTCAGCTGCTTATTTTGCAAATATTATCTCCCATTCTGAGGGTTGTCTTTTCATCTTGTTTATGGTTTCCTTTGCTGGGCAAAAGCTTTGAAGTTTCATTAGGTCCCATTTGTTTATTTTTGTTTTTATTTCCATTTATCTAGGAGGTGGGTCAAAAAGGATCTTGCTGTGATTTATGTCATAGAGTGTTCTGCCTATGTTTTTCCCTAAGAGTTTGATGGTGTCTGGCCTTACATTTAGGTCTTTAATCCATTTTGAGTTGATTTTTGGGTACTGTGTTAGGGAGTGTTCTAATTTCATTCTTTTATATGAAGCTGTCCAGTTTTTCCAGCACCACTTATTGAAGAGACTGTCTTTTCTCCACTGTATATTCTTGCCTCCTTTATCAAAGATAAGGTGACCTTATGTGTGTGGGTTTATCTATGGGCTTTCTATCCTGTTCCATTGATCTACATTTCTGTTTTTATGCCAGTACCATATTGTCTTGATTACTGTAGCTTTGTAGTATAGTCTGAATTCAGGGAACCTGATTCCCCCAGCTCCGTTTTTCTTTCTCAAGATTGCTTTGGCTACTCGGGGTCTTTTGTGTTTCCATTCAAATTGTGAAAATTTTTTTCTAGTTCTGTTAAAAATGCCTGTGGTAGTTTGATAGGGATTGCATTGAATCTGTAGATTGCTTTGGGTAGTAGAGTCATTTTCACAATGTTGATTCTTCCAATCCAAGAACATGGTATATCTCTCCATCTGTTTGTATCATCTTTAATTCCTTTCAGCAGTATCTTATAATTTTCTGCATACAGGTCTTTTGTCTCCTTAGGTATAGATATTTTATCCTTTTTGTTGCAATGGTAAATGGGAGTGTTTTCTTAATTTCACTTTCAGATTTTTCATCATTAGTATATAGGAATGCAAGAGATTTCTGTGCATTAATTTTGTATCCTGCTACTTTACCAGATTCATTGATTAGCTCTAGTAGTTTTCTGGTAGCATCTTTAGATTCTCTATGTACAATATCATTTCATCTGTAAACAGTGATAGCTTTACTTCTTTTGCAATTTGGATTCCTTTTATTACTTTTTCTTCTCTGATTGCTGTGGCTAAAACTTCCAAAACTATGCTGAATAATAGTGGTAAGAGTGGGCAACCTTGTCTTGTTCCTGACCTTAGTGGAAATGCTTTCAGTTTTTCGCCATTGAGGATGATGTTGGCTGTGGGCTTGTCATATACGGCCTTTATTATATTGAGGAAAGTTCCCTCTACACCTACTTTCTGCAGGGTTTTTATCATAAATGGGTGTTGAATTTTGTCAAAAGCTTTCTCTGCATCTATTGAGATGATCATATGGTTTTTCTCCTTCAATTTGTTAATATGGTTAATCACATTGATTGATTTGTGTATATTGAAGTATCCTTGCATTCCTGGGATAAACCCCACTTGATCATAGTGTATGATCCTTTTAATGTGCTGTTGGAATCTGTTTGCTAGTATTTTGTTGAAGAATTTTGCATCTATGTTCATCAGTGATATTGGCCTGTAGTTTTCTTTTTTTGTGACATCTTTGTCTGGGTTTTGTGTCAGAGTGATGGTGGCCTTGTAGAATGAGTTTGGGAGTGTTCCTCCCTCTGATATATTTTGGAAGAGTTTGAGAAGGATAGGTGTTAGCTCTCTCTAAATGTTTGATAGAATTCACTTGTGAAACCTTCTGGTCCTGGGTTTTTTGTTTGTTGGAAGATTTTTAATCACAGTTTCAATTTCAGTGTTTGTGATTGGTCTGTTCATATTTTCTATTTCTTCCTGATTCAGTCTTGGCAGTTTGTGCATTTCTAAGAATTTGTCCATTTCTTCCAGATTGTCCATTTTATTGGCATAGAGTTGCTTGTAGTAATCCCTCGGACTCTCAACCACTACGCCACCAGGGAAGCCCTGTTGGAAGATTTTTAATCACAGTTTCTATTTCAGTGCTTGTGAGTGGTCTGTTCTTATTTTCTGTTTCTTCCTGGTTCAGTCTCGGAATGTTGTGCATTTCTAAGACTTTGTCCATTTCTTCCAGGTTGTCCATTTTATTGGCATATAGTTGCTTGTAGTAATCTCTCATGATCCTTTGTATTTCTGCTCTGTCAGTTGTTTCTTCTCCTTTGTCATTTCTAATTCTATTGATTTGAGTCTTCTTCCTTTTTTTCTTGATAATTCTGGCTAATGGTTTATGAATGTTGTTTATCTTCTCAAAGAATCAGCTTTTAGTTTTATTTATCTTTGCTATCATTTCTTTCATTTCTTTTTCATTTATTTCTGATCTGGTCTTTATGATTTCTTTCCTTCTGCTAACTTTGGGGTGTTTTGTTCTTCTTTCTCTAACTGCTTTAGGTGTACAGTTCGGTTTTTTATTTGAGATGTTTCTTGTTTCTTAAGGTAGGCTTGTATAGCTATAAACTTCCCTCTTAGAACTGCTTTTCTGGTGTCCCATAGGTTTTGGGTCGCTGTGTTTTCATTGTAATTTGTTTCTAGGTGTTTTTTTATTTCTTCTTTGATTTCTTCAGTGATCTTTTGGTTATTAAATAGTGTGTTGTTTAGCCTCCATGTGTTTGTATTTCCTACAGATTTTTTCCTATAATTGATATCTAGTCCCATAGCGTTGTGGTCAGAAAAGATATATGATACGATTTCAGTTTTCTTAAATTTACCAAGGCTTGATTTGTGACCCAAGATATGATATATCCTGGAGAATGTTCCATGAACACTTGAGAAGAATGTGTATTCTGTTGTTTTTTGATTGAATGTCCTATAAATATTAATTAAGTCCATCTTGTTTAATGTATCTTTTAAAGCTTGTGTTTCCTTATTTATTTTCACTTTGGATGATCTGTCCATTGGTGAAAATGGGGTGTTAAAGTTCCCTATTATGATTGTGTTACTGTTGATTTCTCATTTTATGGCTGTTAGTATTTGCCTTATGTATTGAGGTGCTCCTATGTTGGGTGCATAAATATGAACAATTGTTATATCTTCTTGGATTGATCCCTTGATCATTATGTAGTGTCCTTCTTTGTCTCTTGTAATAGTCTTTGTTTTAAAGTCTATTTTGTCTGATATGAGAATTGCTACTCTAGCTTTCTTTTGATTTCCATTTGCATGAAATATCATTTTCCATCCCCTCACTTTCAGTCTGTATGTGTCTGTAGGTCTGAAGTGGGTCTCTTGTAGACAGCATATATACAGGTCTTGTTTTTGTATCCATTCAGCTAGTCTGTCTTTTGGTTGGAGCATTTAATCCATTTACATTTAAGGTAATTATCATTATGTATATTCCTATTACCATTTTCTTAATTGTTTTGGGTTTATTATTGTAGGTCTTTTCTTTCTCTTGTATCTCCTGCCTAGAGAAGTTCCTTTAGCATTTGTTGTAAAGCTGGTTTGGTGGTGCTGAATTCTCTTAGCTATTGCTTGTCTGTAAAGCTCTTAATTTCTCCATCCAATCTGAATGAGATCCTTGATCGCTAGAGTAATCTTGGTTGTTGGTTTTCCTCTTTCATCACTTTAAATATGTCCTGCCACTCCCTTCTGGCTTGCAGAGTTTCTGCTGAAAGATCAGTTCTTAACCTTATGGGGATTCCCTTATGTTTTACTTGTTGTTTTTCCCTTGCTGCTTTTAATATTTGTTCTTTGCATTTAATTTTTGATAGTTTGATTAATATGTGTCTTGGTGTGTTTCTCCTTGGATTTATCCTGTATGGGACTCTCTGTGCTTCCTGGACTTGATTAACTATTTCCTTTCTCATATTAGGGAAGTTTTCAGCTATAATCTCTTCAAATATTTTCTCAGTCCCTTTCTTTTTCTCTTCTTCTTCTGGGACCCCTATAATTCAAATGTTGGTGCATTTAATATTGTCCCAGAGGTCTCTGAGACTGTCCTCAATTCTTTTCATTCTTTTAACTTTATTTTGCAATACAATAGTTATTTCCACTATTTTATCTTCCAGGTCACTTATCCATTCTTCAGCCTCAGTTATTCTGTTATTGATCTCTTCTAGAGAATTTTTAATTTCATTTATTGTGTTGTTCATCTCTGTTTTTTGCTCTTTAGTTCTTCTAGGTCCTTGTTAAATGTTTCTTTCATTTTCTCTATTCTATTTCCAAGATTTTGGATCATCTTTACTATCATTGCTCTGAATTCTTTTTCAGGTAGACTGCCTATTTCCTCTTCATTTGTTAGGTCTGGTGGGTTTCTGCCTTGCTCCTTCATCTGCTGTGGGTTTCTCTGTCTTCTCATTTTGCTTAGCTTACTGTTTTGGGGGTCTCCTTTTCGCAGGCTGCAGGTTTGTAGTTTCCGTTGTTTTTGGTATCTGCCCCCAGTGGCTAAGTTTGGTTCAGTGGGCTGTGTAGGCTTCCTGGTGGAGGGGACTAGTGCCTGTGTTCTGGTGGATGAGGCTGGACCTTGTCTTTCTGGTGGGCAGGTCCACATCTGGTGGTGTGTTTTGGGGTGTCTGTGGCCTTATTATGATTTTAGGCAACCTCTGTGCTAATGGATGGGGTTGTATTCCTGTCTTGCTAGTTGTTTGGCATAGGGTGTCCAGCACTGTAACTTGCTCATCGTTTAGTGGAGCTGGTTCTTGGCGTTGAGATGGAGATCTCTGGGAGATTTTCGCCATTTGATATTATGTGGAACTGGGAGGTCTCTTGTGGACCAGTGTCCTGAAGTTGGCTCTCCCACCTCAGTGGCACAGCCCTGATGTCTGGCTGGAGTACCAAGAGACTGTCCTCCACATGGCTCAGAATAAAAGGGAGAAAAAAAGAAAGAGAGAAAGAAGAAGCTAAATTAAAATAAAGTAAAATAAAATAAATTTATTAAAGAAGGAAATAAAAAATAATTATTAAGAAAAAAACATTTTTAAGTAAAAAAAAAAAAAAAATGGACAGACAGAACCCTAGGACAAATGGTAAAAGCAAAGGTATACAGACAAAATCACACACAGAAGCATACACATACACACTCACAAAAAGAGAAAAAAGGGGAAAAAAATATATATATCATTGCTCCCAAAGTCCACCTCCCTAATTTGGGATGATTCGTTGTCTATTCAGGTATTCCACAGATGCAGGGTACATGAAGTTGATTGTGGAGCTTTAATCCACTGCTTCTGAGGCTGCTGGGAGAAATTTCCCTTTCTCTTCTTTGCTCGCACAGCTCCCAGGGTTCAGCTTTGGATTTGGACACGCCTCTGCGTGTAGGTCGCCTGAGGGCGTCTTTTCTTCGCTCAGACAGGACGGGGTTAAAGGAGCTGCTGATTCGGGGGCTCTGGCTCACTCATGCCACGGGGAGGGAGGGGTATGGAGTGCGGGGTGAGCCTGCGGCAGCAGAGACCAGCATGACGTTTCACCAGCCTGAGGTGTGCCGTGCATTCTCCCAGGGAAGTTGTCCCTGGATCAAGGGACCCTGGCAGTGGCGGGCTGCACAGGCTCCCGGGAGGGGGGTGTGGAGAGTGACCTGTGCTCGCACACAGGCTTCTTGGTGGTGGCAGCAGAAGCCTTAGCATCTCATGCCCGTCTCTGGGCTCCGCGCTTTTAGCCGAGGCTCGCGCCCGTCTCTGGAGCTCCTTCAAGCAGCACTCTTAATCCCCTCTCCTCGCACACCAGGAAATAAGGAGGCAAGAAAAAGTCTCTTGCCTCTTCGGCAGGTCCAGACTTTTCCCCGGACTCCCTCCCGGCTAGCCGTGGCGTACTAATGCCCTACAGGCTGTGTTCACGCCGCCAACCCCAGTCCTCTCCCTGCGCTCCGACCGAAGCCCGAGCCTCAGCTCCCAGCCCCACCTGTCCCTGCGGGTGAGCAGACAAGCCTCTCAGGCTAGTGAGTGCCGGTCGGCACCGATTCTGTGCGCGGGAATCTCTCTGCTTTGCCCTCCGCACCCGTGTTGCTGCGCTGTCCTCCGTGGCTCTGAAGATTCCCCCTCCGCCACCCGCAGTCTCCGCCCGCGAAGGGGCTTCTAGTGTGTGGAAACCTTTCCTCCTTCACAGCTCCCTCCCACTGGTGCAGGTCCCGTCCCTATCCTTTTGTCTCTGTTTATTCTTTTTTCTTTTACCCTACCAAGGTACGTGGGGGAGTTTCTTGCCTTTGGGGGTGTCTGAGGTCTTCTGCCAGCGTTCAGTAGGTGTTCTGTAGGAGTTGTTCCACAGGTAGATGTATTTCTGATGTATTTGTGGGGAGGAAGGTGATCTCTGCGTCTTACTCTTCCACCATCTTGAAGCTCCACCCCAGCCCTAGCTTTAAAGAAATCTGTTTCCTTGGCACCAAACTCAGAATGCAAAGCTAGATTGTGTTATGTTATCCTTCATCTGCATCTACAATGCATCAGAATATCTAACCTGTAGAATATCCTTTACTCCACAAGTCAGATGGAGGCTTGTGATATTTAAAGAGCAAATAAACAAAATATAAATAAAAACACCTGTTTTGAATGATACAAATGAACTTATTTACAAAAGATAAACAGACTCACAGACTCAGAAAACAAATTTATGGTTACCAAAGGGGAAAGATGGGGGGAGGGAGGATAAATTAGGAGTTTGGGATTAACATACACACTACTATATAAAAATAGTTAACCAACAAGGACGTAATGTATAGTACAGGGAACTCTACTCAGTATTCTGTAGTAACCTATATGGGAAAAGAATCTGAAAATATAATATATATACATATATATGTATACCTGAATCACTTTGCTGTATACCTGAAACTAACACATTTTAAATCAACTATACTCCAATATAAAACAAAAAATTTTAAAAAACACCTGTTTTGTTCTATTCTTGCATTTATTAAACAATTTCTAAATTTATTCTCTTGTTTTTATTTTTCAGCTGTATGCTGTGGGGCACCAGGGTGGCACACAGACACCTCAGAAGTGCTGCAGGTTTAAAACTTAATAAAAACAAATTGTGTGTTCAGATGTGTTCTATGCTAAAACTTAACTTATTGATGACACTTCCAACACATTGCCTTGGATAATGACCTCAGATTAAGCTGAGAATTGATCTGTTCCCTGCATCCTCACGCATTTAAACTTCTAAGTGTGTCGCTGACCCAGCAGGTTGTACTGTGCAAGCATCCATTTACAATTTGGGAAATTTTATGTCCATTCTCACAACACCATGGAAACAGGCGAACTTCTTTAGCACGTGTGTGTTTTGAGTGGTGGTGGACTCGGGCTTGACTGAGTCTATTTCTGACTCTGTGTAACCACCACTCTGGAAATACCAAGAGCAGCTCATTACATCAGAACTATATTATAGATATTTTATTTATTTATTTATTTATTTATTTATTTATTTATTTATTTATTAACACTTACTGTAAATCTTAGGTGTCCCTGTGTTAGCTTTTATATTCTCTTGAAGGAATATAAGAAGAGACCGTATTTGTGGATTCAGCTCTGAAACAAAACTGTCTGACAAGTCCTCTTTTTAAACAGCCAACAGATGTGCTGGGGAAATGTGTGTGAATTTGTTATTTGCAGTGCTCCTTGCCTTTGAGGGCAGGTGAGTATTCAACAGATTTAATGTTTGCTCAGTGTAAATAGTCATGCTCTGGTGGTGGCTTTTAGTATTAGAAGAGGAGTGTGGGATGCAAAAGCAGAGAATCAGGGTCCTGACAATCCTATGGAGAGGTTTGCTCTGGGAGAGAAGGTGGAGGTGTCTGCTAGCTGGTTGGCAGAGGAGGTGAGAATATGGAGGACTTTTTTTGTATTTATGAAGGGAAGAATTATGGATTTTTTTTCTTTTTCATGCTTCTCTGGACTTCCCAAAATTTCTGCAATGAGGATACACTGCTTTCCTTAATCATAAGATACACTTTATTTATCTATTTATTTGACTGCCCTGGGTCTTGGTTGTGGCACGTGGGATCTTTGGTTGTGGCATGTGGGATCTTTTAGTTGCAACATGTGGGATCTTTCAGTTGCAGCATGTGGGATCTAGTTCCCTGACCAGGGATCGAACGCAGGCTCCCTGCATTGGGAGTGTGGAGTCTTAACTGCTGGACCACCAGGGAAGTCCCATAAGATACACTTTAAAAGCAGTATACGTAATTTTGTATCATCTGTGTGATGCCAGACACATAAAATATGGCTTGAATCAGCAACAGCGAACATAGGATCAGAACAAAAGGCTGGCTGGCACTGGCTAGCCCAGCCTCAGCTCTCAGGAAGTCAGCTAAGAGGTGCAAGGGCTGCAGAGGTTTCTCCTAGTCTTCTCTACCTTGGTTGGAAAATGCCACCACCTTCTGAGCAGGGACTGCCTTATTCACCATTATACAGATCTTCCTCGACCCAATAGACCCAACATAAATTGAAAATATCGTTAAGGAAAAAAATGCATTTAATACACCTAATCTACTGAAGGTTGTGGCTTATCCTAGCCTACCTTAAATGTGCTTAGAACACTTACATTAGGCTACAGTTGAGCAAAATCATGTAACACAAAGCACATTTTGTAATAAAGTGTTGAATATCTAATATAATTGATTGAACACTATACTGAAAGTGAAAAGCAGAATGGTTGTCTGGGAACAGAGTGATTGTAAGTGTATTGCTTTTTTACCCTCGGGATCTCGAGGCTGACTGGGAGCCGAGTCTGCCTCTGCCCAGCATCACAAAAGAGCATTGTACTGTATACCACTAGTCTGGGAAAAGATCCACATTCAAACTTTGGAGTACGGTTTCTACTGAATGTGGATTGCTGTCACACCATCATAAAGTAAAAAAATTCTAAGTTGAACCATCGTTAAGTCAGGGACGATCTTTGTTCCTAGGACCTAGCATACTCCTTCATGCATAACTGCTCTTCAGTAAACATTTGTTGCAAGTGAAAAGGTAATTTTCAGAAAAAGATAAAATCATGACCCTCCTACAGGTATAAAAACGAACACTTGTTGACGATTTTATTTTACTCTTATGATATGAAGGAACTAGGTAGATGTTATAACCTGTTCAAAGGAAAAGTCAAAACAGCACAAATTTATATCTAATAAGGGCATGTTGAAATGAGTTGTGAAGAGAGACAAAATTGTTCTTTTACAAAGGGGGAGGAAGCCAATTTAAACCACTATCAGGCAGAATAAGATTTACATACCTATAATTTTCCTACAAATTGCAAATGGTTGCCAAATAGTTCAAAGATAATGGACAGGACTAGAATCTGATAACCCAGAAGGGCATGATACAAGCCATGAAGTTTTCTGCAAATGAATGAATCACTGATGTCATCTTGACAAGTAGAAAAGAGAACATTAATCAGTAAAAATACCTTTAAATCAGGATCCTTAGTACAAGATATTAGTGATCACTTTTAAGACAAAACATTGTGATCACTTTTAAGACAACACATTGTGTTCCCAAGTTGTGTGTCTGTCTGCTTTGTGAAGACACAGGGACTGGGTTGTGTTCTTGTTTAGTGTCCTTGTGCTGCAGGGAGTAGTCACAGGGCAAATTCTGCCCTGAGGATTTTGATCAAATGCTGTGAGCATCTCTATCCAAAGCAGGCTTATCTGTAGCAACATGCTACTCCAGAATTGTACCTTATATTTGTTAGATTTCACATGCAGCCAATGGCTTCTACTCCCAGTGTGCTCACTTTACAAGCCAAAACCAGTCCTGATGCTCTTATTCATAACTGCTGGAGCAGGACCCGACAGGGAGCCAACCCTGACTGTGATATTTCCACTGCCTGACTGATTACCTGGCATGAAGTTTCCACATTTAGGCTGCAGTTAGCAACTGTGCATTGATTGTGTGGCTGATCCAGAAGTGGGGGAACTCAACCTTGCTCAGCACCTGTTTCTTCTGCTGGGAATGAAGGCTCTTTGCAGGCTGGGAGCGGAATGGTTCCAAGTAGCTTTTGTTTGGAAATAAAATGACTGCCATCCTTCTCAATGAGTAGAATTCAGTAGCAATTTTATTTAAAATAATAATAAATTAAAGTGTCCATTTGCTCATTAAATTTTTACAAAGCACCAGGCAATGTGCCAGTGGTATCATATGTAGTATATCTGATCATTATAACCAAGCTGGGAGCTT
This sequence comes from Lipotes vexillifer, assembly GCF_000442215.2. Lineage (NCBI taxonomy): Eukaryota > Metazoa > Chordata > Mammalia > Artiodactyla > Lipotidae > Lipotes > Lipotes vexillifer. The sequence goes on from NW_006774135.1 coordinate 3,444,175, forward strand.
TGAGTTCATCCATCCATCCACCCATCCATCCAACCAACCATCCATCCAACCATTGATCCACCCATCCATCCATCCACCCATCCATTGTTTATCAAATTCCATTCTATGGACCAGGAGTTGTACTAGCCACACAGCAAGATGAACAAGACAAACACTGCCTCTGCCCTCGGGGAGCTAACTCAATCCATCAGCAAATATCATTGGCTGTATGTTCAAAATATATCAAAAATATGATCACTTCTTGCCACCCCATTTCTACCACCCTGCTTGAGCATTCACAATCCTTAGAAAGACCTGAAAGGGCCTTACAGCCTTGTCCTACCTTGTCCTCTCTCACTTTGTTTCTTAAGTGTCTCCTCCCTCCTCAGTCTTCTCCAAGCACACTGGACTCCTCACTGAGTTACTTTCAGGATATGAGACGTGGGCTGCCCTACAGTTTTTGCATGGACTCCTTTTCCTCTCATCCTGGTCCATTCTTCCCCTAGAAAACAACTTGGCAGATATGAACACCGTCTTCACACCTATTTTGTCCCTTTTCAATACCTTAACAAGGGCAACCTAACTCCCATTTCCAGCACTCTTAACCCTCCTTACTAGCTTGACTTTGCCTTTTGTCCATTCTAGACAAGCATTTATTTAAAATATGTGTCTTTAGGCCTACTGGGATGTAAACTCTTGAAGACAGTGATATTTACCTCTTTTGTTCCTTGATGTGCCCCAGATGCTCATAAAAATGCCCAACATAGGGTAAAACTCATCAAGTTCTTACCGAATGGATGGATGAATGGATGGGATGGTTGGATGAATGGATGGATGAATGAATAGTCTAAGCAAGGAGAGTTAAGCTAGCACAGTGGTTTTCAACCAGGAGCCAATTTTGCCCTGGAGGTGATGAAGGACATCAAAATACTCCATCCCCCAAATATGCCACTTTGGTATAAAGATTACTCTAAGCTAAACACATTTGAGATTAAACAGGTGCAGGGTTCTCCTTGCCCCATCCCCTTACCTGACTAAAAGTAGCAACTTTGGGGAAATAAGACTGCCATAAATTCCTCTTAAGGGTAGATTTACTCCCAGAAGCAGTAAATAAAACTCATCAAAATCCCTTTCACAGGGAATTTTTCAGATCGTAGGTGATTGCTAAGTGGAGGGACGATGTTAGTTTGGTTCAGAGGCAACTTTTCCTATCACATCAATTTTGCACACCCATTGAGCAATAACAACTGCTAAATGCACACCTACCTGCTAATAACAGCCCCGATGGGAGAATGCTCTATGGTACATGATGTGTATTTACACTTGTCTCTCCCTTGGTCCAGCTTGGTCATGGGCCCTGCCTATTTGGAAGCTTTCATTGCAAGGTGCTCCCTAATGTGTCCCAAAGCAGCATGGGACCATGAACAGCCATCTCAGAGCCAGGACTTTCTACTGCACCCGCACCTTCTGAGCCACATCCTCAGAAACCTCGGCACCTCTCACCTCCATCTATCAGACTACCTTGATCCCTTTTGTTAAAGACTGTATTTGCTTCAGTACTTCTTTACTTAATAGGAGTTCACACATCATACCAACTGTGTAAGTGATTCTTAGGACTTGTTTTTTACTGATGCTCTGGTTATAAAATGGAATAGGTTTTGGATAGTTTTCCCTGTACACTAATGTTCCTATTAGCATGTTCTCTTTGACCCCACAAATTTTAGAACTTTAGTTCCCAGGAATAGAGATGTGGTGTTTTGGTAGTTTGAATTATTTATTCAAAGTGCTTGCTACCCCTCCCTAATGGAGCTGTTGCCCTTTCCTGTGAGATGAGACAAGTATATCCCTATTACTTCCAGGCTTGGTCATGTGACTTGTTTTGGCCAATGATGTGACAGGAGGTGACGTACCCATAAATCAGATCTGGGTGAAAACTTTAAGAGCTGTTTAAGAGGGGTTCTGCCATTCCTCCTTTTACTCTGTTCTAAGCCTGAGTAGTGGAGTCTGGATCAGGGAAGCTGCCTCTACATGAATGGAGAAAACATGGAAATGAGCTGAAGCCAGCCCACAAAAAGCCATGTAAGGTGAGTGGGAAGAATGTTTTGTATCCATAAGCCACTGAGATTTGGGGGTTGTTTGTTACCATGGCATAATTAATGAAAGCTGACAGATGCATACATTTAATCAGGAATACCGGTGATTACTCAGTCCTAGGGTAACTAACAACAGACCTCCCCTGCATGGAGCAAGCCTTTCACCACCTGGCAGGTGGCAGACTTAAGAATAGTGTTAAGGGCTGAATTGTGGGCCGCCAAATTCATGTCAAAAGCCTTAACTCCCCCAATGTGACTATATTTAAGAGGTAATTAAAGTTAAGTGACATCATAAGGGTGGGACCCTTATCCAATAGAACTGGTGTCCTTATAAGAAGAGGAAGAGATACTGAGGCTTTTCTCTTGCTGCACTCACAGAGGGAAGACCACGTGAGACACAGGCAGAGGGGGACACACAGAAACCAGGAAGGGAGCTTCACCAGGAACCGGCCCTGCAACACCTTCATCTTGGACTTCCAGCCTCCAGAACTGTGAGAGGATACATGTCTGTTATTTTGCTCCCCACATTCCCGCCCCTCAGTCTGTGGTGCTCTGTTATGGAGCCCAAGCTGACTAATCCAGACAGACAGATCTCCAGAAGATGAGGGAAGAAAAGGGATAATCTGGTCACTCTCAGGTCCTTCCCCCAAACTCACTAATCAGAGAAGTCCCTTCCCCCCTGGTGAATGTGGCCATGGCAGGGAGACTCCAGGGTGTCAGTCTAAAGAAGTCCCTCCATGAAAATACGAAGAGTGGGCAAAATGTGGGGCCATGCCCTCTTCTAACAAGGGGGATGGGATGGACTTTGCAGGAATCCTTGTGCTGATGAGTGCCAGTGAGAATATAGATCATAGATGGAATGAGAGTGAGGGGTGATGGGTTACAATGTGCACAAGCTGGACTGAGAAAAAGCAAAGGTCAGCCCCAGACAATAGAGAGATGGGTGTGATGAACACCATGAGAGGGACACAGGAAGAGGAACAGGCTCTTGGAGAAAGACAGCTCACTCTCAGACTCATGGCCCCAAATATCTGTGGTGCTGCCCAGTAGCAATGTTCTTAATTGGGTAGGTTTGGAGGTGGAGATGTTGTTGTTGTTTCACCAAGCTGACTGCTCTTCCTGCACCCTCTACTCTTGTATTGGTGGGGTTGCATCCATGTGGCTAAGTTCTGGCCAGAAGATATGGGTTGAACTAGCAGCAGCCTCTGCATTCTTCTGCTTGAGCTGCCATAAAAAAGCACCACAGACCAGGTGGCTTAAACAACAGAAGTCAATTGTCTCCCAGCCCTGGAGGCTGGAAGTCAAAGATCAAGGTGTGGGCATGGTTGGTTTCTCCCGATGCCTCTCTCCTTGGCTTGCCAATGGCTATCTTCTCCCTGTGTCTTCACATGATCATCCTTCTTTGTGTGTCTGTGTTCTGATCTTCTCTTCTTATGAGGACAGTACCTATTTTTTTTAAAATTAGGGTCTACCCATAAGACCTCATTTTAACTTAATGCCTGTTTTTTCTTTTTTACAGTAGATCCTTATTGGTTATCTATTTTAAATATAGCAGTGTGTACATGTCAATCCCAAACTCCCAATCTATCCCCCCCCCTGCACCCTTCCCCCAGTAACCATAAGTTCATTCTCTAAGTGAAGTAAGTCAGACAGAGAAAGACAAATATCATATGATATCCCTTATATGTAGAATCTAAAAAAAAAAAAAAAGATGCAAATGAAGTTATTTACAAAACAGAAGCACACTCATAAACTTAATCCCTCTTTAAAAGTCCTATTTCCAAATACAGTCACATTCTGAGATAGTGGGGTTAGGATTTCAACATATAAAAATTAGCCACTTGGGGGGATCTAATTTGGTATAAACAACCATTTTCTGGCTTAACTTTTAAAATATCTTGCTTGATCATCCAGCCCTGTCAAACACTGCTGTGGAGAATTTCAAGGCCAGTGTTATTGATGGCACGCCTGTAAGATGAAAAAGGATACGGGGCATGCACAGTTTTGTATATAGAAGTCTTTATGGGGTTAACTGACTGTGATTTTTTTTTTTTGTCTGTTTTTTCACCACAGGCTGCCTGATTTATGGACACATAAACATCTGTAACTCAGGAGCTGTCTGGGTAGAAAAATACAGATCTGTGTGTCCTCAATAATACAAATGGAAATTAATGCCATCTGAGTAGATGGAATTAGCCACCCAAGGACCACTGTCACAGAAGTGAGAAGAGAGTGGATGCTCCAGAGTAGCAGCTAGTGGAGAAGAGTGATAGTGGAGGGTAGGTACTTATGGTAGCAGCTGGAGAAAAGAAAATGTGCATCCAAGGGATTTTATTTAAGAGTAAACCTTCTCATCTCATGTTTAAATGTTGATGAGAAGCGGCTTGGTCGAAAACATATGGGTGGGACTAATTAGGGATTACAGTCCTTGAGAAAGTGGAAAGAGAGAAAATAAAAGCCAGAGAATGTGCAGAGGGATTCACTTTAATCCAGTAAATAGCCACTTCTTTCAATGAATTAAGAGCAGGAACAAAGAGAGAAGAGGGTGTGGGTGGGGGAACTGGACTTGTAGAGCTGGTGATAGAAGAGGGAGTTTCCATCGCTGACTTGTTCCACACATTCTCATCAGGCATCTACTCTGTGTCAGGCACTTGCACGATGATGAGGTGGGAGAGACGGGGCTGATGAGGGATAGGGGAGGCGGGTATTGCATGGGAGGTAACAAGTCCCGTTATGCCAAGATTTGCAGGTGTCTCCCTGGTGTTGGAGTATCTGCACTGGGTCTAGATGAGGAAGTGGAAACACTGACACACCAAACAAGTCACTGGGTCCCATGGAGAGGCAGGAGTGACTTTGGCTTCCTAACTGGGCTCCATGTCTCTAAAACTCAACTGTATTCCAGATACTCAGAGGCAGACAGAAGCCAAGAATGCAAGGCCACGCTGGACAGAATGGCTCCTTCTGCTTCTCCAGCTGTCACACATCCTGACTGAGTCCCACCTGCTGCTCCTGTCCCTCCCTCTCCATCCCCATTCCTACCATTCTGGTCCATCCACTCGGTCTCTTGCACTTTCAACACTGCACTGAGCAGAATGAAGAAGGGGCTCCTTTTCGGGAAATGAAGGAAGAAGTGATGTGATCCAGGTGGACAAATCAATTATTGGCACTGAAGCTGAGGGTTTATGTGTGTCCCATGAAGTGCCAAGATTGCCACCCCTGCTCTCCTTTCATTTTTCTCCCAAACCTTCCTGCTTGACATAGGTGGTTTCCGGGTAATTATGTGCCACAAATGCATCTAATGAACAGGTATCTACCTGGTTTTGTTCAACATGGCTGTTATGGACTGAATACTTGTGTCCCCCCAAAATTAATATGTTGAAGTCCTAACCCCCAATATAGTGGTATTTGGAGATGGGGCCTTTGGAATGTGTTGACAAAAAACTAATCAGTCAATCTAAGAAAGATATGGAAAATTTATTTGAGCAGAATTTGAGGATTACAACCCAAGAAGAGCATCTCAGAAAGCTCTGAGAACTGTTCCACCCATTAGAAGTCAAGGTACAGTAACGTAACTTTTTTTGAGACAGAAGGCTGTACGTTAAATCATGTATTATTGACAGTTTACACAATCCAGATCTAAGACTCACTGTGGCTCCTTACAATATCAGGAAGGAACGTTATCTTTTAAGACATTGTCTTGTTGGTGCTAGGATACCGTTTCTCTTTATGGTGAGCAGGTATTTCTGCCAATGGGGGAGGTCAGTCGATGCCTAATGCAGATACACAATGCACAGTAGAGGGGATAGAGGAGGCCAGAGGGCAGAGAAAACTTTTTTTATGTTTAAATTTTTCTTGTTTTGCCATAAAATATGAATTTTATTTCACAGAGATGATTAGGTTTAGATGAGATCATGAATGTGGTGTCCCCATGATGGGAATAGTGCCCTTATAAGAAAAGATACCAGAGACAGTGAGACATAGCTGAAAGGCAGCCATCTGCAAACCAGGAAGAGAAGCCTCACCAGAACCCAACCACGTCAGCACCCTGATTGTGGATGTCCAGCCTCCAGAACTATGAGGAATAAATATCTGTTGTTGCCATCCACTCTATGGTATTTTGTTATTTTGTTATGGAAGTTCGAGCTGACTACTACTATAGTTTATAATTTTTAAATAATAATAAACCTAAAGCAAGAGAACGCCAAGTGTTTGATTATGTCTTTATTATTTTTGTTATTATTGGTGGGATTTGGGTTAAGATGCTAGCAGTGTTATTTTTTTCATTCGTTCTATTTTTTCTGCACCTTGCAAATACCCTATCATAAGCATGCATTTTAAATACAAAAAAAAAGTTTTCAGGGCTTTCCTGGTGACGCAGTGGTTGGGAGTCTGCCTGCCGATGCAGGGGACACGGGTTCGTGCCCGGATCTGGGAAGATCCTGCATGCCGCAGAGCGGCTGGGCCCGTGAGCCATGGCCGCTGAGCCTGCGCGTCCAGAGCCTGTGCGTCCGGAGCCTGTGCTCCGCAAAGGGAGAGGCCACAGGAGGGAGAGGCCCGCGTACCACAAAAAAACAAACAAAAAAAAAACACAAAAGTTTTTCAGACATTGTTTAATAACTTAGAAAACATGGAAAGATTTACCTATACCTAGCATCTAGAGTGTTATTGCTTCTGAAATTGAGCACTAATTTTAGAGATAAATATTTTGGTAGTTAAGCTGAAAAGGAAGAATTTTATGTAATGCAGAATTTGTCTGATCAAGGAATGCATAAAATGCTGCTGGAGAGAAACTTGGAGCCACTTTCCAGAAGGAATCCACATAAATTCTGATGTAAGAGATACGCGTTAACATAATAAGTAATGTCTGACTATTGGTGTGGGGAAGAAATAAAAATATTTTTCAAATGGACATCACTTTTATTCCCTTCAATGAAAGTTGAGGAGGTAGTGTTATGTCAGGAAATTTTACACAAATTATAAATGTGTTATGGGATCCAAGTGAAATGTTTTCTAAAGGTCTAACATTATCCATGGACACGCTGTGAGAAACTAGAAGAATGAGCACTTAACACTGACAGTCTCTCTGAAAACATCAAAAGCCCCAGGTGAGTAATTTTTAGAGAGTGCTATATATATTGCAGGCAGAAAGTTCTGGAAATTGGCCAAATAGAAAGCAAGCTCCTTCCTCCAGACTCCACATGAATAAAGCTAGACAATCAGAGCACTCAAGTCTTCTCAATTTGTTCCCTGGAGTTTGTTGAAAGAACTCCAGGCCAGAAAGCCATGACTTTAGTTTCCTTCTTGTGGGAGACCCACAGGTACACTCATCAAGGATGCAGGTCCATGAGCCCCAGGTGGGGCTCTTGGGAACCTGTTTCCAGAACAGTACATTCTATGTTCTGTATTGATGGAGACTGCTTGGAAGGTGACCGTCCAGCGTGAAGGGGAGCCACATGGCTAGCCCAACCCAACTTGTGCCCAAATCATTGTGCTGAAAAACGGCATGCCTCCTGGGCTTGAATGAATGTAATTTTCTAGAAGGACTTGAATATTTGGGGATCACTGAAGGGAACGTTCATTTCCTCCCTGGACCAGAGGAAGGAACTTTGTGCAGAAGTGAAGCAGGAGCTTTGAGGCTCTTCAGAACTGGGTCCATTGTTTTAATTCTTCTCTAGTAGCTGCGTGGCTTTGGTCAAGTTTCTTCACTGTTCTTTCCTTTAATTTTCTCAAAAGTAAAATGGGAGGATGCAATGCTTAAATAAGAAAAAGATTAAAAGTTGCCAGCGCAGTGCCTTCACATAAGGACTCAATCGCTACATGTTTTTACTATTGCATGAGAAGGTCAAATTCCAATAGTGGAAACCTGGGGCACTCACGTTCACCAGTGCAAAATGGCCCCAGTAGAGGGTCACTTGGAAATGTCCAAAGAAGTAGAAGAGGCTGGAAACCACGTAGGTTCAAAAATGGTTTTTAGAAATCAACCATTATTTGGTTTACTAGTGAAGGTTTGGACTGTTAGAAGCATGGAGCTGTCCTTTGAGTCTGTCTGTGTTGGTTGGGCATTTGGGGTTAATCCATTAGGGTGATGATGGCATTGGAAGAGGCTCACAGATAAATTTCTGGAGCTGTGAGAAAATTTCCTTTCTTCTTGGACTCACAGCAAGCACCCTCCCCAGATCCCAGAGACACAACACCCACCCTCTCAAATCTGAAAGACACAGGACATTTGGAGACAGTTAACACTCCAGGCAAATCTAGGCTTCCTTTCCAATCCAAAATGATAAACCCTGGTTGGAAGGGCTGAAGCCAGAGGCTGAATGTTTATTTCTCATTTACTTCTGGCCAAGAGTGGGTGGCAAACTTGAAGAAAATGAGATGAGAAAGTGAATTCTCTTCTGACAAGACAGAGAATAAAGATGCACCCAGGAAAAGATTTATTTCTGCAAGTAAACATAACCCAGAGTATTATTCTTGTAGGTCATATTCATTTACCAGTGCTGAGAAAATCATTCCCTGTCATTGTCCTCACATCATAAGTCACTTTCAGAACTTCTTTATTAAGACCAGATAAGGATCAGGAAAAAATGAGCTGGAAAGAACACAAGATCCTTTGCCTCCAAGTCTGGGAAGTCATCATCTTCATACGAATGGCTTAAATCGCCCAGCTAATGAGATCATTCTTAATTTCCTACAACAATGGCAGTTTCCACCAGCTTTTTATCAAACCCGAGATAGGACTCATCACAAGATGGTAAATGATCTTTCGTCCATTATTTTTATCAGCACCACTGATTTATTTATTACTCATAAAGGCATCACTGTTTCTGTACTTTCTCTGGGAGGAGGAAGGATGAGGGTGGGGAAAAATTCCACCAGTGGATGTGATCTCAATCAAGATTTCCTACAGGGTATCTTTTCTTCATTTCAGCTGGTGCCTTCTTAAACTATATCAAAGCCAGCCTCCCCACTGACATCCACAGCCACAATGGCAAAACTCTGAGCCTCTCCTTCAAACATTCTTGATAAAAAAATATTTTTGACTACCTTTCTTGGTTTTTATTTTAAGTCATCTTATAAAAAATGATGATGATGATAGTAACAGTAGAGATAAGATGGCACCAAAAGAAATTAACTCTTCAACTTCCCAAGGTCTATACCATTTCTCCAGCTTTACCTCCTGTCTTGAATCAGCTTGGAGATGGGGTCTGCTGTTCACTAACCTATGGTTTCCTGAAATTCTAAATATCAAGGCAATAAAAGCTGGCCAAGGTGACATCTACTATTAGTTGCATTCAGACAGTAAACGTAAAATTCATGATTTTCACTCTGAATGTGTTCCTGCCTGTACAGCTGAGAGCCCTACAACCCCTGGATATTCTTTCAGGGGCTTCCCATTTAAGGATGGGGATAAAAGAACTATACTAGCTACACATTATTAGGATGAAAAAGTAAACATGTACATCTACATCCGGTTGTTTAAAAATGTGGCTTGACAGAGAGCTTCTCCCAATATTCCCTGACTACCCCTTCTCCCACATCATTATTTACATTCCATCTTTTCACTGTTTTGAGATGGTGTTCACGGTACTCCAGTATTGTCTGGAAAGCTGTCAGAGCACTTATTGACAAATGGTGTGTTCTTCTGCAAAACCCCGAATTTCATCCAATTAACCTTTATCCTGTTTGTTATATTAAAAACAAAGAGGTTCCCTTCACCTACATTAACCCAGCCCATTATTCCTTTTAAGACTGACCTGACCTCAACACTCAGGAAGGCTTCCTTGATTTATCCCCCATACCTTCATCTTTGACCACCATTTTATACACCCCCCCACCCCACCCCACATTTTATTTGTTAGCCCAGTAAGTCACAATTTGGTTACTCATCAGAATCCAGGCCCTTAGGAAGTCTAGGTATGAACGCACCTGGATCCAAGTCCAAGGATTTAGATTGATGTGGGCAGAGATGTGGTCCAGCCATCTGCATTTTTTAAATTTTCCATGAAATTCCACCATCAGGCAAAGACAAGATGCCCACAGCAGTGTGCATTGCACACTGGGATCGCCACCTCCAGGAATTCTGATTCACGTGGTCTGGGGTGGGGTCTGTGCAGGAGGACTTCTAACATCTTCCCAGATGATTCTGTCACAGAGATTGGTGGAAAGCCACCAACTTGGACTTTATCTGTTATGCAGTTGGGTGTTCACAAGCATATGATGTCATGAGTGGGCTTGCTTCTCTCTTCCTAGTAAGAGGAAAGCAAGGATTGGAAACTGTAAGGGAAGAGAAAACTTTTCCTCTCTACCCTTCTAGGCTCTCCAGCTGTAAATTAGATAAACAAAAGACACAGTAACAAAAGAAAAGCAAACAAGTTTAATAACACATGCATCACCCATATGCACAGAAGCACCCAAAGATGTATAAACCAAAATGTGGTTAGAACTTGGGTTTATATCAAACCTTAGCAATAAAACAGCAAATTTATAGAGAAGTGACAAAACAAAGGAAAAGGAATCAGAGTTTCTAAGGCAGCAAATTGTGGGAAAGTAAATAAGTGGGGGAATCAATGAAGTCAAGGGCCAGTGAATGAAGTTTGTTGTGTAGGTCCCTCTGGTGCTGTCTCATCAGGGCCAAGAATTGACTCCAGTGATTAACATCTGTCCTTCCTGGTAGAGAGAGAGGATGGAGGGCACCTTCACAAATGTAAGTCTTGCTTTTAGGCAAATTGAGAGAGGACAGAGAGCTTTTCTTGTATTTGCTTCTTCTCCATTGGCTCAAAATAATCCTTCCAAAGTGGCATATCTGGGGCTGGCATATTCTGCTACCCTTCAACACTTTCACTGGTTCATCCTTCTCTCCCCAAGATCCCAACACAGTGGAATGTCCATACCCACCTGATGTTCATCTAGCCTGGGCCAGATCTGTGTTTCAGGGGACTTCATACTTATTCAAATTGGGTAGGGGTCCTCTTTAAGAGAGAATCCCACATAATAGTGAGAGATGTAGATTTAAGGGCCATCAGGTGGCCTTGAAACACTCTAAGGTTCATGGTAAATACAGATCTGCTTCCCTCCAGGTGGGTTTGCTGATATTTCTAACAGCCTTTGGCTACCTCTGCAGACAGACCTTCTTATTTTGATACGTCTACTGTGTTAGGAACAAGGCCATTTTCTCCACATTTAGGGGCAGTTCTCAACCCTGGCATTACACAGGGAGATATTTCTTCTCAAGTCACAAGCAGAGGAATGCTCAAGAGAAAAGGTCATTTATTCCCCCAGAGGATGAACCCAGGTTGGGGAGAGGCATCAGCCTTAATATATGGAATGCATTTTGCCAAGACAGTGACTGTCATTAGAAATGGGCCTTTAGTGTCATTACCCCAGAGTCATCCTGGAGAAGTATGTGTCCTCCAAGTAGACAGAAAACGTTAGAGAGCCCTGAGCTGAATTGGTCAACCAAAAACACTGGAGTGCTTTATCCTTGGAAGGAAATGAAGCCATTTATTGGTGGACAGAAGTTCAGTGTAATAGTTAAAGCAATCTGATATTTCCATAAATTAATAAAATGTGCATGGTTGGCATAATTCAGTGTGTAAAAGCATTGATCTCTCTCCTCCCTGAAGTCCAGGAGAATTCCAGGCAGTGGGAAGAGATGGACCCTCAGGGCCAATGACATCAGACCTGTGTCAAGGGAAGGATGATGAGCTTACCCGGGTGGGAACCCACACACATGCACACACACGCAGACACATGCATACATACATGCACGCACACACATGCACATGCACACACATGCATTTTCAGGACTCAGCTCAGATCTGGGATAACTCTGGCCCTCTCTCAGGCCCCTCTCCCTTCTGAGCTGTGAGCTCCCAAGGGCAAGCACATTTGTGTGACTCCTTCAATTCCCAGCACTTAACAAAGAGCCTGGGACAGAATAAGCACTCCAGGGATGTCTATGCATGAGTGAATGAATGATCAGGTGTGTCTTATGTTGTAAGGACTTCTGTCTTGATCCCACAAATACTCAGGTTTCTGGACTGTCCAAGTATGAGGTTATCATCTGTTTAACTATTTCCTTTCCCAGCCGACTCCTCACAGGGACATAGGCCTATGTTTACAGGGAGGCCTGGTGGGTCCAGGTCCCTCAGGCAATAACTGTGGGTCTTTGGGTGACACCTTACATCCTTCCAAGGTCTATTTCCTTATCTATAAAATGAGGACAATAATGGTACCCACTTTATAAGGATTAAATGAAATAATTTCTTTAAAATACTTGGTGCAATGCCTTCCCCATATAAGCATTCCATAAAGGCCAGCTGTCCCTGTTTATGCCAATTGTCAGCTCTTATAAAAAAGAGATGAGATCAAATTACCCCATTTATTTAAAATATTTTGCTTTTTCTTCATCCCTGTCCTGAACGTTCACAGGCAACATTTTTGCAGTGAATATAGTTTTGGCTTGGGTAGTAAGAGCATCATTTTACCCTCAACTCCCCTGGAAGAAGTCCAGAGCAACAAGTAAACTTAGGACTCCCCAAGGAGAGGCAGGGATAATGATCAAAGGGAAAACCCTACATCCAAGATCAGCCAGAGTAAAATAGATTATAGTGATGTCTTAAACTTGCCCATAAGCAAATGATCCCCTGATTCTGCCCCATGGTTTAGTTAAGGTAAGATGGTGAGCACAGCCCAGTACAAACAAACCATTTTAATGAGCGATCACAACAAAATTAATGATGCTGACAAGTAGCAAAGTATCTTTGTTTTTCTTGGGTGTAGGCACAATTGGATGTTGAATTAGGTCAAGGGCCTGACTTGGCAGGGGCAGGAAGTGCCAGGCCCGCTCTGGACGCCAGCCAGCCTCGCTTCTAGAAGGTGTCCTAAAGCCACTGTGAGGTTGTCAGCTGGTTCCCAGGCCCTCTGCTTTCAAGTAGGTTGTTAGAGCCTATTCATGGGATGGATTTGCCCAGGATGAGGAGTTTTTCTTGTGTTCCATACCCCCAGACCTTCTCTGCTGCTAAGAACACAGGAGAGGAATTCAAGCATTCTATGGATGCTGAAGCAGGTGACTTGTAAAGGACCTATGACCTACAAAAGTATGCCTTCCATCACATGGAGAAACCCATTCTTATTGTAGTGAGAAGAATTCTTCCAGATGACTTTGTGCTGAATAGGATGGGACAAATAACCCTCCAGACTTTTGGCTTAATGGACAGAATGTGACTCCTGTTACCAGATTGTGCAGGGAATGTTAGAAGATCCAAGCTTTCTCCTTTATCCTCTGATCTTCTCCCTAAACCAGCAGTTTTATGGATTAGGGTTAGGGTTAAGGTTAGCATTTTGACTCCCAAACAGCGGGAGGATGTTTTGGAAACAGTAGGTGGGGGAGCATCCAGAATATCTGAGAGCACAGTGCATATCAGGAGGGAATTCTCTCCTTTTCCCTCAACCTTCTTGATGACACCAAGAAGATTGGTAAGTCTGGTGCTGGTCTGGCTTCACAACCTTTACATCCCATATGAGCAGAGAGAGTTGGCCTGATGCCTGGTGCCTTCAGTGGGAAGTCAGAACTGAAAACACAATACCTTTTCTCTTTTCATTTTGTATTAGCTTTTAGAGTTCATTTTGCCTAATTCCATTTAAGCTTGAAATATCATCTATTTTTCAAAGGAGTTCATTTAGTTAGAGAATGTGACTTGATCTGAATACAACATAAGTTACCTAACAGCACAAGTAGATTGGGAGTCGCGGTCCTGCACTGGGTTTGGCCCCTAGCTCAGCATGGCCTTCGGTGGCTATGGACAGGCACAGTGCAAGCAGGACCAGCAGAGCCCCAGACCACCACCCCCCCCCCC
>NW_006774135.1:3458270-3480559 GCF_000442215.2 Lipotes vexillifer
GTGGCCTTCGGTGGCTATGGACAGGCACAGTGCAAGCAGGACCAGCAGAGCCCCAGACCCCCACCCCCCCCCCCATCTCCTGCACATCAGCCTCTGCTTAAAACTCCCAGGAAGAAAGGACATCTGTGCTGACACTGAGTTTGGACAGCTGTCCTGAGTGTTGTAGGACGGGATGAGTTAACAAGCCTGGGTTCACACAGGATGCTGTTCTCTGGACACCAGGGTGCCCAGCTGCCAAAGGAGCTTGGATCTGAGGAGCTTCTCTGGAAGAAGAGAGGCTCAGCCTTCATGATGCCGGGAAAGCTCAGTGGATGTGTCCTGGGAGCTAGGTGGCACAGAGCCCCAGGGGGAACCATGAGAGGACGTGGCTCTGGAGTCAGAGTGCACTGCGCTCACCCTGACTCTGATGCTCAAGGTCAACCACTATGTAATCTTGGACTTGGGGACAGTCAACCCTTCAGAATGACTTTCACCACCTGCAAAATGGAATGAAAACCATCCAACATGCAATGTCACGTAAGAAAAGCAATTAATCCTGATGAACACCAGCACCACTGGGGAGTCCAGTAACAGGAGTGGTTATTTCTATGGTCAGACTACAGAAGACATCCATCTCCTTGGCTACTCTTTCTCGATGGGCGTCAGTGTCAACGGCATCCATCGCTGGGCACAATTTACAACAGGGGGACAAGACCGTTGCTCCCTGGCAGACCTGTGTCTTTCAATAGAAGCCCAACCAAAGATGTGGTGGCTCATCGGAATCTCATCCTTGTATTCAGTTGTAAGTCCCTGTCACACCATTTTCTCTCAATGTGTGTGTTAAGTGGAATCCGTGTTCATTAAGTGTGTTGTCATCACCTGCCACCTGAAGCTGCTTCAGTCATTAGCAGCTTCTCTACGTTTCTATAAATATTTAAACCACTGATACCTGGTAATCACCTTGCTGTAAAATTAGGGAAGATCAGAGGACGTCGATTTACTCTGGTCATAAAGCAGAAACTAACACAACACTGTAAAGCAATTATACTCCAATAAAGAATGTTAAAAAAAAAAGCCAGCTTGATCTTTAGTGCTCAGGTGCTTCTTGCTACCCAATGAAATGTGAGTAAACAGATTTGAATGTATATAGTAGTTTTTCTTTTGTTATGTCTTAAGCCAATAAATCATTTGAATGCTTGCAGCTCTCACACGGTTTGTCCCGTGTCTTCATGGCAGCGCTACTCCTGGCCAAACTTGGAGACAATTCTGAGTTGACTCCTTGGCTATGTCTGCTACTCATTTCAACTCTCGGACTCCCTTGTGATGACTCCGGGGAAGAGGAAACTCCTCAGTGGCCCATGCTGACCATGCCTCATATCCTTAGATTTGCATACTGAGTATTCTGGAAGATAACAGCCTTCTTAGAAATGATAGTGACCTCTTGCCAGATGGACAGAGTATGTTTCTGGCTAAGCAAAAATACAGAGGGTTTTTAAAAAAAATAAATTTATTTATTTATTTTGGCTGCGCTGGGTCTTTGTTGCTGCGCACGGGCTTTCTCTACTTGTGGCGAGCAGGGGCTACTCTTCATTGCGGTGCATGGGCTTCTCATTGCGATGGCCTCTCTTGTTGTGGAGCACAGGCTCTAGGCACATGGGCTTCAGTAGTTGTGGCACACAGGCTCCACAGCGCAGGCTCAGTAGTTGTGGCGTACGGGCTTAGTTGCTCCGTGGCATGTGGGATCTTCCCAGACAAGGACTTGAACCCATGTACCCTGCATTGGCAGGTGGATTCTCAACCACTGCGCCATGAGGAAAGTCCAAGAGTGCTTTTTTTATTTTTTAACAAAAATCCAGCCAAGACCCCTGTGTTGGGTGTGGTAAATCACTGTCATCTGGACTAACATCTCCCCATGACAAACATCACCAACTGATCCCTCCACTTGTTCTGGGATCAAGGATTAGCCTCACGATCTTTCCCAGCACTACAACCCAGGCAGTCACTGCTAGGTAACGGGATGCATGATGAAATCTGTTTGTGATCCTGGACCTTAACTATGTTTCTTTAATTAAAATGGGATATCTTTTTCCTGTAAAGAAATCCTTCTACATCTGATCGGGGAATTCTCATACATTTGCAATCAGTATTTACATTAACTCATCAAAAGCTCTGCTGCCTTTTACAATCCCCTTAGTGAGTCTGGCTGGTATTCGGAACAACATCCCTCTGAGCCTGTGTGCCCATGACCAAGCTTCCACGTGGAGGTGGGGACTCGATCCAAGCCACAGGGATTTAGAGACAAGCTGGGTGAGAACCACACCTTCTATATCTGCACCTGCTGCTCCATCAGCCTCCGGTCCTTCACACACCCAAACACACATACCATCCTCACTGGTCTGCAATGAGTCTGTCCGGCTCAGAGAAGACGTTTGGCAGGAGGTGTTTATGATGTCTGGGATCACCTGTGCCTTTCCTCTCCCTGAATCCTTACACCCAATACAGCACCTTGCATGTGGCAGACTGGCTGTGAGTCATGAGTGTTTATTGCCTCTGCCCCTACGGAAAGAGTCTGTTTTTAATCTCATTTCCCCAAAGTAGGATTTACACCAATAGCGTTGATCCTTCTGTTCCGAAGCAGAAACCATGGAGATCGTGTGGGGTGGGTCACTCTCCCTGCCCTCCTGGCTTCTGCCCTCTGATTCTGGCAGTAACAGAGATGTTCTCTCTGGTCTGCACCTGTGCTCTGGACATACTGCCAGGCTCTGAGAGGACCACTTAAGTGGCTGCAGTCCATTCATGGGGGGTGAGGGGTGATGATGCTATGGGCGTGGCAGAACATTCCAAGATACAACCAGCTTTTTCAGAAAGATTCTTACACAAAATGCTTCATTGTGTGCTTGCCTTAGGTTGGGCACAAAAACACAGATTGAGTGGCTTAAACCACAGAAGTGTATTTCTCACAGTTCTGGAGGTTGTAAGTCCAGATCAAGGTGCCGGCAGGCAGACGTGTAGGGTGGGTCACTCTCCCTGCCCTCCTGGCTTCTGCCCTCTGATTCTGGCAGTAACAGAGATGTTCTCTCTGGTCTGCACCTGTGCTCTGGACATACTGCCAGGCTCTGAGAGGACCACTTAAGTGGCTGCAGTCCATTCATGGGGGGTGAGGGGTGATGATGCTATGGGCGTGGCAGAACATTCCAAGATACAACCAGCTTTTTCAGAAAGATTCTTACACAAAATGCTTCATTGTGTGCTTGCCTTAGGTTGGGCACAAAAACACAGATTGAGTGGCTTAAACCACAGAAGTGTATTTCTCACAGTTCTGGAGGTTGTAAGTCCAGATCAAGGTGCCGGCAGGCAGATTTGGTTCCTGGTGAGAGCTTTCTTCCTGGCTTATAGATGCTGTGTGCCCATAAGGTGAAGAGAGAGCCAGTTCTAGCCTCTTCCTCTTGTAAGGACACTAATCCCATCACGGGAGCCTCATTCTCATGATCTGGTCTGAACCTAGTCACCTCCTAAGGACCCCACCTCCAAAGACCATTATGCTAGGAGTTAGGCCTTCAGCATACGGATTTGGGGAGGACACAAACATTCAGCCCATTACTGGTCCCTCAACATCCTCCAGGAATTACTGGCTTCATAGGGCAGAGGTAAGAGAGTGCTTTGGTTAAATCAGTCCTTCTGAATTGGGGCAGCACATCAGAAATTCTGATTTAATTGATGGAGTGTGGTCCAGGCATGGCCCAGGAGTTAGGAGTTCTAAAAAGCACCCTGGGTGCTTCCAAAGTGCATTTCTAGACTCAGGAGGGACGCACCTGTCACACACCCGCCCCATCATCCCCGCTCCTCCAGGGATGACTTCTCGGTGTGGTAGCCATAAGCTGCCTGACATTTCTGAGTAAGGCCTCTGCACAAGGTATGGTGCCAAGTACTTCCACAGGGTGACAGCGTCCATCCTACAATGACACTGCAAGGGAGGTGTCAACATTCCCACTTCTCAAGAGGAGGCGTGTAGGCCTGGGGTGCTCACTCTGACCCCAGGCCTCACTTCACTGCTGAGCTTGTGTCTTTAACCCGAACCTCACTCTGCTTCTTCCAGGACTTTTATACAAGTGCAGAATCATGAACACTTCCCCGCATGCGAAAAGAAGAGGACCAAAAAAGAGATTCCCTGAGAGACCCCAGAAATATGGGGAGCTGGGTAGTGCTCTGCCATTTGGACAGTGGCACACATTCTGGTGAATTTCTACACAGCCTCTAAGGAGCAGAGGCAGGCGAGGGAGGGGCGTTGTTGAGTGGCCCACGTGACACCGGGTCCAGCTCCCCTCCTGGGCCTGCACTGCTGGTGGGGGCAGTGGGGATGGTTCTGCCTTTCACATCCCAGGGACTCAGAATGTGTGACCTTCAGAGCCTGTAGACCTGCCAGCTCAGGCAGTGGATGTCTGCACCTGCCGGGCTGAGAAGAACTTGGTGAAAAGCCTCTCCTGGCAGCTGGCCGCACCTGCAGAGCGGCACCTGCCGCTCTGGGTACCACGTTCTCAGTGAAGCAGGAGCCCGCATTCCAGCGAACCCATGGCCAAGCAGGGAGGCAGGGAGTTTCCAGCTCATTTCCCTGAATTATCCCAGGTCTGTAGATAAACAAAAAAAAAACCAATAATAGCTCTTGTGGTGTTTTAATTGGCATTGGCTGTGTTTTAATTAGTAAAAGGAAGAGGGGAAGGGAGGTCTGAGAGGACTCTTCTCTAACTGCCACCTTCTCCCAACTGTTTACACGCCTCCCTGGGAAGAGGCGGCAGCTTTTTATTAAACATAATTCTCTCACAATCAGTGTCTCTTCTCAAATCTAAGTCAAGGCACCAGGTTAACCTCTTGTGTCTAGAAAATAGCATTTGTTTGTTAAATGAACGCCCAGGCTCTGTTGCTTAGCACAGTCCAAGAGTCCTGGGAAAGGCAATTTTCGGATTTAAAAGCAGGTTCTCTCTTAGAGGGAGAGGCAGGCAGAGGGTGTGTGTTGCACGGGGACAGCTTCCCAGACAGGACAGAGTGGCTCGAATCCCAAACCCACCTCCAAGAAGCTGTGGGATCTGAGACAAATTGTCCTCCCTCTTATGGATTTCTTAACTGAGGCCTTTAGATAGATTTATGGGGGCAGTGCGGGGTTGGGGGGGCGGACTCATCTTTGGAATCCGGGGAGAC
The DNA here is from genome assembly GCF_000442215.2 of Lipotes vexillifer. NCBI lineage: Eukaryota > Metazoa > Chordata > Mammalia > Artiodactyla > Lipotidae > Lipotes > Lipotes vexillifer. Next base: position 3,463,443 of record NW_006774135.1, read on the forward strand.
AGGATGTTATGTTTAACAGTCACAGGGGTTAAAGAAATGGTAAAACCCTGGATGCTCCCAACTCTATGATTTTATTTCAGGGGGAAAACTCATTAAGATTAAAAACCAAACAGGCGCATAACATATAATAACATTGGAATCACTGGCAGAACTTTCAAGCTAGGTCTATTTATCTCGGTGTTTATCAAGCTCCTACTCCAGGGCAGCCGGAGGCCCAGAATCCCAGCGCACAGATGAACAGGCAGGAGTTTGACAAAGCAGACCCGCCCCTGGCTGTTTCTTCCATTGGAGATGCTGTCCCTCCAACCTGGTGTGGACAGACCTCCAGTCCAGCTACTACCCCCCCTACCCCCCATCCTCGTCAGCTTCCTCACAGTGTACGTTCTTTTTTATTTCTATTTATCCAAACATAAATCAGGCCACCTTACTCCCGGCCTTGCACTGCCCTGAGAACCCCCCGCATGCTCTTCACCTGGGCCTCCTGGGCAGCCCCTGTCCCCCGTCACGTCACAAAGGACCCCCAGTTCAATTGGCGGGAGTGGGACCCCAGTATTATCCCGCCCCCCCATGATTCCAAAGTGCAGGCAGGGTGGCTACTGCTGTCAAGGGGGAAGGAGGTCAGCTGAGTTTGGATGGGGCTGGGGCTGCCCGAGTGTGTGGCTTCCCTGTTGGGTTAACTGTGGGCAACATACAAAACAGTAGAGCGAGGAAGGACAGCCAGACAGAGAAAAGCAGGTGCAAAGTGCAGAGGCAGGAGGGAGGTCCTGAGTTTGAGCAGAGGGCGGATCTCATCCACGGGAGTGGGCACAGCCCAGGAGGGCTGAGGAGCCCTGGCCACCTGTGCCAGCCACACCGAGGGTTTGAGCTGCCAATGCCACTGCTGACCCTAAAGACACTGAGCAGCCATCCTGAGGAAGAAGTGGCACTTCTGTCACACACTCCACTTTTTCCATCACAAATACTCCAAATAAGCCCCATCAAGTTATGAGAATGCCGTGTGTGTTGTGAGTGTGTGTGCTGTGTGCTGTGTGTTGTGTGAGTGCGTGTGTGAGTGCGTGTGCGAGTGTGTATGTTGTGTGAGTGTGTGTGTTGTCTGTGTTGTGTGTGTGGTGTGTGTGTGTTGTGTGAGTGTATGTGTTGTGTGGGGGGGTGTGTGAGTGTGTGTTGTGTGAGTGTGTGTGAGTGTGTGCTGTCTGAGTGTGTGTTGTGTAAGTGTGTGTCTGTTGTATAAATGTGTGAGTGTGTGTGAGTGTGTGTGCTGTGTGTGATGTGTAAGTGTGTGTGAGTTGTGTGAGTTGTGGTGTGTTGTGTGGTGTGTGTGTTGTGTGAGTGTGTGATTGTGTGTGAGTCTGTGCTGTGTGTGTGTTGTATGAGTGTGTGTGAGGGTATGTGTGAGTGTGTGTTGTGTGAGTGTGTGCGTTGTGTGTGTGTGTGTATGTTTATGTGTTGTGTGTGTGTGCGAGTGTGTATGGTGTGTGTGTGTGCTGTGTGAGTGTGTTGTGTGAGTGTGTGTATGTGTGAGTGTGTTGTGTGTGTATGTTGTGAGAGTGCTTGTGTTTGTTGTGTGAGTGTGTGTGTGCTGTCTGAGTGTGTGCTGTCTGAGTGTGTGTCTGTTGTGTGTGTGAGTGTGTGGTGTGTGTGTGCTGTGTGAGTGTGTGTAATGTGTGTGTTGTGTGAGTGTGTTTGAGTGTGTGTGGTGTGTGAGTGTGGTGTGTGAGTTGTGTGTGGGGTGTGTGTGTGTGTGAGTGTTGTGTGAGTGTGGGTGTTGTGTTAGTGTGGGTGTGGATGTGGTTGTGTGAGTGTGTGTGTGAGTGTGTGGTGTGTGCACGTAAGTGGGGAGAGGGAGTGGCAGGGAGGAGATGGGAGCGAGAGGGACGTGCGCAGGTGTGAGGAGACCTACGACAGAAAAGTGTCACCGCCGGTGCTTTGCTCCCACACCCACATCCTTATCCCCGAGGCAGCACATCCTAAGTCTGGCTTGGTTTTTCTTTCGACAATGCTCTAGTTTGTCAAAGTCCCTTAAGTGTGGCCAGTCCTGAGCAGGGCAGTGGTGGCCAAGAGCTGCTGCTTTGTTTGGGAGACAGTTTGGCATCTTCCCCCTGGGTGCCAGTAAACTGGGTTTCCAGATTGTCACCATGTGCATCACCATTTAGGAGCTGAGGCAGGAGTTGATCAACGACACTCAAACAGTTCCTGTTTTTTGTTTTTCTTTTTCATTCATTCAATCTAGCAAAGACTGTTACCTCCCTCCTTCCTCCCTTCTTCCTCCTTCCCTCCCTCCCTCCTGCAGACAGTAGGCATGGGGCATTCTTGCAGGCTGGGAGGATGGAGCAAGGAGCAGGGAGGGGAGCCCTCCTGCCCATGGGGTGCGGGGTCCAGAGGAGGGCACTTTGGATCTCGACTGTCCCACTGAATTGATCCGCCCGCCCCCTTCCCCACCCAGGCCCCTGTCATCAGGAAATGTGGTGGAAGAGGCTCCACCGCCTCCCTGAAAGCCATCAGTACAAAGTTTCCCAGGACTGGAACACTGACAAAGTCCTCAAACAAAGCAGGAGGGCCGTCCTGCTGGGTGGAACCATTCTGCACCTCATCCTGCCCTCTCTTTGCCCTCAAATCCCCTGGCACATCTGCTGTACTCTGCAGAATCCTGGACCCTTATCTTACCCTCTTCTTCCTTCTCCCACCAGACAAAGAATAAATAACAGAGCCTTCTTAGGAAACCCATTTCCACCTGTGACAAGAACACTGGGGTGGCTGGGACACACTGCCCACCACCCTCCCATCAGCTGAGTGACCAGGGACCAGCCCCACATGCCCACTCCTCAGTGGCTCATCTGGAGAGTCAGAGAAGTTGGCTCCCTGAAAGGCTTATGCATGTGCACGTTTCCTGGAAAACCCTTCTCCTGGATGACTTCTGGTTGCCAGCAGCTGATCCGATGACCTCATTAAGTACTGCACTTGCCTTATAGCCTGTATCCATCTGCATTTTCCTTCCTGCTTCTCTTACTAGACCATCAGCTCTAAGAACGCAAGGTCCACATTTGTATCCCAATCACCCCAAACAGCGTCCAGCGCTACATGAACGCAGAGTAAATACTGGTGAAGGGGTCAAGAAATTCATGGCTTCATTAACGGATGCAGCTTATAGATGGTTTGTGTGTTCATTTCTGTAAAACGTTAGAAAATATGATTCTGAGTCAGGAACGCGAGACAAATGTCAGACCTGGCTCCTGCACATGGCAGCTCTGCCAACCTCAGAGCCCACAAGTGTGAGAGCAACGTGCATCAGGCTGGGATGAGGCAGCCAGACAAACACAAACCAAGATGGGTCGTGGAACACCAGCTGAGAAATAACAAAGTATGTTCCGTGCAGAGTTAGGATTAAGTGCGTGTGAAACTTACATCTTGCCAAACCGCCTTCAACGAAAGTGTGCAACACAGCCCAGGAACCAGGAACGTTTCTGACTTTTGGAGTGACAAGAAGACCATGAGTGATGCTATCACAAGGATTTCCAATCAGCAAGCAAGAAATGGTACTTTTCTGACACCTCGTGCACACAAGAAGAGTTCCAAGATAATGCTTGCTGTCCTCTGAGTGCCTTTCTGATGGGCCAAAAAAAAAAGTTTGATTTTCTTCTAATAGATATGTCATTTTACTTCAAGTATCCAGTCCTATTGACCAAAGGAACCTCAATTTCAGAGCTATTAAAATCTAATTTTCCACACGGTGTCCCCAAGAGATTGACTAACTTTCAAAGAATATTATTTTCTTTTCAAAAATGTTGCATATCTCTCTCTATATATATATTTTTCTTTAAAACAGGTCCTGAAACATTGCTGTCAGCTTCTCCATTGTTACTCTCCCCAGTGTCTTTCGTGCAAAAGAACATAAAGGCTCCTCTGACAAAGTAAGATTTGGTGACCATGGAGGGAAGGCTGTATTTTTGTGATATATTATATTTATGTGGCTTACCGATATATTATAAAGGACCTACTGTCATGTTTTGCCATCAGGAAAGCAGGACAGAGGCTCAAGGTTATTCATCTTGGAAAATAACAGATGTGTCAAAAACTAAGCAGAACAATGCTTCTGAGGAGAGAGTGTCTTCTTGCAAATTTCAGGGACTCTTCCAACTCTACAGGTTAGCTTTTTTTTTTTCCAGGTGTTAAACTAAACACTCTATTTGAAATTCTGAGATTAGAGCACCTAATGAGAGGCCACGCAGGCAGGTGTCCACAGACCCCTATGCGGAGAGCTCAGTCAATTGATGAGGGTCACCGGGCTTCCCTCACGTGGGGCCACCTGGCTGCCCTCACACGGAGCCAGTTAAACTTTTTCCTTTACACCTGATGGCAACGTGGAATCCTGGAACCGATAAGGGACATTCGCGGACAAAATTGGACAACTTAAATAAGGTCTGGAGCTGAGCTGCTAGCATCGTCTCAAGGTTAACTTCCTAGTTTGGATAATTGTACTCTGGCAGCTGGGTGAAGAGTTTAAGCGGATGATCTGTACTGTTGTTGCAATTTTCCTGTAAGTCAAAAATGGTTTCAAGATAAACATTTAAAAGGAAGGTGTACTGTGTATATCCAGAAAGGTTGGAAAGCAAGAGAGTAAAGTACCATCAAAATTAGCAGAGGAGGGCTTCCCTGGTGGTGCAGTGGTTGGGAGTCCGCCTGCCGATGCAGGGGACACGGGTTTGTGCCCCGGTCCAGGAGAATCCCACATGCCGCGGAGCGGCTGGACCCGTGAGCCATGCGCTGAGCCTGCGCGTCCAGAGCCTGTGCTCCGCAACGGGAGAGGCCACAACAGTGAGAGGCCCGCGTAACGCAAAAAAAAAAAAAAAAATTAGCACAGGATATATGCACCACATCTTCTATATCCATTCCTCTGCCGATGAATATTTAGGTTGTTTCCACGTCTTGGGTATTGTAAATACTACTTTAATGAACACTGAGGTGCATGTAATTATGCTTTTTTCCTGGATATATGCCCAGGAGTGGGATTGCTGGATCATGTGGTAGTTCTATATTTATTTTTTTAAGAACAAAATTATGCCATTTACAGCAACAGGGATGGATCTAGAGATTATCATACTAAGTGAAGTAAGTCAGACAGAGAAAGATGAATATATGATATCACTTATATGCATAGTCTAATAAAAAATGATACAAATGAACTTATTTACACAACAGAAACAGACTCACAGACCTAGAAATCAAACTTATTGTTACCAAAAGGGAAATGTGGGTGGGAGAGAGATAAATTAGATTGAGATTGACATATACACACTACTATATATAAAATAGATAACCAACAAGAACCTACTGTATAGCACAGGGAACTCTACTCAATATTCTGTAATAACCTATATGGGAAAAAAAATCTGAGGAAGAATGGATATATCACTTTGCTGTACACCTGAAGCTAACACAACATTGTAAATCAACTATATTCAATAAAAGTTTTTTTAAAATAACACAGGATACAAGAGCCAGGGAGTGCCTCCTTCAAAGGCTCCTTTGGTAGGATGTCCTCAAGTCAGTGGGGGCAATGCTAGAGTGATGCCACCAGAGCAACATCACCTGAATGTGTGGCTTCTGTCTATGACCAGCTGTGGCTCTCGTGTGCACCCTGACTCCAGGGAAAATTCTGCACCTGCTCTGGAAGAGTCATGAAAGAAGACACGTTGTCCATCAGTGGGGGGAGGGGTGTCACAGAAGCATGTGGAAGCACTGATTGCAAGGTGGCTGCCCAGGTGTAGGTACCCAGTAAGTCCTCACTAGGTTGAAACCTGCAGGTGAAGTCATGGCCAATGAACTCACTAGTCACGTGACTTCCAGAAGCCTAATTCCCAAGGATAAATCTCCAATCAAAGGAGGGTGTGTGGAGTGGTCTAAAGCACTGATATCATAAGAGAGGGCAGTTTTACAGAATCACAAAAATGATACGAAGGGAAAGAACAGATTCAGAATCCATGTCTGGGTTTCAGAGGGGAGGTGAAGTTAGCAGCAAAAATTTGAGATAAAGGCCATCATTTTCAAATGGCACGTTTCACAGAGGCCCAGGTGGCTTTGAAATGGGACAGTGCCTCCAACGGGGCCCAAGTGGCCCTGGGATGACCGTCAACCTCTCCCATCTCCCAAGAGATGAGTTTTTCTTCTGCTCCTTCGATTTATGTAAAATTAAATAAGCCTGAGCTCCCTTTGAGCTCTGCATGCCAGTGCTTTGAGGAGTCCTTAAACCAGCCCTTGGCTTAGGAGAGCCTCCACAAAGGGACCAGGGAGGGGCCACAGCTCAGGGGGAGGCAGACGTGGAAGGGGCCATTCTCACTCTTCTCTGCCCAGTGCTCGCCATGCAGCTGGGCAAGTGACCCTCCCCCCACTCGATGTGTGTCTCCTCAGAGCCACTGTGGATCACAGCTCTGCTGCGCTGGGTGACGTGAGGAAGCACCTACACACACCTGGGGTGACGTGTGGGAGGCTCTGTAAATGTTGCGGGTTGTTATTACTATTTGTGATCCTGGTACCACCAACAGGGACACAGGGTTTGCAACACAGCCAGCTCTAAGTTGGGACCCCCAAACAGCAGGAAAACCAAAGCCAACACTACTCAGCTGTTTTGCTTTTCTGCCCCAAGAGAGCGCACAGAGCGGGTGAGGATTCTGAAGGACAAAGGCACCAAGAGGAACCCAAGAGGCTGGGTTTGGGAAGAGGACACTGCAAGAAGGGGCGAAATTATTCCAGCCAATAAGCCAGAGATGCAAGCGGGTTCCACTCAGGGAGGCCACCTGTCCAGACCCAACAGCTCACCCCTCTTCTGCCCACTAAAATCCCTCTCTGAGCACCCTCAACATTTATTCTATAAACGTGGAAGACAGCGGTATTGCTTGCGATGCATAAACCTCCTTCTCAGAATGATTTCAGGAGGGGCTTCCTTGGTGGAGCAGTGGTTGAGAGTCCGCCTGCTGATGCAGGGGACACGGGTTCGTGCCCCGGTCCAGGAGGATCCCATATGCCACGGAGTGTCTGGGCCCGTGAGCCATGGCCGCTGAGCCTGCGCGTCTGGAGCCTGTGCTCCACGACGGGAGAGGCCACAACTGTGAGAGGCCCACATACAGAAAAAAAAAAAAAAAAAAAAAAAATCAGGTCAGGAGGCTTAATGCAACATAAAAATAAGACACCTTGGAACAAAGATGTGGAAAAGTCCTTTGAAATTGCTTATGAATGCTTCTGAAAAGTCATTTCAGCAAGTACTAAATGCATATGCACCCTTCAAGCATTGCCTTTATTTCCAGTGTGCAAGCATATGCTTCTTCAAATCACCTTAGTGGGAATGTACTGTGTGTCTGGGTGTTTTCCTCAAGTTACCCATTGAGTCCCCACAAGAAGGCCAAGAGACAGGTATAATCATTGGTCTCATTCCACATATGCGAGCGTGGAAGCTCAGTGGGGTTCAGTCACCTGCTCGAGGTCATGGGGCTCTGCAGTGGCAGAAGCGAGTCCAAGACCAAGCCCCCATGTTCTGTGCTGCCCTGTGAGTCAAGACAACAGAAAGCCTCGCTCTTCCAGGGATAGGCATCCTTGGCATCTACCTCCTTGCACAGAGAAGACACTCAATAAACTCAATAAACACTCTCGGACTCAGGGAAGCCAGCTGGACTCTGAACCATCAAGCTCTTATTGTTACGATACCCTTATCAATGTCCCAGTTGAGTTTTGCACTGTTTGGGCCTCGTGTGGGGACTAAGGAGGGAGGGGAGAGCCTGGCGCTGGGCTGTCTCTTCTCACTCTGAATATTTAGCAATGTTCATCACGCCCAGCCCATGTCTCTAACAAAGTTGAAAATTTAAATTCTCATTAAGTAGAAGAGTCTGTTCCATACTTATTTCATCTGGATAAGAAGAGGCTGGAGTGAGTGCAATCAGACAGATTTTGCTTAAGTGTCTTTGGAGGTACACGCCAGGGGATGCAGCTGCAGCCTGATGGTGTCCTGCGTTCGGCCCTTTCCTCAAGGCCATCTGTTTCCCCATAACGATGTTTCCCTACCAATCAGACAGATTTTGCTTAAGTGTCTTTGGAGGTACACGCCAGGGGATGCAGCTGCAGCCTGATGGTGTCCTGCGTTCGGCCCTTTCCTCAAGGCCATCTGTTTCCCCATAACGATGTTGCCCTACATCATGCTATACACATACCTTCCCTGTCTCACATACACAGTGACACACGCTCACACATAAACACAGTACATGTAATCAACATTTCCATGTGGACAAGTTCATCTGAGTATAATCTGAGCTAAGAATCTAAATTTGGTCCAAAGAAACCCCCATGTCCCGGGTAGTGTGAGTGTGCAGGTACACACACATAAACACACACACATCTCCCTAACTCTGCCACAGACCCCTGGGTCCTCACTTGATGCATAGAAGGTCATCACAAACTGAGAGCCATGATGATTTCTTTGCTCTCATTCATCAGACCCAACAACCTCTTTCTGACTAGAGGAAGAGGAAAAGCTGCTGTATCACTTTCAGCTCGAAGGTAAAACTTTAAGGACACATCCAGTCACCTCAAGAGCAATAGGGCTTAAATCGAGCCCAAGCCCACCAGCCAGCAGCCTCCTCTCCTACACACTGGCCTTCTCATCTCTGCGGGTCCCCTCACTCCCATGGAATGCTAAGTGCCCTCGGGTGTCTCTCCCCCTGTGCCCTCCCCCCCCACCACCCAGCTAAACCTTGAGTCGCATCCTTGGAGCTTCACACCTACTCTGTTGTCTCTATTCCCGGCCCTCCACCCTGTTGTTCAGCATCCCACGGACAAGGACCACCCCCTGCACTGCCATCTTGTACCCAGCATCCTGTATCCCACACCCAGTGTCACCAGATCAACCTGTTTTCTTTGACTACCACTTTGACGCTGCTTCTCGTTCAAAACCTTCAGCAAGTTCCTATTACCTGTGGGACAAAGTCATCTGAGCCAGGTCCCTGTGCTGCAGGAGACCCTCTCCAGTCTTTCCAATAGAGAGGCACATGGCCCCTTTCCAGTGATGGGGAACCCTGTATACAGAGGCAGAGCGACCTTGGACCCAGACCTCTTAAAACCAGAGTTCAAGTTCAAAGTTCCCTAGGATGACTCTTCCTTAAACATCTCCTGGTTAATGTGAGGGTTTCCAGCAAGCAGTGCCCCCCCAAACAGATGTCCTTCTAGAAGAAACAGTAGTAGAGATCAAGAAGGAAAAGTTTATTTCCATGCCTGAGTTGTGGGAGTCTGTTAAGGGCAATAGTTATTGTATCCAAGTATCAGGATTAAAGTCAGAGTGCACATAAAACAATGGTGACCCCACAAGGGCCACCCTTCACATGGAGTTCACCTCGCCCTCAGCTAACTTGCAGGCCTGCCTTGAACAGCTGATGAGAGATGCAAATCCCATGGAAAGATGCGTGTTTGTTCACCTCGGCCGCCTAAAGCTGGCCATCCCTGCACACAGGCAGCCAGAGGCCCTGACACAGCTGACCAGCAGGTGTCTCCTATGTGGCCAGGAAATGGTTTCAACTTCCTGCAGTGCTCTTCCAACGGCCTGGGCCCCTGCCACACAGATTAGCTGCCAGTGCCCGGGAGATGCACAAGGACATGGGTGCAGGAGAGGAATGGACACCTGGGAGGTGAAGCAGGGCATCCCCCATCCCTGGTCCATCCCCTCCTCCCATTAGTCAGCCTCATGCCTGGAGGAGACAGCCCACTGCTCCCCCTCTGGGGAGGTGATTTGTATTCCAGCAAAGTTACCAAGGGACTTTGAATAGATGAAGATTCTGCTTAATATTTTTAGTAAAGGCAACACTTTGCAGGACAAGTGCTTTTTAAAACTCAAAGATGGGGCATCTGGAGTGGCATTTAAAAATGGAGCTGTTAGACAAGATTTTGCTGAAGCCCTGGTAAATGTCAAACACCTTATCAACCGGGGAGCTGGCAAGTGGGCTTGTCTCCCCAGACCTGATTAAAACAGAGAGTGCCTTTTGAATATTTGTTTCCGTTTTGTATTGTGGTAGGGTTGGTGGAAGAGAAACAAAGGGAAAGAGAGTGGAGAGGGAGGAGAGAGAGTCTCGGGGGACTGGAGCGCCAGCTCAGGTGCGCGCAGAGGAGGGAAGAACAACCCCAGAGGCCCAGAGGGGACAATGGCTTTTTTTGAGCAGAATAAATACGCTGAAGGACTAATGCTGGAGAAATGGGAGTGGGGCGCCTGTGGCTGATTGGCTGAAGGGCTCTCTCTCTGGAGTAATTAGGGCCTCGTGGGGAAACATATTTATGTTGGAAAACAAATTCTCCAGCACAGGGAAAGCGTGTGATCTCTGATGGCATCCGAGTGGCTTCTCCTCTCCTGTCCAGTGGCTGGATTCTCACACTGAGCTGTGCTCTGAGCACACCAGTAACCAATTAGCACAGGGCCCCACTGAGCCCCTAGGTGGGGCTGTGCGAAGGACGGGGTGGTGGAGGTACTGGGCCTTTGGGCTGTTGGGACTGCCAAACAGTTGGCCAGCCTGCATCTCCAGCAGTGAATCGACCAGAAATCAATCCTACAATCAGGTGTGTTTGCCACCTGCTTCTGCACACAGAAAATAAAGGAATGTTGGTGTGTGGCCAGAATTAATTGGGCCTCCAGGATTGCAAGTCCTGGCAGCTTGGTAAAGCTATCCCGAAAAGGCAGAGCCACAAAAACGGAGGGACCGGGGCAGATGTTTATTAAAAACCCTCGGGGTGTCTCCCAGAGCTGGGGAGCCAGCATGCACAGGAGCTTTTGGAACCCATGCGTGGTGTCCCCGTGGCTCCGTTTCTGCTCCTCTAGGCAATCCTGCTGCTCTGAAGACATCTGGTACCTCTCAGCCCCTACACACGATGGGTCCCTTTCTCTAAAAAACAAGGTTCCAGTTGCCAATTCCAAACTCCCATGGGAGGGGCATCAGTAGCTCAGCGGGGTCCATGGTCAGCCAGGGTCCTCCCGTGGTCCCATCAAGTGTGGCCAGAGAAGGGGTGAGTCACACAAAGGCTGCGGGCTCACCATGGGGTGGGCAGGTATCAGGAAGACTCTTGTCTGCTCTGGGTGGACTAGAAACAAGGTCAGGTGTAGCCGATGGCCTCAGGGATACAGAGAGGACAGAGGGAGGCCTGACACTCATCCAGGGTCAGGTGGGAGCAGGGGGGCACTCTCCTGGAGACCCTGCATGGGCTCAGAGCCTCTCCATTCCCTCTGCTTCTCCTGCCCCCATGGCCCTCTCCTGGACCAGCCCGTTATTCACCTTGGCCACATGTTTTACAAGTTCCCACCCCAGGGCCACCACTGGGAAGCTGGGCAGGACTAAAGTCCCAATGCCATCCTGGCTTCCCTTCCTTACCACTCACCCTGTCCCTCTGGGATTGTCTTGTCCACGACTGTGGCCTCACGGTCCAACAGCAGACTGTTCCTGAGCAGGCACTTGGGTCAGTCTGCTCGGTCCATTGTCACCAAGCAACACAGACTGGGCGGCTTAAACAGCTCAGATAAGGGCTGCTTATTTCTCCCAGTCCTGGAGCCTGGACGTCTGAGATCAAGGTATCAGCAGTGTTGGTTCCTCCCAAGGCCTCCCTCCTTGGCATGTAGACAGCTATCTTCTCCCCGTGTTCTCAAGTGGTCATCCCTCTCTGTGCGTCTGTGTCCTGATGTCCTCTTCTTATAAGGACACCAGTTATATGGGATTTGGACCTGCCCCTCTGACCCATTTTACCTTAACTACCTCTGTAAGGACCTATCTCCAATACAGTCACGTTATGAGGCTCTGGGGGTCAGGACTTCAACCTATAACCGTGGTGTGGGCACAACTCAGTTCATGGCAACTCAGTCAAGGATCACTGAGAACTGGAGACTCCGTCTTGGTCTCAGACCCACTTGCCATCAAGATGAGATGCGGGCAGTACAGCAGGAGCTCATGTGCTCAAAGCCCACTCATTTACCTGAGGGGGGGCTCTGCACCTGCTCCCCAAATATAAGCTTCTCTCTGATGCTACTTTGATGCCCTGATGTGATCCCCAGAAGGATAAGTGATTCCAGGACAGTGAGGTGTATGGTCAGGTGAGTCTGCTATGGCAATGGTGGGCTTCGCAAGTAAGCAGTGAAACAAAAACGTGTCAAATTCTAAACCCATGTTCACTCATACACAGGTATTACAGACATGCTTGTGAACATCATTGGTGATGACATTGTGATATTTTGTCAACTCAGACGAATGTTATCTGGTTGCACAGAGTAGTTACCCCCATAAAGGCAGAGACCGTAGACTAGCAGAAGGCTTGCTCGTTGTGGGTGGACTCCTGGTTGTAGACAAAGCTGATGTGCTTTCCACCACAAAGACCTTGTCCTGCAGTGAAATCGTCGCGCATCCTGCACACGGGCTCAGGCCATTCAATAACACACAGTGCTAGGAAAACAGAAGTTGTCAATATAATTCTCTCAACTGCCCACACAGAGGACAAGAGGGACAGGCAGCCAGACAGGATTAAGCAACCTGTCCTGAGCCCTGGAGTGCGTGGCAATACTGCATATCCAAAGCTGTTGTGATGCTCCCATCCTTTCAATGCACTTTTTGAGCTTCCTCCAAGGAAATTGAGTATTTTTCTGCTCTGCGGTTTCTGATGTGGAAATTGCCCATGTTCTTAATGTCACATTAAGTGATAAAATGACATGCAGGTTTACAATCGGATATGATCTGGGTGATGCACGGAAGCGTGAGAGAATTCTTTTCGAATCTGAGAACCACGGCTCTGACTTTGCAGCACGGACTGACGTTTTTAAACGAGCTTTTGAACTTCACTTTAAGACGAGTCTCCTCACACACAACCTGAATACATTAGGAGTGACTGAACGTGAAACTGTCACCATCGTATCATTTTCTCCTCATTTCTGACTCCGAGCCCCTGTGGCAAAGTCACCAGCCAGATTATTTCCCCCACCCACCGCACCGGCTTTATCAGCCTCTGCGTTGATTTCTTCTCTTTGGGGGATAATTTTTTTTTTTTTTGAGGCAATGGCTATTTAAAGAGCTAGCCAAAATATGAGTCCTGCTTTTCTTTGACTGCTGTGTTTTTCTCCCCTTCCTCTACTGATCCCAAGGAAACACAATGGCTGGAATGATATTAGAAAGCTTCTAGAAGTTTCTTCTTCTGGTTTGTGTATTTGTTACCATAATCGTTTGCTGACAGTTTAGAAACACATCCACTTTTTTCAATCACAGAGAAAATAAACTCAGACAATATTAAAACAAGGTAGTACTTAAATAATGCAGAACGGTAGGGTCCATCCATCTGCAGAGACGAGGATGAGCTTTTTCCCGGGGCCCCTGATGGAGTATTTGTGGCTGGCGTGTTACCTGCTGGGCATCGGAGCTGCTGCAGGGGAGGAGGGGGTTAGCCACACCCCTGCCCTTGAGGGGAGGAGGGGAGCTGAACACCAAACCTGCATTTCCCAAAGGCAGAAAATGATGAGCACCCCCAAAAGGGGCCTTGCAAAGCACCTGGAGTTCAGAAAAAGGCTCCAGAGCCTGGAGTCTTTACCAAAAGGAAGGTGAGGGGACGAAAAGCTACATTTAAAATTTTTTGTTAATTCTTGATATATAATTGGTTGTTAAACAGATTTTCCAGGAAGCTAGGTGTTTCCTGGCTTCCGAAATGGATGTGTGTTACCTGCAGCCATACCCACCGGGGAGCTCCATTCTGCGCTCTCCTGAGGCGCCCCCCGTTTGGGGTGACCCTGTTCTGGGAGACACACCCCTTGGGGTAGTGACCCTTTGGAATGAGGAAGGAGGCACCTTGTGCAATTTGGGCAGAAATCAGGAGAGGATTCTTAGGGACAGAGTTTGCCATATACAGAACGTAGACTTCTTTTTAAAATCAATGACAGGGCTTCCCTTGTGGCGCAGTGGTTGAGAGTCCACCTGCTGATGCAGGGGACACAGGTTCGTACCCCGGTCTGGGAAGATCCCACATGCCACGGAGCAGCTGGGCCCGTGAGCCACGGCCGCTGAGCCTGCGCGTCCGGAGCCTGTGCTCCGCAACGGGAGAGGCCACAAGAGTGAGAGGCCCGCATACCGAAAAAAATTAAAAAATGAAAAAAAATAAAATAAAATCAATGACAGATTTCCAAGGGAAACAGATGGCACATTCAAAATGGGTATTTGAGGAGAATTTAGGGAAAAGACTTTTCACAAAGGTGTGGGCAGTGTCCTGGGCTAGTAACAGCTGGTTTCTGGGCCTGAAGGGAAGGAACACGTAGCTCCTGGAACCCAGAGAGACAGAGAGAAAGGTCAGGAGAGGCTCCTGGTGAAAGTGATGTCTTCATCCAAGGGTCCCCACTAGCATACAGTGACCCTGAGAGGAAGCCAGTGGAATAAATATCCCAACCTCCCCTTCCGCCCCATATCCTACAAGTGTTCCCTGATGGCCAAGCCCAACCGGACGGCCAAGGGCATGGGGTCCACAAATGTAGGGCAGCCTCCCTGTAGGGGGAGAACAGAGGAGAACACGTCACAAGGGGTCAAGGGAGGTATCCGCAGATGGTGATATTCAGACATTCCTTCCACTCCTTGGGTCGCTGTTTCTCCACTTCTTCTTGGAGTCTTTCTCTTCCCGTCCCTTAAGTGCTATAGTTCTTGGGAACCTCAGCCCTGTTTAGCTCTGCGTACTCTCCTCTCGTCTTGTGTCTCTAACTCTGCCTCAAACACCCAGGTGACTCTGAAGTCTGCACCTTCAACTTCAGTTCCTCTTTGTGAGTCAAAGAGCCACAAGTCTGATTGCCAATCAGAGCACCACCTGGATGTCCCCAGGCCACCGTGTACAGAAGCAGTGTGTCTGAAACTCTGCCACCTCCAGCTCTCTGCCTGGTGAGAAGCTCAAATTCACCTCTGTTCCTTAATTTCACCATAACCCACACCTAGTGAGTTATTTCCTTTTGTCTCCATTGCTTGTGTACGGTCTGGGGCTTTCTCCTCTCCACTCCCACCTGCCCGGTCTCAGGTAGGTCCCTGGGCCATTCATAAGGCGGTGGACACAGTCATGGTCACATCTCCTGATATCACATTTCTGCTAAACATGAAATAGTTTTCACAGTATGAAAAGTTCATACAAAACTTGCATATGAACTTCAAAAAAAACAATTTGTATGAAAGGAAGTTAAAGAATAAAATGTTGTGAGTCATTCACTTTATGAAGTTTGATTAGCATGAGGGAACTTTTGGGGTGATGGACCTGTTGTAACGTCTTGATGGCAGTGGTAGATGCCTGGGTAAATACACCTGTCAAAAGTCACCCACTGTGCCTTTAAAATGTGTTCGTGACATAACATGTAAATTACACCTCAAAAAGGTTGATTTTTTAAAAGTTCATTAGATCAGGTTCAAGGTAAGCCCTGATTCTAGCATTACACCCACATTCACTTGCATTCTTAAGCTCCTGCACTAGTTAGAGGGATCACTGCTCACTTCCATGAAAAAAGGTCTCCAGATCTCAGTGGCCTGTACAAGACCTTTATATTTTGCTCATGTCCTGCTGGGTTCAAAGACAGCCTTCCAAGTGCTGAGTCAGGGAGCCGGTCTCCTCTCATTCCATCCTGCGGTCCTACTGTTTGCTGGGACCTCAGAGCCCTTGCTTTGCATCCAGCCAACAGCCAGGAGAGGAGAGAGAATCACACAGATATTTTAGAAGCCAGGTCTGGAAGTGTGGAACATAACCTCCACCCACACCCCAGTGGCCAAAATGAGTCAGATGGTCCCACCCAGATGTCAGGGGGCTGTAGGTGTCTGTACATCAGTAGGGGAAGAGATGTGGTGAACCTATCCCACTGTCCCCACTTCAGGGACATAGCAGATGGAGTCAGAGGCATGTCTTTGGTTCCTGGGAGCTGTACAGAAGACAGAGTGTAATTTATCTAAAACACACCCTCAAGCTGTACATGCCTTTCAAATACAAGAGTCAGTGACTGCAGTAGAAGGGGGTGCATATGCCTGGGGGCACATATCATACACGTGAGGACCATCTGCCATGTGTCAAAGGGATGGGCTGAGAGTGTCCAGCTGCAGCTCCAAGCTTCTGCCCATGCCCACCCTCTGCTGGAAAGGGGACTAAACAATCTGGCTGCCCTGTGGAAGTTGGGTTGGAGAAGCGACGAGCAGAAGCAGGAGATCAGCTGGGGCAGCAGAGGCTGCCGAGCATTACCAGAGTCCATGCTGTGGATTTAGCAGCAGTACCTCAAGAATACCACCCTGGACACTGGCATTTGACCGAAGGGGGTTATGACCACGGACCTCTAGGGATACCCCTTTCACCTTTCATGGCTCCATCGCTCACCATGAGGTCAGTGGCTCAAAAGACAGAAAGTTCTCCTTTGAGGATGACACACAGGGGAGAGAAGTTTCAGGAGGAGGATGTGGGGTCCCTCCTCTCCCTTGTCTTAATTTGGTCCATAGATGTGGCTATATTAATCCTGCTTTTAATTTTCTGTATCTTAAGACATTCTGACATCTTAAAAATCTTCTTTTGTTTTGTAAATAAGCTCATTTATATCATTTTTTTAGATTCCACTTTTAAGTGATATCATGCGATATTTGTCTTTGTCTATGTGGCTTACTTCACTCAGAATGATAATCTCTAGGTCCATCCATGTTGCTGCAAATGACACAATTTCATTCCTTTTTATGACTGAGTAATATTCCATTGTATATATGTACCACATCTTCTTTATCCATTCATCTGTCCATGGACAATTAGGTTGGTTCCATGTCTTGGCTATTGTAAATAGTGCTGCAGTGAACATTGGGGTGCATGTATATGTTTGAATTATTGTTTTCTCTGGGTCTATTCCTAGGAGTGGGATTGCTGGACCATATGGTAGCGCTACTTTTAGTTTTGTAAGGAACATCCATTGTGTTCTCCATAGTGGCTGCACCAATTTACATTCCTGCCGACAGTGTAGGAGGGTTCCCTTTTCTTCACACCCTATCCAGCATTTATTGTTTGACATCTTAAAAATCTTGCTAGGGCTTCCCTGGTGGTGCAGTGGTTGAGAGTCCGCCTGCCGATACAGGGGACACGGGTTTGTG